>NC_041019.1:29778642-30139072 GCF_004193775.1 Glycine soja
CAGCGGTGCATGATTAGTATTTTCAGTGATTTTTTAGAAAATTGCATAGAGGTGTTTATGGATGATTTCACTGTATATGGATCCTCTTTTGATGGTTGTTTGAATAGTTTGGAAAAAAGTTTTGAATAGATGCATTGAAACTAACCTTGTTCTAAATTTTGAAAATGTCATTTTATGGTTGAGCAAGGTATAGTTTTAGGCCACATTATTTCCAATAAGGGATTGAAGTAGATCCTGCAAAAATTTCTGTTATTTCACAATTGCCTTACCCCTCTTGTGTGCGAGAGGTGCGATCTTTTCTTGGTCATGCAGGATTCTACAGGCGCTTTATAAGGGATTTTAGCAAAGTAGCCCTTCCACTGTCCAACTTGTTGCAAAAGGAAGTGGAGTTTGACTTTAATGACAGATGCAAAGAGGCTTTTGATTGCCTCAAAAGAGCGTTGACTACCACCCCCATCATCCAGGCACCCGATTGGACAGCCCCTTTTGAGCTTATGTGTGATGCATCAAATTATGCATTGGGGGCTGTCCTTGCTCAGAAAATTGATAAATTGCCCAGGGTGATATATTATGCTTTTAGGACTTTAGATGCTGCCCAAGCAAATTATACTACTACTGAGAAAGAGCTTCTAGCCATAGTTTTTGCTCTTGAAAAATTTCGATCTTATTTGCTTGGTACTCGCATTATTGTTTATACTGACCATGCAGCTCTAAAGTACTTGTTGAAGAAGGCTGATTCTAAGCCTAGGTTGATCCGATGGATGCTCTGGCTCCAAGAGTTTGACTTGGAGATCCGTGATAGGAGCGGAGCACAAAATCTAGTTGCTGATCATTTGAGTCGGATCGAACGTGTCTCTGATGCAGATTCACCTATTCGGGATGATTTCCCGGATGATCATTTGTATATATTGTATAGTATTTCTGACTCTCTTTCTACTCCCTGGTTTGCTAACATTGTCAATTATTTAGTTGCCTCTGTTTTTCCTCCCTTAGCATCTAAGGCCCAAAAAGATAAGATTAAAAGTGATGCTAAGCATTTTATTTGGGATGACCCCTACTTGTGGAAATTGTGCAGTGATCAGGTCATTAGACGGTGCATTTCCAGATCATGAGACTGACTCAGTCCTGCAGTTCTGTCATTCTTCCGCACCGGGAGGTCATCTGGGTGTTCAAAGGACAGCTCGCAAAGTGCTTGATTGTGGTTTTTATTGGCCCACCATCTTTAAAGATGCGTGGAAGATCTGCAGCACTTGTGAGCAGTGTCAGAGAGCAGGAAATACACTTACATGGCGACAACAAATGCCTCAGCAACCTATGCTATTCTGTGAGGTGTTTGATGTCTGGGGTATAGATTTCATGGGTCCTTTTCCTGTCTCTTTTGGTTATGTTTATATTCTCCTTGCAATTGATTATGTTTCAAAATGGGTGGAAGCCAAGCCCACTAGAACTAATGATGCTAAAGTTTGTCGCAGACTTTGTCAGGTCTAATCTGTTTTGCAGGTTTGGAGTACCTAAAGCAATTGTTAGTGATCAAGGAACCCATTTTTGCAACAGGACAATGCATGCCCTGCTTAAAAAGTACGGGGTGGTACACAGGGTATCCACACCATACCACCCCCAGACTAATGGACAGGCAGAAATTTCTAACAGG
Source organism: Glycine soja (assembly GCF_004193775.1). Classification (NCBI taxonomy): domain Eukaryota; kingdom Viridiplantae; phylum Streptophyta; class Magnoliopsida; order Fabales; family Fabaceae; genus Glycine; species Glycine soja. The sequence goes on from NC_041019.1 coordinate 29,780,294, forward strand.
GAAATCAAGAGAATTCTAGAGAAGATTGTGCAACCAAGCAGGAAAGATTGGAGTACCAGGCTTGATGATGCTCTCTGGGCACATCGGACTGCCTACAAAGCACCCATAGGAATGTCTCCTTATCGGGTTGTCTTTGGAAAGGCATGTCATCTTCCAGTGGAAATTGAGCACAAAGCATACTGGGCAGTGAAGACTTGCAACTTCTCTATGGATCAAGCTGGCGAGGAAAGGAAGTTGCAACTGAGTGAGTTAGATGAAATCCGCCTAGAAGCCTACGAGAATGCCAAGTTCTACAAAGAAAAGACCAAGAAGTTCCATGATAGCATGATAGTTAAAAAAGACTTCGTGGTTGGGCAAAAAGTGTTATTGTATAATTCTAGGCTTGGACTCATGAGTGGTAAGTTGAGGTCTAAGTGGATTGGTCCTTTTGTTGTTACTAATGTTTTTCCTTATGGTACAGTTGAGATCAAAAGCGACTCCACAAACAAGAGCTTCAAGGTCAATGGACATCGACTTAAGCCATTCCTCACGAACCCTTCTTTAGTGGACGTAGTGGTGGAAGAGACTTCCTTACTCCACCCTACTCTTCCTCCACCATGACTTAGGGAGTTTTTCTTTTCCTATCTCCTTCTTTGCTTTTATTACACTTGTCCGATTCTCTTTGATGATTTAATTGTTTTTAATCTTTTAATTGTGCTACATTGAGGACAATGTGTTGTTTAAGTATGGGGGGGAGTGTTCTTTGGTTTTGCTAGTTTTGTTGGTTTTGTTAATTTGTTAGTTGTGTTAATTTGTTAATGTTGTTAGTTTCGTCGGATTTTCAGTTTAATATTTTGGGTCAATTTCATGTGCACGTACGACTTTGCATGTTTTTCTTTGAATTATAGGATATGTTCAAGAAATGGGTAATTGTTTTGAAAATAAAAGTTCTTGACATTTTGTGACTTGAAATCCTTGATTCTTCTCTACATGTCATGATAGTTTTGAAAGCTCAATTTGAAAGTGATGATTTTACCTTTGTGAGAATTTGAGCCATCCATCATTATAATCATTTGGTGTGTTTTGCCCCATTGATTGCTTGCACAATAGCCTTGGCTTGATTCTTGTTGATGCGTCCTAATTCACATGCATATTTGGAAATGATTAAGGCAATGTTGTTCTTATAAGCTTCTAGCCAAATGGACTTACCTTGAATTAATTCCTTTGATAGCCCTTTTGAGCCTTGTTTCCCTTTCCTTGTTTTGAAGCTCACTACAAGCCTTAAGTGAAAAACCATGATATTACCATATCCTTAAGGAATTTTGGAGCTTTGGAATTGTTTTGGGAATAAGTGGGGGGGGGTTTTGTTTCATTGGACAACTTGTTTTGTTGGCTATGCTTCATGATGTATTTTGGGCCATACTTGATGTACATTGTATATTGGTTAAATGTTGGACATGCTGAATGAAATGTTGTTTCTCAAAGGCTAAAGAGTAAAAAAAAAAAAAAAAATCGAAAAAAAAATTCGAAAAAAAAGAAAAAAAAAGCAATAAAGTTGAGTGAATAAGATCTTAAATGGCACAAGAATGATGAAACTCTTGGCTCTACTCTTCATGTTTAATTTTTATCTTTACTTCTTTTTATTTTTTTAATATGCACTTATTCCCCTTTGCTCCTCTATTCCTTTGGGATTTAGCCACTTATTCCATATTTCTCTATACCTTGTCCTTGGCCCCATTACAACCTTAAAAGACCTTTTGATCCTCATGTGCTTGTGTTTATGGGTTGATTGTCAATTTTAGAATCTTGCCAAGTTTATGTGGTGTTTGCTTTCATGGGTGCTTTGAGGGTAAATAGTAGCCTAGACACTTGAGAGATAGAGTGTATATCTTGTGAGGCTTTATCACTTTTCATTCTTGAGCTGATTAACTATTTTGCCATGATTGGGTTGCTTGGATGATTTTCATGAATGTCTTGAATCTCCTTATGTTAGATGTTACCCATTCCTTTCATTCCTTGATGTTCATTGAGAAATATGTGAATGTTTTTGTTTGTCTCCCTTTCATATCCTTGGATTTTGTTCTTTGTTTCATTTTGCCCAGGAGTGCAAAAGGCTAAGTATGGGGGGTTTTGATGTGCCATCATTTTCTTCTATTTTCTAAACCCTTTTTGCACCATTTTAATTATTGATTGGTCTTAATTGTCAATTAATTAGGCAGTTTTATTATTTGGGCTCATTTAGCTAATTTGATGTTTTTAATCTAATTTCAGGAATTAATGAAACATTGGGCTTAATCAGGATTTTGGTTGTGGACTTGAAGAGGGCAAATAAAGCAGCGCTTACCTTAGTTAATTTCTAATTAGGAAATTTCGCAATTTTATGTTGTTCAGTGTTTATTTCGTTTTGGGCCAGAGTATTGTAATAGGGCCCAGTGACTTTGAGTGACTCTTTTTAAATAGCTTCCTTGGGATTCGTGCAGGGCATTCGATTCGGCTATGCTATTTTCATTATTCAGAGCTTTGGTTTTAGGTTTTCACGTTTTTCTGTGCCCTTGTTACAATTTTCGTTCTTAATGCAAATTTCCGTTTTCTGCTTCTAATTACGAGCTCATTCTTGCTTCTTCTTCTACTTTCATTTACGTTTATGTTCATTTACGTTTCTGTTCATTTACGTTTCTGTTCATTTACGTTTCTGTTCATTTACGTTCTTGTTCATTTACGTTTCTGCTTCATGTTTCATTTGCGTTTTCTGTTTGAATCCATGGAAGGCTAGATTTTCTGGTGTTGTTTCCTTTTGAGGACGAAGCCCAACTCTCTTTGAGGTTTCGTTTGTAATGTGGTTTCCTGGCAGTTTTCCCTTCACCAGTTATCCCAATTTCGTGAATATTAATCAGTGCACGCTTCGTGTTCAATTAAGTGCCTCTGAGCCTAACTTGCGTTCATGCTTAATGGACGAAGGGCTAACTGGTGTATGTGGTGCCTAATCACGTATTGAAAACCCTAAGTTGATTTTCGCTTAGTAAATTGAAATAGGGTTGGATTAAGTGGTTGACTGTTAGGGACGAATTCTCCATAACCCAGGATAAGAGACTGGCTTCTGAATCAGAGGAAACAACCCGTTTTTAATATTAGTAGTTTCGTATTCCATTTTATTTGTCTGCTCTTTAATTACCAAACAACCAAACCCCCCCCCCCATCGTTACTGTTACTGCAAGTATATTATGAACATTTGGCTTGTCACTGCTCGTTGGGAAACGACCTAGGATCACTTCCTAGTTACTGCATTTTCATGTTTATTTGATTCGGGTACGGCCTCGATCACTCTCGTGTCCGTAAAATGCATTCATATCATGCATCGCATAAGCATCTCTTCAAAACATCATAATGAACATATCGTTCCTGCATTTGTCCGTTATCATATTCCAGTCTCACATTTTGCATGAGTCATTGCATCATCATGCATATGCGTTCAACATACTTTTTGTTCTACAAACTGCATACCTTTTGTTTTCATTTTTGCTCATGCATGAGCCTTGCATTTTCCTCTATAAAACAAAATCAAAAAAGGAAGCATGAAAATTCATGATGCATTCTTGGTTGCATATATTCGGTACCATGAGCCAACCATGTTGGGATCATAAACCCGTTTCACTTAAAAACAAAATGAGTGAACATGGTACCTAATGCATAGTTAACTAAGAAAAGATGTTTCTTCGGGCATCTCAATTTGATAATTACATTCTCCATGCATAGTATGCGTATTCCCGAATCTTTCATCCCTATGAAATGTTGTTGAAGTATTGGCGATCAAAATTGCCATTCCCTGGGTTATGGGGTTGAACCAAGCTCATGCTTTTTCGAAAAAAGTTCATCAAGTCAAGTTGAAGTATGGAAGTAACTATCTTGCAAAAATTGGGGCAAAAGATGAATCGAGTCACATCACTGCTTCGTCTACTGCCAAACATATTTAGGATTGTTGATGTCCTTGTTACTTCCAGTTTCACCTTGACAAAGATGTCATGGACCATGTTGAAAATCTAAATTGATTCAACCCCATGTCCTACGTAAAAATTCGCAATACTTCAACTATGCATCATTCGCATACATCCATACTTTTCATTGGTTGCATTGCTCATTACATTCTTTCCTTGAAAAAAAAAAGAGAACTTAATCATTGTTATAAAAAAGAAAAAAAAAACACATGTTTTACGGTGCCCTCACCGAACTTGTGCTAGAGCTAGAGTAATGGGTGAAGTAGAGGAGATACAAGAGAAGATGAAGGCCGACATGGAGGCCATTAAAGAGAAAATGGCCACAATGATGGAGGCCATGATGAGCGTGAAGAAGATAATGGAAGCCAATGCGGTTGCAATTGCCGCTACCAGCGTTGTTGCTAAGGTGAACCCGACGTCCCCATCCGGCATCAACCAAATGAATCATCCAACCTCAGATATGGTAGGCAAAGATTTGGGAAGTACGGGCGGCCCCCATGATGTGCAAATTCAAAACGAGCACGCCTTCCCGCCATATGGCTTGCCTCTCAACTATACGCCACCCAATGTGGCGTACACTACCAATAAGAATGTCAATAACTCCACTCCTATCCCCATTGATTGCCAGCAACCCCAAACTGATCATGCACATGTCTCTTAAACCGTGGAAGAGACACATGAAATTCCCCACCACAATCTAGCCGACTTCGAGCCTTGGCTCGGATATGCCACTGAAGGGCAAGCAGTTGGTGGTATACCCCTTGAAAACACTTCGGAAGGCCCTCAGTATCACCCCCAGCTACACCTCTTGCATTCCACAACAAGTAAAAACCCTCGTGCTATGGCAGAAATGGAAAAGTTGGATCATTTAGAGGAAAGGCTCAGGGCCATTGAAGGAGGTGAAGATTATGCCTTTGCTAACCTAAAAGAGTTGTTCCTAGAACCCAATATCATCACCCCTCCCAAGTTCAAGGTGCTGGACTTTGACAAGTACAAGGGGACTACTTGCCCCAAGAACCATCTAAAGATGTATTATCGGAAGATGGGGGCATGCGCAAAAGATAAGGAATTACTGATACATTCCTTCCAAGAAAGTCTTACTGGGGTAGCTGTTACCTGGTACACTAACTTGGAACCTTCCCGAGTCCATTCTTGGAAGGACCTAGTGGTTGCCTTCGTTAGGCAGTGTCAGTGTAATGTCTTCGGATAGGATGCAACTACAGAACATGTGCAAAAAGGGGGCACAAATCTTTCAAAGAATACGCCCAAAGGTGGAGAACCTGGCAGCTCAAAGTGGCACCTCAATGACGAAAAAACGATGACAATGATAGTAGACACATTACCAGTATTCTACTATGGAAAATGGTGGGCTACGCACCTTCAAAGCTTTGAGGATTTGGTCTTTGCCAGTGAAAGGATCGATGTGGGTCTGAAAAAAGGAAAATTTAGTCATCCTGCTTGGACGAATGAGAAAACTGGGGCAAATGAAGAGGGTGAGAAAGAGGGAGAAACCCATGCTGTGACTGCCATTCCTATACGGCCAAGTTTCCCACCAACCCAACAATGTCATTACTCAGCCAATAACAAACCTCCTCCTTACCCACCGCCCAGTTATCCACAAAGGCCATCCCTAAATCAACCACAAAGCCTGTCTACCACACTTCCAATGACGAAGACCACCTTTAGCACAAACCAAAAAACACCAACAAAAAGGAATTTTGCAGCAAAAAGCCTGTAGGGTTCACCCCAAATTCCGTTGTCATATGCTCGAACGCAACGTGTGCTTATAATGGAGGAGCCCCGGGACATTCCATTGAGCATTGTATGACCCCGAAGCATAAAGTGTGAAGTCTAATTGATACGGGCTGGCTGAAATTTGAGGAGAATCGCTTGTTGAATCCTAACATTGACAAGCAACACCATACATGGGGCAATTCTGGAAGCTGTTGTTATGACTCATCAGGATTTTCAAGTTTATGCCATAAACCACAGTTACAATGCTAAATGATATGGATAAAATGGACATCCTCTCACGAACACATCTTTGCTTATTCAACTTCCACCGGAATGTGAGTGTAAGCCATTGGTCTGTTTGCTCAAGCAACCTGCGCTCCTGAGTGTTGACTTCCAAGACCGTTCAATCAGAGATTACTCATCTTGCACGTTGGTGGGGGTGTCGTAAAATGACGAGTAAAGTAAAAACAAAAAAAGAAGAGAGGGCATTTGATTGACTGTGTTTTCAAGTAAAAATATAGACGTTCATGTGACCTCATTTTATCATGCCGGAAAGTTTGTCTTCTTAGAGAAGCGAGTTGTCAAGAATAGGATGTTGGACAAATGGCCTCAGTTATCTTAAGAAAGGGGGGGTTGAATTAAGATGCAAAGACTATTCCCCAATTGAAGTATCACTCTTTCTTTTTGGATTAACAATGCACCCTTAACATGAATTACTCAAAAGACAAATCAAAATAAACTTCTTTAAAGCAAAAGATAAATAGCAATAAAAGAAGTTTAAAGGAAGAGAGAAATGCAAACTTGATTTATACTGGTTCGGCCACTTCCCGCGCCTACGTCCAGTCCTCAAGAAACCCACTTGAGATTTTCCACTCTCTTTGTAAAACAACTTTTACAAAGTCTGAACCACACAGGGACAACCCTTCCCTTGTGTTCAAGAATCCTCTACAATAAGAGACTCTCAGTCTCTTAATCCCTTTTCAGAAGTAAGAAGAAGAGAAGAAGAAATCTCTCTTAAAAAAGATAGATTGTACAATGAAGATCAATCAAAATTCCTTATTGAATATGCAAGTGGTTGACCAAGGAATATTTTTGAGAGGATAAGACATTTCAGTTCAGAAAAACTCTTAATCTTTTGAGAGGATAAAACTTTTTGGGCAATGAAAACTCTCTTTAAATTCGTGTTTCCAAGTCACCTTTGATGGCCATTCATAAACCATTTGAATAGATGTGACTCTTGGAAATTATTTTCTGAAAATCTCCTCTGGTAATCGATTACAAGACTTGTGTAATCGATCACAGGCTTTAAAATTTGAATAAACTGCTGGTAATCCATTACCATCCATGTGTAATCGATTACACATTATAAATTTTGAATTCAAATTTCTAGTGACTATTATAAACATTTTCAGCTGTTGGTAATTGATTACCAGAGAGTAAATCTCAATTTAAAATGATTTAGATAGAATTCTTTGGCCAAACCTTTTGCTTTTTCAATTTGGAAACTTCTTCCTAAGATTCTAGAGATCAACTTGATCATATATCTTGATTTTCTTGGATTCTTGGATTCTTGTCTTGAATAAAACTTGGAAGCACTTGACCCTTTGGCATCATCAAAACATCTTGCTTCTACATAGGAGTCATTTGACTTAATCCATCAAAAAATCCTTCAACTATTTCTCGTCCTTGGAAAAATTCTTTTTGCAAGAATCAACTGCTTCTTTCATTCTTCCTCACTACGGGGCTATGAAAACAAGACAACGATGGTTACCTCATAGCCCTACACTGGGGCAATGAAAGGCATCGTGCATGAGCCTCAAGTGAACCTAGGGGCAGACTAGAATTTCTCACCCAATAGGTTCCCTCCTACAAGGTCATGACGAAAGACAACGATTGGTACCTCAAAGCCTTACACTGGGGCAATGAGGGGCACCGTGCATGAGCCTCAAGTGAACATAGGGGCCGATCAAAAGTTCTCACCCATCGATGTTTTTAACAAAAAAAAGGGGACAAACCCTAGGATTTCAATGGATTGATTAAACATCAAACGACTCCATTGCCGTCACTCCAAAATGGTCAAATGACTAAATCAAACAGAACACACACTCTGAGGGAGTTCTCGGAGAGATTTGCAAAAGATAGGATAAGGTTGTATGGACTATCACCTCTTTCAAAAGGAGAGTCAATTTGTGTTTTCCAAAAAAAAAATCAAATCAAAATCAAAATCACAAAATAGGGAAAAAATGTCATGAACATTGTACAACTTTCCATTACATTGCATTGTTTCATATGAAGTCCGCATTTACCAAATTTCACGACAAAGGTTGCATGCATTTGCATCCCTAAAAATCATGTTAACTGCATAGATTTCCTACATCTAATGTCCAAATCTTGTGGATTTGGGATGATCGGCCCTCTCGATGAGTCGATCTCTTGCTTTCTCATAAGGGTGGACCCTTGGGTACTTATCCCTATCGCCTTGAGAGGACTACACGTCCTCACCTTGAGAGGACTACACGTCCTCGCCTTGAGAGGACTACACGTCCTCACCATCAGAGGGCTACACGCCCTCACCTCCAGAGGACTACACGTCCTCGCCTTGAGAGGGCTACCCGCCCTCGCCTTGGGTACTAGTTACCCTCACCTCCAGAGGACTACACGTCCTCGCCTTGAGAGGGCTACCCGCCCTCGCCTTGGGTACTAGTTACCCTCACCTTCAGAGGACTACACGTCCTCACCTTCAGAGGGCTACACGCCCTCGCCATCAGAGGACTGCATGTCCTCACCTTCGTAGGGCTACACGCCCTCACCTTTAGAGGACCACACGTCCTCACCTTCAGAGGGCTACACGCCCTCGCAATCAGAGGACTGCATGTCCTCACCTTCGTAGGGCTACACGCCCTCACCTTGAGAGGGCTACACGCCCTCGCCATCAGAGGACTGCATGTCCTCACCATCAGAGGGCTGCACGCCCTCACCTTGAGAGGACTACACGTCCTCGCCATCAGAGGGCTGCACGCCCTCACCTCCAGAGGACTACACATCCTCGCCATCAGAGGGCTGCACGCCCTCACCTCCAGAGGACTACACATCCTCGTCTTGAGAGGGCTGCACGCCCTCACCTTTAGAGGGCTACGTGTCCTCATTTTCAGTGTGCTCCACATCTACACCTTAAGAGAATTTAAGGTCCTCTGTCCTTAAATGCTTAACCGAGACTTGCACTCCCGGTTAAGGGGCCAGTAGTTTCCTTTTAACGGTTCCTAGGCCACCCCCTGATATTAGAGGAGGGCCAACTGTGCGAGCACAACCAGAGAGGGAGGCTGTCACACAGCTACTATGCATACCGGGGCAAGATTTCACCCGTGCCGCTGCAAAGAGACGAGTGCGGATCATGCGCACCAACATGACCACTCTTACACAGATATAGATGACATTGCTACTTAGCAACATTCTGCCCAGCGACCGCAATGCCATCAGTTGGTCTGTGTCGTCCCGACATGGGTAAGTATGCATATGGTTCAACTGATTTCTGATACCATCTATTGTTTGCAGGGATCGTACCCACAAAGACACCCAGTGAACCTGAAGAAGTCCAACAGGGCCCTGGGGTTTTCAGCTCTGGTTACGGGCCTCTGTCGGCCCTACAGGGCGCCCGTCCCCCCAGCAAGCTCATGCCATCATGACATAGGTAAGTATGCACCTCCCCCAACTGATTTCTGATGTCATCTATTGTTTGCAGGGATCTTGCCCACAAGACACCTAGTGGACCCGAAGAAGGCCAACAGGGTCTTGGAGTTGCCAGCCCTAAATACAGGTCTCTATCAGTTCAAGGGAGTGCCTGTCGCCCCCAGCAAGGTCATCAGGCCCCCCTACCAATCGAGCTTTCATCAAGAAGTACTGCGCCCCCAGGCAGGCGCAGGGCGAAACACCACATCAGCATTGGGATGGCCAGTAGTGGGCAATAGACACACCGCCACCACCTCTAGAGTTCAACTCAGCTCATCCATAAAAAGGTTAGAGTGTTGCCTACGACACATGGTCGACCCATAGGCGACCAAGTCCAAAGCCAAAGGTAAGCAAAGTACTAGGTCAGTGACCAACAAGTCATAAGGCGTCCAGCTCAAGACGTTAAAGAAGCGCTACTAGGAGGCAACCTAGTAACTTTTAAATTTTTGCTTGTTATTTGATCACCTTTTGTTTCTCAAGTCATAGTAGGACACACCTAGTTGCTCTTGATCCTAGGAATTTAAATAAATCAAGCACAAGCTCGAAAGGTAGTCATACCTCACAAAATATATATATATGTATGTTTATGTAGAAAGATACCTTAAATATGCATGTATGTAAACAAAAAATACTTCACAAAATATATATATGTATGTTTAGGTAGAAAGATACCTTGGATATGCATGTATATAGCAAAAATACCTTACAAAACATATATATGTATGTTTAGGTAGCAAGATACCTTGGATATGCGTGTATATAACAAAAATACCTCACAAAAATATACACATGTTTAGGTAGCAAAATACCTCATGAAAAAAAAAACAAACAAGAAAAAGAAATAAACAAATGATAATGATAAAAAAAAGGAAGAAAAAAAAAGAAAAATAAGTTTTCTAGCTGAAAAACCAACATGCTTTTGAAAAGAGATGACTTCCAACTCTTCTTTGAAAAAAAAATTTCGCTGATCATAGCTAGTTTTTGAAAAAAAAAATGTGTGTACACCTGAAGGGTGAATGCTGTGAAATTTTCCCGAGTACCTGAAATGGACTCGGATGAATGCACAAATTGATAAAAGAACATATTTTGGAAACATTGGGTTGATTTAAAATAAAGGAAATGAATCCTGAGCCCTAGCATCACATGACCATAAAAATTTGACACTTGAGTGTCCGCATAGGTGCATGCATGACCAGTTTTGCATAAAATTTCCAAATCATCATCTTTGCATTTGTGTCATGGAAATAATGTGGGGCATCCCTTTTTATCCTTGAACCAAACCAAACCCTGACATGTATCATGTCTAGCCATTCTACAAGCCTTGAGCCAAAATCCTAACTCACCATAAACCTTGACCCAGGGTGAGAATGTCAATCCTTACCCTCGGAAGCAAAAAAGAAGAGAAGGAAAATTTCCAATCAAAGAGGAAGCAAAAAAAGAAAAGAAGGAAAATTTCCAATCAAAGAAAAAAAAAAGAGGAAAGGAAATTCCCAATCAAAGAGTGGGAGAAAGCAAAAAGAAAAGAAAGAAAATTCCCAACCAAAGAATGGGAGAAAGTAAAAAAGGAAGGAAAGAAAGTTCCTGATCAAAGAAACTAGAAGAAATGTGCAGAAAGGTCTTTTGACCAGACAATATCTGAACAATACAGAATTGTCACCAAAAGAACAAAAGGAAGGAAAGGAAACCATGACCTAAAGTGGTCTTCTCCCTTTGATTGCCAACCAAAATCCTGTGCGTTGGTGACTTACTCGCCTTGCGTCAAACAAAAACAGAAAAGGAAAAGGCCAAAAACACACAAAAGCCGAAAAACCCACCAAAAGAACCCGTTTCCAAGGGAAGTCCTATTGATCCATGATCACGCATGTAATCTTTGATTTGATAGGAAATGATTTGTAAAATCAAGTCATGACATATCTATGGTTCGGAATTAGGATGAAACACTTACCTGTGTGAGATTGATATACTTTGAGTGATTTTCTTCTATTTTTGTCGAACCCAGTGTTTCCTCTAAATGGTCATTTAGAAACGAAATGCTAAACATCCAAAATCTCATTTGTGGTTATGAGAAAATTTCATCAGCAGATTCTCCTTCCCCGGTAGACACATTGTTTTTTGTCCGAAAAGCATATGTTGATCTGATTAGTTGGAAGTTTTATCTCTTTACTAAAGCACGTTCGCATTTTAGGGAAGAAAACATCGAGACTATTTCTAGTCTCACAAGTTATCCAGAACTACGTAGGTCTGAGTTCCTCATTGGAGGATACGTAGGAGCAGGAGCCTTGCTTTTGTCGACCGCACCGCTTTTTGTTACCATGACCCAAAAGCTGGTAGCCCGCGGAGACACCTTACGGTTATCCGCACCTCGTCATTCAGTGACCCCAAGTGTGATTAACGAGCGGAGGCCAATATGGTCATCTGCGCCCTTTCCGGAGGTGTCAGCATTTTCCGGTGGAGACTTTTTCAAGTCTCACAAGTTATCCAGAACTACGTAGGTCTGAGTTCCTCATTGAGGATGCGTAGGAGCAAGAGCCTTGCTTTTGTCGGCCGCCCCACAATCTCTATCATACTGACCCTGAGGTCATGTGACATGCGGAGACAAATTATGGTCATTCCGCACACCTTTTTGCCATTCAGACACAGTTGTGTCAGATGGCACGCAGAGACAAATTATGGTCATTCTACGCCCTTTTGTCATCCAGAGGCGGCGGGCCCGATGAAACAAAAGAAAATATTGATGCACAATCCGTAAGGTTCCGTGACACATCGGAAATCAAATGGAAGCATCGTTGCACAATTAGTGAGGTTCCGTAACATTCCGTAAGTCAAAAAAGGGGATGATTATGTAATCCGCAAGGTTCCGTAACATTCTGTAAGTCAAAAAAGGGGATGATTATGTAATCTGCAAGGTTCCGTAACATTACGGAAAGAAAACAAGTATCGTTACGAAATTCATAAGTTTCCGTAACTTTAGGAAAAAATAATCACCAAAAAAGGCAGGGGGTGTACTTAGTAAAAATGGGGGTGCAAATAGCAACCAAGCCCACTTGGGCCCTCCAGAAGATTCCTCCAGAAGGCTGTTGCTTCTGGAGGAAGCAACCCTGCTCGCCTGGGCGAGCTGGGTGGCAAGCTTCTCCCCCAATTTTCTATAAATAGGGGGAGAAGTGAAGTAGAAAAGGGTTCAGCCCCTTAGGCACTTCTCTCTCTTTCGAATTTGCTTAGGAAAATTGTTTCCGTGAAGAAAATCCAAGCCGAGGCGCTTCCGTAACGTTTCCGTGAGTGATTTCGCGAAGGTTTTTGACCGTTCGTCGACGTTCTTCATTCATTCTTCATCCGTTCTTCGTTCTTCAACGGGTAAGTTTTCGAATCCGAGACTTTCAATTCATTTCTTGTTTTTTAAGCTTTCATCTTTATTTCGTTCATTTTCGATTTCTTTTCTTCCGTCTTTAACGTGCTTTTACCGTTTATTTAAGCCGTTTTCTCACCTAATAAATGATAAAATGAATTTCAACCGATCATTTGTGTTGTAATCTCATTTAATCACTTTTAAAACGAAATCTAACCGATCGTTCACGCTATAACCTCGGTTAAACTAAAAAAGTAAAATAATAATAAAATAATCAAAATATCTTGAAAAATAATAATAAAATAATCAAAATATCTATGAATAAAATAAATCAAAAAAATCAATGGGACGTTTTTCTTTGGAAGTTTCCTTGAATGAATTGATTAATAACCAAAGTGAAACTAAGACTAAAATCAACTCACAAATCAAGTTTTGTCCGAAAAATCACTAAAAACCGTTTTAAGGTCCAACGCCTTAAACGGTCCTCTTTGCTTTAATCGGTTAACATGGACCGTTCAAAAGCATAAAATCAACATGTAACTTTACCGCTTTTGCAAGAACTACGTAGGTCTGATTTCCTCATCGCAATTGAGGATACGTAGGAGCAAAAGCCCCGCTTTTGTCGACCACCCCAAGAGATCGTTAATGGTCCAATGCCTTAACGTTTCTCTCCTTTCAAAAACAAGAGATCGTTAATGGTCCAAACGCCTTAACGTTTCTCTCCTTTCAAAATCAAAAGACCGTTTAATGGTCCAACACCTTAAATGACCTTTTGTTCAATAAAAACATATTTTGCAAAAAAAGACAAAAACAACTTAACCAAACACTTTGTTTCGAAAGAACTACGTAGGTATGATTTCCTCATCGCAATTGAGGAATACATAGGAGCAAAGGGAAACACCCTTGTCGACCACAAAAAGAGAAAAATATAAAAAGGGTATAAAGGATATAAAGACATAAAAAGGGAACGTAAAAATCAAAGTCATGTTTGCACATTCGATTAAAGGCTGCCGTCCCTTGGGACAGACGTGTGGGGTGCTAATACCTTCCCCGTGCGTAAATACAACTCCCGAGCCTTTCACTTAAAAGTTCGTAGATCGCGTCTTTTCCGGTTTTTCCGACGTTTTCCTCAAATAAACGTTGGTGGCGACTCCGCGCGTATTCCTTTCGTGGAACACGCATCCCGTGAGTCACGCGTCGCCCTCCCGCCGGGAGAGCGAATAGAATGCTAAACCCAATTTCCCAAAAGAAAGGGATGGGGAAGGAGAAGTGAAAAGAAAGAAAAGGAAGAAATGGAAAGGAAGAAAAAGAAAAAGATGAAAATAAAGAAAAGAATAATAAAAAAGAAAGAAAGAGAAGGATTCCCGATCAAAGGTCGAAAGGAAGTAAAAATGGAAAAGAAGCAATTCTCAATCAATGAAAGAAAGAGAACGGAAGATCTTCAGACCAGATAAATTTTCAGTAAGGAAAGGGACTGCTGGCAAAGGAAAACCCATTTTTGGTGTCTCTTCCCTTCAGATTGCCATTCAAGGTCGTTCTCGACTGGCGATATCCCACCCCACCTGAACAAAGAGGAAAAGACCGAAACACCCAGCTTCCTCTCCAAAAACACTACCCTCGAGAAAATCCTATTGGTCCGTGATCGTACGTTTGATCTTTGATTCGATAGGAAGTCATGTGCAAAATAGAATCATTGTGCAGTTATGGTTTGGGAATAGGATAAAACATTTGCCTTCTGAGTTTTATACACTATGAGTGATTTATTTTCAGCTTAGCCCGATGTTTCCCCTGCGTGTTCATTTAAAAGCTAAAAGTTGACATCCTGCCCTTCATTCTCGGTTACAAGGAAGATTACCCTTGGCACAAGTATATTGTTTCTCTAAGATATGGTGCTCTAGCGAATGATTTATTTTTCTTTACAAAAAGCATGTTTTCCTTTTAGGTGGAAAAACCCGGTGGACCGTTCGGTCCTGCCAATCTTTTCCGGAGCTTCATGAATTGCGTTTTCGTTCATATGTCCTCCACTTTCGAGTTTGGAGCTGTGTTTCATGATTGCCTAAGTGCGGACCCTCAAGGCAATCCTCCATTCTCCCCCTTTTTCGGAGCTCCATGAATTGTGTTTTCGTTCATGTGTCCTCCACTTTCGAGTTTGGAGTTGTGTTTCATGATTGCCTAAGTGCGGACCCTCAAGGCAATCCTCCATTCTCCCCCTTTTTCAGAGCTCCATGAATTGCGTTTTCGTTCATGTGTCCTCCACTTTCGAGTTTGGAGCTGTGTTTCATGATTTCCTAAGTGCGGACCCTCAAGGCAATCCTCCATTCTCCCCCTTTTTCGGAGCTCCATGAATTGCGTTTTCGTTCATGTGTCCTCCACTTTCGAGTTTGGAGCTGTGTTTCATGATTGCCTAAGTGCGGACCCTCAAGGCAATCCTCCATTCTCCCCCTTTTTCGGAGCTCCATGAATTGCGTTTTCGTTCATGTGTCCTCCACTTTCGAGTTTGGAGTTGTGTTTCATGATTGCCTAAGTGCGGACCCTCAAGGCAATCCTCCATTCTCCCCCTTTTTCGGAGCCCCATGAATGTTATTGCCTAGCGCTGTTCATGTGTCCTCCACTTTCGAGTTTGGAGCTATGTTTCATGATTGCCTAAGTGCGGACCCTCAAGGCAATCCTCCATTCTCCCCCTTTTTTCGGAGCCCCATGAATGTTATTGCCTTGCGCTGTTCATGTGTCCTCCACTTTCGAGTTTGGAGCTATGTTTCATGATTGCCTAAGGCGGACACTCAAGGCAATCCTCCATTCTCCTTCTTTTTCGGAGCTCCATGAATTGCGTTTTCGTTCATGTGTCCTCCACTTTCGAGTTTGGAGTTGTGTTTCATGATTGCCTAAGTGCGGACCCTCAAGGCAATCCTCCATTCTCCCCCTTTTTTCGGAGCCTCATGAATGTTATTGTCTAGCGCTGTTCATGTGTCCACCATTTTCGAGTTTGGAGCTATGTTTCATGATTGCCTAAGTGCGGACCCTCAAGAAAATCCTCCATTCTCCCCCTTTTTCGGAGCTCCATGAATTGCGTTTTCGTTCATGTGTCCTCCACTTTCGAGTTTGGAGTTGTGTTTCATGATTGCCTAAGTGCGGACCCTCAAGGCAATCCTCCATTCTCCCCCTTTTTCGGAGCCCCATGAATGTTATTGCCTAGCGCTGTTCATGTGTCCTCCACTTTCGAGTTTGGAGTCGTGTTTCATGATTGTCTAAGTGCGGACCCTCAAGGCAATCCTCCATTCTCCCCTTTTTTCGGATCCCCATGAATGTCATTGCCTAGCGCTGTTCATGTGTCCTCCATTATCAAGCGCGGAACCTCTGGTGACTGGGGAATATGTTCTTCTGTTGTTTTCCGGATCGGTTCCTTCGCCAGATATGCGTATATGTGTATATGTATATTATATTCGTTGTTCTTGTTGTTGTTTGTATTTTGTTTTGTGCAGAAGAAAAAAGAAGGAGTAGAGACGAGAGTCGTCATCACGAAAAGGGCAGGACGAACGAAATCAGTGTCTTATCTTTGCTTTCCTCTTATCTCCGATGAGAGGTAAGTAAAGAGGGGCAACTGTCATACCCTAATTTCGTCCGGGGATTATTACTTGATGACATGCAACCTTTGGTTAGCCACTTTGAGATACTTGGCGTCCTTAGTTGCACAATAAATGAAGTCCCGAGACGTGTCAGAAATCAAAAGGAAGTAGGCTTGCGCGATCCGTGAAATTCCGTGATGTGGCGGAAATCGAAAAGATGTGTTTTTGCGCGATCCGTGAGTTTCCGTAACTTCTTCGAAAGCTAAAAAAGAGTAAATACATAATCCGTAAGGATTCGTAACCTTGCGAAAGGAAAATAAGTATCGTTACGAAATTCGTAAAGTTTCGTAACGTTACGGAAAAAGAATTACCAAAAAAAATATATAAGGGGGTGCATTTAGTAAAAAGGGGGGTACAAATAGCAATCTGGCCCACTTGGGCCTTCCAGATCCTTCCTCCAGAAGGCTGTTGCTTCTGGAGGAAGCAACCTTGCTTGCTTGGGCGAGCTGGGTGGCAAGCTCCTCCCCTATTTTGCTATAAATAGGGGGAGGAGTGAAGAAGAAAAGGGTTCAGCCTTCTTGGCACTTCTCTCTCTCTCGAAATTGCTGAGGAAAATTATTTCCGTGAAGAAAATCCAAGCCGAGGCGCTTCCGTAACGTTTCCGTAACGTTTCCGTGAGTAATTACGCGAAGATTCTCGACCGTTCTTCAACATTCATCGTTTGTTCTTCGTTTTCTTCATTCTTCAACGGGTAAGTACCTCAAACCGAGCTTTTCAATTCATTCTATGTACCCATGGTGGTCCACATTTTTGTTTCATGTATTTTTATTCTCGTTTTCATTTGCTTTTTATACCCCCTTTTGACGTGCTTAAGCCATTTATTTAAGTCATTTCTCGCTTAATCTAAAAATAAAATAAATTTCCACCGATCGTTTGAATTTTATCATCCGTTAATTTCGGTTAAAATGAATTCCGACCGTTCGGTCGTGCCGTAACCACGTTGGAAATCAAAAAAGAGGTAAAATAATAATATAATAATCAAAAAAATACCTTTTAGTAAAGTAAAGCGAAAAATCAATCGGACGTTTTCTCTTTGGGATTTCTCATTCTTAATTGAATTGACTAATAACTAAAGTGAAACTAAGGCTAAAATCGAACTCGCCTAGTCAATCTCGTCCACAAAAATAGGTTTTTGAAAGTTTATCATTTCAGTTTCTTACTAAGTAAAAAGGATCATTTTTAAGGTCCAACGCCTTAAAATGATCACCCCTCAAGTAAAAAATCAATCACTTGATTCACGCATAAAAAAGAACTATGTAGGTCTGATTTCCTCTTCGATGGAGGGTACGTAGGAGCAAAAGTCCCGCTTTTGTCGACCTCAAAAAATAAAAAGAAATAAAAGTTAAGGTAATACAATTTCCACAATTCTAAAAAATAGGCTGTTGTCCTTCGAGACAAACGTGAGAGGTGCTAATACCTTCCTCAAACGTAAATACAACTCCCGAACTTAGAATTTTCATTTTGACCGGTTTCCTTCGGTTTTCCCGACGTTTTCCACAAATAAACGTTGGTGGCGACTCCGTGCATCTTTCCTCCTTTGGAAAGCGCACCCATGAGCCTCACCTTCGCTCGCCCGCAAAAGGTCTTGTTGCGACACAAATACAAATTGTAACTATCCAAGCCTTAAGCAACATAAACACTACTCTTGATTTCTAGGTTGAAATCGCTGGTGTTGGCAGCTTGAACATACGAACTTGTATAAATTACTTGGAATTGGTCACTACATTTTTTGAGCTGAAAGTTTTACTGAATTTTCTAGACATATGGACCAAAATTATAAAAAAAGAACCAAACGATTTGGATTAAAGGAAAAAATAAGAAAAATCGCAATGGTTGGTAGAAAAATCAGTGTCCAGGAAAAAAAAAGTGAAAGGAAAGTGTGCTTGTTGTTTTGGCTCAAAATTTGTTCTATAATTGGTGCCTATTTTATACCAATCCGAGTTCTGAAATTTCAATTGAAAATTATTGTGAAAACAAGTGCCAAAACTAGAGGTTTCTTGAGTCTTTTTTTTTAGAGTTTTTCTACTCTACTCCAGAGCCATTCTAGGTTTCTCTTTGAGTCCTAGCTTGCTTTTTTGTGCTTTTCATTGCTTTAATTGTTGAATAATCCTTGGAAATTTGTCTTGTTAAAACTCTATTGGTTTAGCTTTCATTTCATTTTTTTTGGTCTTTGGTTATTGCTTGTCTCTTTGTTTCCTTGATTGTGAGTTGCCATATAGGGAATTGGAAAGGAGGATTGGTGCTATATCTTTAAGAATTTGAGTCAAGAAGCAAGGGGCCAACCACCTTAAGAGCTATTGGACTAAAAAGCACTCCAAATTGAGTGAAATACTAAAGAGAGAATAGCCACCACAATTGAGGACTTTTTTTTTGTAATTTTGTAATTGGCAATTTGCTTTGCTTTCAAATTTTGTAACAAAAAGGCCTTTCATTGGAAGTAAGTTGGGAGCCTCCGCTAGGTCACCCTACTTCCATTTGTGTGAAATAATTTTAGGCAATTTTCCCTTAGGATAGTGAGTGTTTTGTTGGGAACCTTAAATGAGGTCATCCAAACACTCTTAGGATCCGCCTAGTTTGCATTTCTTGCACTTTAATTTCTTGCTTACTTTCATAGCTTATTTCCTATACTCTCCATTGTCAAACCGCCTAGGTAGTTTGCCTTTTACCAATTAGTTTTTACCTTAACTTTCACACCTCTTTTAGTGTTTATTTTTGGCTAGTTTCAACCATAGTTTCTTTTACCTTTTGTTTTCAAACCCCCAACAAGAAAGAACCATAACTTAGGAACCAACATGAGTCTTCATTCTTCATCTAGTGTTAATGGTAAGGGTTCTACTACTAAGGACCCCTTGTATAAGATATTAGATGAGTTGAGATCCCTTAAGTTGTGGAAAGAAAAACAAGAGAGAAAAGAAAAAGGGAAAAAAAGATTGGAAGAAATAAGTCAAGATGAAAGAGAGAAAAATAAGAGAGGAAGAAAGAAGAAAAATAATAAAAGAAATGAAAAGAGAAAAACATGCCTCCTTTAGTAGTCATGACTCTTGCAAGAGTTTAAGTGAAGAACTTAGTGACTATTATAGAGGGCACCATAGTTCACATACTAAACATCACTCCCAAAGAAGAGAACATGAAAGAAAGCCTCAAGAGGCTAACATTAACCTCCCATACTTCCATGGGAAGGACAATGTGGAGGCTTACTTAGATTGGGAAATAAGGGTAGAGCAAAAACTTAAAAGAAAGTTTACTTTAAAATCTTATGGCTCTCATTCTTATCCAAAGAAAGACCAAGGTCTAGGCATCTTAGGGGCAGCACCTTCTAAGCCCAATGATGATAAGGGGAAGAAAATAGAAAAGCAACCCCCTAAGGCTAGTATGCAAGAAAAGACTAGCTCTATAAAGTGCTTTAAATGTCTTGGAAGAGGACACATTACTTCTTAATGCCCCACCAAGAAAACCATGAATATGAGGAGCCAAGACATTTATAGTAGCCAATATGAGGCTACTACTTCACCTTCCTCTAGTGAAGAAATCTACCCCCAAGAAGAAGGAAAACCTTTAATGGTTAAGGAGGAGTGTAAGGAGGTAAGTGTCACCTCCAAGAGGTTAGCTAAGAAGGAAAGCCATTTTGAAATAAAGACAAATACTAAAGAAATTTCCCTTCTTAGACAACCTCCACATTTTCTCCTTTGTAAAAAGACACTTGTTAGCATTGCCACACCTCTTGGGCTTGAGTTTATTCCTCTAGTAAAGGAGTTGTTGGATGAGGGTTTGGTTCGCAAGAGCTTAAATCCTTGTGCTTTGTTGGTGCCCAAAATAGGTATTATTAGGCACCAAATCCCTAAAATAGGTGGTATGATGAATGTTTTGAGTGGTGCAACCCTCTTTTGTGAAATCACTCGTGCACCCAACAACTTCATGATTTGTGTACATAGGGACTCATTAGGTAGGTTTGTTCTTATTTTTAGTTTCAATACAAACTTAGGTACTCATATGGGACACCTTAGGTTTGTCATAATTTTTTGTAGGAATAATCAACATGAAAATAAAGAAAAAGGTATGTTTTTTTCCATTATTTTCCTTAACTTTTTAAATAGTGATCAAGGGCTTCCCATGGACCCTAAGAGAATAAAGGTCATTCCTGAGCGGCCTACTCCAACAAGTCTAAGGGAAATTTGGGGCTTCAATATCTTAACAAACTTTTACAAAAGGTTTGTCCCATATTTTACTATACTTGTAGCACCACTCATTGAGTTGGTGAGGAACTATATTCTCTTATGGAAAGATGGCCAGGAAAGGGGTTTTTAGTCCTTACCGTACTCTAACACACCCAACATAACTAATACATATGTTTTTATTCTTTTTACAAGTGTTGAGGAAAGAATTAATGAGTTTCAAGAACCTCGGGTACTACTTTTGTAAGAGATTATAGTTGGCTTTGTAATATCTTTCTAATCAATATACAAATCCATTTTTCTCTCTTCAATCATTTGTACATAATGTATGTATCCATAATTTAAAATTAAAATTATAATCTTATCCTTGAGCTTTCACTTAAAGTTATTTTAGTCACTATACATTAAATTGATAAGTTTAATCCTTTCACTTAATAAGTGAATTTAGTCCCTCTCAAATTTTGTACTAGTAAACAACCGTCACTAAAATATACGAAAGAACTAAATTCACTTTTTTTTTTAAAAAAAAAAAAAAGTTTAAACGTTAAGACAAAAAAAAAGTAGTATCTTTCTAAATTCACTTTTTTTTTAAAAAAAAAAAAGTTTAAACGTTAAGACAAAAAAAAAGTAGTAGGTCACGAGAAAATTGGAATTGAGGGAAAGTTGAATAGAGAATGGGCACGTCTAAACGAAAAGAAGAAAAATATCAAATAACTACTATATTGTCACTACATTTTGAAAGGGTGTATTTTTTAAAATACTGAAAATGATCTATTTTTTTTTTTCAAATTTGAGTTTCTTTCAAAAGCATTTTTAAAGAAAACATTTTCTAAAATTAAAATCAAACATTGTGAGTTGTATTTTCAATTTTCTTTGAAAATAAAAATAGAAAACAGTGAACCAAGCAAGCCCTAAATTCATCAATTTGAAAATACAAAAACCAAAATCAAGTTTGACTGACTGGGATAAAATAATACATTTTTTTTTCTCTTAAAGATATTAGGATGTCCCTATTTAAATAGAGTTACTCTAAAAATTAACATAGAAACTAAAATCAAGTTTGACTGACTGGGATAAAATAATACATTTTTTTTCTCTTAAAAGTTATTAGGATGTCCCTATTTAAATAGAGTTACTCTAAAAATTAACATACAAACTAAATTATTTCAAAATTTATGTTTTAATAACAGAAAGATAAATTTACTTTTCGAATAAATGTTTTAAAATTGAATTTCTTTTTATTTTTATTTTTTGCTCCATTCACTCAAATCTAATTTTTAACCAAAATGATCTAAAATAAAGTTTACAAACTCTAATCTAAAGACACCTAGAAATTGTTAGTAGTAGGAACAAATGTCTCCAAATATTCTTAGCCCCTGAATGCAAATGTTATGAACAGTTACATAATGCAATGATCATTTGAGATGACATCGCTTGTATTCCACAATTTTAGCCCTTCATGATCAATTATAGTGGTATATGGGAAACTGGGTGTAAGCGTATATCATGTAAAAATGTCTCTTCCGCGTAATCACCCGCAGTACTGAAACTCTAGATTTTCGGATGTTATTGCACGAAGAATGTGATATTACAATGAAAGCTCACTTAGATCTTCATATGAATTGTAAGGCCAACCATATACTACTACTACTACACCAAATCAGGTGAATGGGCAAAATTACTTGCTCAAGTGAGGAACAAAACCGATAGACCTCATGTGACTATGGTTGGAGAAAATGTTTGAAGGACTGTACACTTGTTGGCTATTACATCCATGAACTTCTCTGCTAGAAATGACACTTCAAGATTTGATTTGAACCACTTAACAATGTTTCAAATGATGAAATTCTGCCAGTGAAAGTGTGATCTCTCTTCCATGCAATAGACCAGGAAGGAGGCTGCATCCTACCAGCCAAATTGAGTGGATTTGGGATGCGGAAAGATGTTTACCCTATTGAATAAATCGTTGAACAATGATAAAGCCTATTCAAAATCCTATCTTAGCTCATCACTCTTTTACAACCTCCTTCAGAAATAGAATATCATCACGTGGATGTGCTTCTTCCACCTTAACTTCTACTTCATCCCCTATCTGCATTCCTACAGGGATCCAGGCAGAAGCTTGAAATCCAACCTGCAAATAGAAATCACATTAGGAATTCAAAACAAGAAAATATCATAATTTGCATCTTTTCACCACATTAAACATGGGGCAAGACACTGGTAAAAGCAATATCTATGAGGACTAAACATAGCCATAAGCATAGCCAAGTAAAACAAGAAACTGACAAGGGTGAGAAATATTATAATACCAATTTTAATATCTGTATTATTTGGACAATGAGTCATCCATCAGTTTGAAAAACCATTTTTTCTTTGCAAATATTTTTAACAAACTAGAAATTACCTCCAAACAAAACAACCCTGTGAGAAGTGTGCACTGGCATAAGAACGGCCAAATTAAATATTCAGTTATTAACTGAATAAAAATCTCAATCCAAGTGTAACTACTAAAAAATAGTAAAATTCGATCACAGAAGTGGGTATCCCTATAATTATGTTGTATTCCAGTAAATCTGGAGAAGGTAACCAAAGAAATTAATTCATCATTCCTCGCAGATTAATAAGATGATTGAGATTACATTTCACCACTGATCTAAAAAAAAGTAAAGTCATCCCTAACTAACTAATCACAGATGCAACTAGCCCATCTTGGATGTTTTATACACTGAGATTTTGTACTAGGGCAATCAACAAATGGCATGGAGAGTCAAACAGATTATACAGGAACCATTAGCTGCCTAGTGCTTACCTCAAGCAACAATAGAGCTGCAATTCGATCTTTCAAAAATCTAAGGACCAATGCACGATATGTTCTCTCTTTTGGTTGTCTTCGTAAATATTCTAATATCCAGTACCGAAGACTGCTGCTGCAGAGTTTCCTCACTGTTCTAACATTCTCATTTACAACAGCTGCTATCCCTTCAAGCTTACCAGCTGTAAAGGGTGGAGGCTTGCCTCTAAGGAATGCCTTTACCTAAAGAAAACAAACATTCCAGACAATCAAAACAGAGACAGCAAAATGTCTTAAAGAAAATACCAAAATGTAGTAGTATACTAATATAAGCATACCAATTATACTTTATTGAAACACTTCTACAAGGTGGTTAGGAAGCAAAGCCCACAAAAAAAGAAAAAAAAAATATCTCAGTAACTTGCAAATCCAAACATCTAAAGACCAAAACATGAATTATTAAAATCAAGTATTCTAGGTTGTATGCCTTGCATAAATAAATCCAATTAGTACTTATATTACATGCATATAAATGTCAAATGGCATTTTATTTCCCAACTATAAGTAACTCATCTAAGGAAACCCAAAAGGTATTAGTAAATAGTTAATGCAAAAAAGGAAAATAAATGAGATAAAAAGTTACAAGTGGATTATGACTATGGAATGGACACACTCTCATACGGCGTATAAAGGTCACAAGCAAACAAAGTATTACCTCCGTTCCTATTTATAAGACTTAAATTAAAAGTGATATTGTTTCTTTTCATAAGACCCAATCCATAATATCCCTTGCAGTAATTATTTTTATACTAAAATACCCTAATTAAATATGAGAGGGGTTGTATTGACAAACATTTAGGAGAAAGAGAAGCATTAATGACAATGGTATTTTTAGGGAAATATATACATTTAGAACAAATTTATTGCTATAAAAAATTAACTGCTTTCCTTAATCCTAATGAATTAGGTAATTGAACCTTATTAATGAGAACAGAGTACAATATAGGGAAGGGAAAGAAATTCTCAAAAGAGAGAGATACAGAGAGAGAAGAAAAAAATAAGTAAACAAAAAAAAAAAGATAACAAGAAATTCAACAAAGCTGTCCAGTCTTTGAATATAGTAGATGTATATCTCAAAACACAACTACAGGTAAATAGGTATCCTTAAATATGATACGGGCATTTAACTTCAACCAAGTACACCCCAGAACCATTGGAACCTTCTTGTACAAAAAAAAGTTACACCCCAGAACTCTAAGAAAAATTGCATGCTGATAAAAAAATTAGCTTGTTTGATTTTACCTGTAGTATTTTTATTAATCCAATAAGGACTTTAGATGTAATCATTACCTAGTTAGATCAATAGATCCCATAAAAGAATTTTATACATCAGTGAAATTTTTTGTATATCTATATTCTTCCAAACACAAGTAGAAAACAAAATTCAATGGCTCCAGTGTTTGCATAGTCTGCATCCTGTCCCTTGGTGAAGGGAGCATGTATCACGATATTTTTCATTTCATTTGACTTTGCTGATTCTTGCAGATTTTAAAAATAAGAGTTTCATAGCAAGCATCACCTTCTGCAATCTATTATAACTGCAAATTATAAAATTGAAAATGACTTACCTGATAATGAGCAAGAAGATCCAAATATCTACGGATGGGGGATGTAAACTGAACGTAACCAGGAATCCCCAAAACACCATGGCGTGCTGGCTTCCTGAAATCGATTTCAGCAGCACGCATTACTCTGACCAGTGCAAAGCTCCTAACAGGTCCTTCTGGGAGATGGGAAAATTCAGAAACATTCATATCTGATTGGGGCTGTCCCCTGTATGGTAAAGGAATGTCATTCCGAGATCCAAATGTGGCAACAGCTTCACCGCAAAGTATCATCATCTCAGAGACTAATCGCATTGCAGGGTCTGCCTGGTTTTCCACATAAAGTTTCATTGATGGCTCTGGATCCTCTGGATTAGACACTTTAATGCGAGTATCTAATGTTGCTGTCTCAATCGCGCCCTGAACAACGGCAGGGAAAGGAAATGTTTACATATCAGAGGCTATTAATTCTCAATAATATATATATATATAGGCAATTTTATGCTAAATCAACCTATATAGGCAATCCTATACTGAGTTGACTATATTTAAAGAATGAATCCTACACACTGACACGAGCCGGCCGGCGCAGGGTGGAGGTGGGCGGCGTCATGTGCATCAAGCTTGAGGAGTGTGCAAGTGAGGAGTGCTCCAAGGAGAACACCACCATAGGAGAATGTTGCTCCAATGTGAATGAGAAACACCTCCAAAAAAACAAATGGACCATCCCTGCCTAAAGGCCGGAATTTCTCCGCCAAGCCTTGAATCATTTTACTTCTCTCCGAGAAGAAGAAACCACAAACGAGGTTCAAGAAGAAATGCAAGGGGAGCCATTCATGTCAGAGGAGAATCAGCCACTGTGGTTCATGTCAGTACTTATCTGATGACTCAGTTTGATCTTGTAATGCTATGGGTTCGGTGATTACACTCAACTTACTAGCACCTGGGCCAGGATCTTCTCTCAATGTGTGTATTAGACTACTCCACTCACTACATGCTGCACATGGATCCTAACTGAAGTGAAGCAGGACTTGAGATTGGCTGGCAACAGTATATGTTGCCATCGCTCCTTTCCTTAACAGTATATGCAGTGATTTGCTCCACAAGCATAATAGAAATCTTGCAGTGCATGCGGCCAAGACGAGCATGCTCTAAATGGAGTGATTCTTCACTTAGTGAGGATCCAAGTGCAGCATGTAGCGAGCGGAGCAGTCCACACCATATCTTGAGAGTAGATCCTGGCCCTGGTGTCAGTGAGTTGAGCATAACCACCAAACCCATTGCAATACAACATCAAACCGGGGCAGCAGATAACCCATGCAAGTGTAAGTACTAACACGAACCACACCACAGTGGCTGCTTCTCGATGTGAATGGCTCCCCCTGCATTCTTCTCGAAACTCGTTTATGGTTTCTTCGAGAGTGAAATGGAATTATTCAAGGCTTGGCGTTGGAATCTCGGCCTTGAGGCAGGGGTTGTCCATTTATTCTAGAGGTGTTTCTCATTCACACCGGAGGAGCATTCTCCTACAGTGGTGATCTAGGAGCACTCCTTGCTTGCACACTCTTCAAGATTGACACACATTACGTCGTCCACCACCACCTTGCACTGGTCAGCTCGTATCAGTGTGTAGGATCCACAGTTAACTCAGTACAGGATTAACTATATAGGTTGACTTAGTTTTCTCATGGATTTAGCACAAAATTAACTATATAGGTTGATTTAGTAGACATACAGATTGAGTACAGTATAGATAGACCGACAAAGTAATACATAAAATGTCTCAATGTTTGTCAATTTCTTGCCACTCAAAAAAAAAATTGCTATACAGTGGGCTTGGGACATAACTCAACCTTACAAAACCGACTTGTAAGGTGAGGATTGCTTCTCACTTATATATCATAGCACTAAAGCCGATGTGGGATTTCAGCACACCATTCTTTACCCATGGCTACCCACCACAACTATGATGGGCTAGGGATAACTGCAATTCAGGCGGCTTTCCAATACTCCCCATCACGCTGAAGACTATCCAGCTGAAGCGTGATAAACATAAGTGAGCGACCAATGGATCTAAAAAATGCTTTTTTACCATCTTAGAAAGTGGGTTATGGACCTAACTCAACCCTACAAAACTAGCTTGAAAGGTGAAGTTTGCGGCTCATTTTTATACTCTATTTTAGCCATATCACTAGTCTATGTGGAATCTCCAACATATAAATATATATATATATATATATATATATATATAGCTAATTCCACATTGCTTTATGAATTCACATGCATGTGTTTCAATCACTAAGCCAAATTATTCATTCAAGCATTCAGATAAACCTATTATTTAATTAGAGTCAATATAGAGTACAAACTTTCCTATAAAATCTCAGAATGTTTCTAACTATGCATGTTGAGTAAAAAAAAATGTTTAAAAACATTTCATAGCCTCTCGGTACATTAGATCAAAAAAGCTTTTCTACAGCATAGAAAACAAACAGGTAAAAATTACATCCATCTGAGCATAATACAATTTTACAGTATTTGTGGTTGCTTTGCTAAATAACAAAATATAAAATAGCAAAGCAAGTTTTCATCACTTATCCGAGGGTAACGAACTTCTGAGTTACATGAGATGGACAAAAGCTCCAGAACAAACTACAAACATTGTTGTTGCACAATTTAATACCAAGTTCCATGGGATGGACCAAAGAGCCTAGACAAATATAAATATTATTGGACAATTTAATTAACAGGTCTCAGGTTATGATTTATTTACAGTTTTGAAATCTGCAATGTCATAATTTGTGAATCATTGATAAAGTTAAATGGAAAACCTTCCTCAAATGTATACAAGATATGTGAATTTTCAAATTATAGCAAATTGTGTGACCTAAGCGAAGAATCAATTCCTTTTATCAAAAGGAAGAAAGAAAAAACCCAAATTCCTCAAAACACAATTTTATATGCCCGAGTCAAAAGAACAAATTACAACCTACCTGCTGACGGCGCCAATTTGAACGAAGGTTTGCAGCCTCAGACAAAATTCTGAGTTCACCCTCCTCCTGAAGGTTCAAATGGAGTAGCTCAGATGCACTCTCATATGTAAGCATGTATGTTGGTTTAATCACTGAGTTAAACACTGAATATTCTGCAATGCTGTTACACCCACATAGAACATCTATTATTATTACTACAATTACTTAGGACAGAAGATTCATTTATAGAAGCAGGGGTTGAGGACTAGGAATCACCCTAGGGAAAGGAAAGAAAAAAGAACTGAAAAGGAAATTAATGATCCAGGACATGAGTATAAAGTT
The DNA here is from genome assembly GCF_004193775.1 of Glycine soja. Classification (NCBI taxonomy): domain Eukaryota; kingdom Viridiplantae; phylum Streptophyta; class Magnoliopsida; order Fabales; family Fabaceae; genus Glycine; species Glycine soja. The sequence goes on from NC_041019.1 coordinate 29,808,575, forward strand.
AAAAAGAAAAACAGACTTAAGCTGTTAAGTGAGCAAAATTTAAACAGCTTTATATATTTAGCACATCCCTAATGCAGCACGAGCCTTTAGGTTTGAAACATGAACAAAGTGCATGTACATTTTACCTGGTGGGCTACTGAAATTAAACTTAGTTATGAAAAATAGAGAGCTGAGGAACAAATTCAAATTTAAAATGAGTTGGCCATCACAGCACATTCACATAAATTAAACAAAAGAAGATAAAAAAAATAAAGGTTTTGCTAGTCAATTTTGTTCAAACTTCAAACCATCCCCTACCCTATTATAGGCTTCAACAACCCCCTTACTCCTCCAACCTAACAAATATGGAGTTCTATTGTTACCTCCAACAACTCCCACCCCCATTTGGCCATTTCACAATCCACGCTTCATGACAGGTCCTAACAGATTATCTCACTTTCTAATGTGATGTTATACTCCTAGTAAATCAGGTGAATTTCTACCACACAATGGAACAGTGCATTTAAATTTACCTGCCATCATTATGCAGCACAACTGATACAGTAACTGCATTACAAAGCTCTCCTTGTCTCAAACTCATGCCCCCCATGGCAAGATTTTCTGGAAACATAGAATATGTAGCAGTGGGCAAGAAAACAGAAGTTCCTCTTCTCATAGCCTCCCTGCAAGCCATGAAGCACATTATAGAGGAACACACAACACCAAATATTCAATTAAATATCTCATTGAATCTCAGCCAGATACCTGTCCACAATACTTCCAGGTTGAACATATCTAGTTGGATCTGCAACATGTATCCACACTTTAATCCGACCATCTTGCAACTTTGTTGCACTCAAAGCATCATCAAGCTACATATTATGGATCATCAGTTAATAAAATAATAAGCTTCCTAACTAAGATAAATGGAGAAACACTTGAAAGAATCTCAACCAAACCAATTATAGAAAGGATTTATTGTTCACCTCATCAGCCTCATCAACATCAATGGCATAGACCTTTAAATCGGTAAGATTCTTCCTATCAATCTGAACATAGTAAAACACAAAATGATTATCTACCAAAAATATTAAGATGTGATCAAATAATGATTAGAATAATTACAGCAGTAAAGTAGAACAACATGTAAGAAAAGTTTTAGAGTCCAGCATCTACAGCAATTTAAAACACCCAGAACAGCTGTAAAGTTCAAGTATTTAGCAGAAGAATTTTTTTAATCCATCCTTCTACAGGAGTTAGGTATATAAACAGGAATTAGGTACATAAACATCATGAAAGGGAGTAAGACAATGGGGAATAAGAAATCTAGATATTTAAAATTACCATGTTTGTATGACAACAACTCAAATTCCTAAATCCTAGGTATGATTAATGCCCTAGGTTAAATGCATGTAGCAATCTTAGATATTCAACTTTAAACATCTAACAATATCTAATAAGAATCTTTGGAGAACCTAAATACAAAAGCTGGCCAGTGTAGTTGGAGAGTCAAGACCTTATAAACCCCACACTAGAATCTCATACTTCCAATATGGGATTCAAGCCCCTACCATGCAATTTAATCCAAACAATATCCTTTCTCAACACTATACACATAACTGAAAATAAAGATATTGATACCATGTAACTGCAAGATATTGATACCATGCAATAGCATATTAAAAATAAACAGTTAATGACTAATTGTTGACAAAAGTATTTATAAGAAAAATTATTCATAACAAATTTTCTTGTTACCCTTTAACAACATAAGACAGCTTAAACCCTCATTAACAATCTACAAATCTCAGTGTGCTTCAACTCTATACTTTGTAGTATTTGGTTTCAAAGGATGGGAATTAATAATAATAATAATGATAATAATAATAGTAATGTCAACAAATTTCGAAATCTTAATTCTATGTAACTTAAAATACCATCATAAAAAATCCAGCCATGAAAACATATATAATTGACCTCATATTTGAGCAATGTTGTCAAGCAAATGAAACCCACCTCGTCTGGATCAGATGAGTCCAATAAAAGACTTTGAGCAGCCGATATGATTTCATCTGAATGATCAGTGGGAATTCCCAACTTCAACAGATCAAGATTGATATGTACAGGAAAATATCCAATATCTATCAGAAGTTTTACAGCTGAAGATGCTGTTTTTGCCAAACCCATTTCTTTAAGTACCTGCTAGTAACAGAAGATTAATTTATTAGAATATCAAGAAAGTCAACTGTTGATAGAGGACAAAGGAGGAGACTTCAAGTTTTTCTTTTAGAATAGGAATCTACGTAATTTGGGCCTTTTAGTGGCCTTTGTAATTGGCTTTAGTTTTGTTAGCAAGCACGTGGTTAGCTTGTTGGGCCCAAGTGCCAAATGGTCTTTGTTAGTAAGGGATATAAATAGAACTCTTAACATTTTGTTAAGTCAGATTTGGATGAAATCAGAAACTAGCTTGTGCTAAGTGAGAGAGTGTTCTCTCTTGGTTCTTGTGTAGAACCCCAAATTCTTATCAAAGAATTCCTATTCTTTACGGCGAATTCTCCTCAACTAATCAATCCTTAGGGATTGTGGCATTGTTCATTTCCATTTCTCACCTCAATCTGTTTTTCTCTTTTCTTCACCGATATTTCCTTTAATTTTGATCTGTTAAGATGCTGAATTGTGATCCATGAAAAGGGATTCTCATCATTTGGTAATCAGAGCAAGGATTTCAACATTATTCTTGAGTTTGTTGGTTCATGAATTTTTGTTGGCAAAAGAAAACACATGTTGGATTTTGATCTAGGAACTTTCTTGCTGCTTGTGTCACAATATGTTCAGTGTGCATCGAATTCAATCCCTATCCAATATAAATCTGAAGCAGTGCATTCAGATTTATTGTCTGTCTTTTCCATTCCAATATCTGAGTGTCCAGGTGCTTAACATTGTGCAATCAGGTTTGTGACTTTTGATCTAGCTGTGCCTGCTTTGTCTTGATCCAGATTTGCTTTTGTGTCATTAATGGCTAAGCTGTTCAGTGCCATATTATTATAGTTATGTCTTTTTGTTTCATCTCTGTGCTTAGATTCCTTGTGTCAAATTTCGTTTTTCCTGTATGTGTGCTTAAATCTGATTGGTCCATGATAAAATTGTTCCTTTGAGCTTCTTTTTATGCGTCAGTTTTTGCTGTCTTTGCATGTCCAAACTTGTTTCCAATTTAGAGTCAATTCTGCACTTGTTGAATGATGAACCTAATTCTTATTGTAATTTTGTTTGAGCATCTAACCATGCAAAGTCTTTTGTTTTGATGCCTAAGGAAGAATTGTTCATCAAGGATCAATGGGCAAGGCAACTTGGAGAAGAGGTGGATGCACATGAGAATCAAGGAAACCATTGGGAGAAGAAGATTTTGAATCATCTCATCTCTAGGCCTAATGTTTTGATTGATATGCAACATGTGTTAATTATTGATTTGCATGATACTTGTGATGAGCTAGATGCATATGATTTCCATAATCTTGTTTTAGGTCATGGCATTAAGTCCTTGAATTTTGAGATTAATGTACATTAATTAGACTTGGGTAATCATGATGAGTCTTCCTCTGTGTTTTGTTGTTTATGAGGAAAATGAAAATTATGAGTTCTCTAAGCATGAAAAACATATGTTGAAAGATGTTACATTTTTTTAGCCTAAATTTGATCTGCATGATCCATTAATTAGAGGAACTCTTGGTGAGAGTTTATTAAGGCATGAATATTTCTTTGAGCATTGCATGAGGCATGATGTGCTTTCATTTTTAGTTCATGATTTGGGAATTTCTTTACTTGTTTTTAATCCTCATTGGATTCACTTAGCTATGGAATTTGTGCTAAAGGGCCCAAGATCCAAGAGAAGAAACCATTTCCATTTAACATCATTTGGTAGTTTCCTTTCCTTGTGTTTGTATTTGATCCAGGAGGATGGATAGGTAAGCACATAAATAATAAGAAATTTGTCCTTTTCAAGGATTTCACGTCTCCTTAGAAGTAGGATTTTTTTTTTCATTGAAACTAATACTTGTGTTTTCTTTTCATGTGGGTAATAAAGAGCTGAATTCGAGGTCAAATTCTCTTCAAGGAGGGTATGATAGAGGACTAAGGAGGAGACTTCATGTTTCTCTTTTAGAATAGGAGTCTGTGTAATTTGGGCCTTTTAGTGGCCTTTGTAATTGGCTTTAGTTTCATTAGCAAGCATGTGGTTAGATTGTTGGGCCCAAGTGCCAAATGAGCTTTGTTAGTTAGGGATATAAATAGAACTCTTAACATTTGTTAATCCGATTTGGATGAAATCAGAAATTAGCTTGTGTCAAGTGCACCCTCTTGGTTCTTGTGTAGAACCCTAAATTCTTATCAAAGAATTCCTATTCTTTGCAAACGAATTCTCCTCAACTTATCAATCTTTAGGAATTTTGGCATTGTTCATTGCCATTTCTCGCCTCAATCCGTTTTTTTCTTTACTTCTACAAGATTTCCTTTAATTTTTATCTGTTAAGATGCTGAATTGTGATCCATGAAATGGAAATCTTGGATCACAATTCAGCATCTTAACAGATCAAAAATAAAGGAAATCATGTGGAAGAAAAGAAAAAAATGGATTGAGGTGAGAAATGGAAATGAACAATGCCACAAACAATATGAATTCTTTGATAAGAATTTAGGATTCTACACAAGAACCAAGAGAGAACACCCTCTCACTTAGCACAAGCTAATTTTTTATTGCATCCAAATCTGAGTTAACAAATGTTAAGAGTTCTATTTATATCCATATCCAACAAAGCCCATTTGGTACTTGGGCCCAACAAGCTAACCACATGCTTGCTAATAAAACTAAAGCCAATTACAAAGGCCACTAAAAGGCCCAAATAACATAGACTCCTATTCTAAAAGAAAAGCTTGACGTCTCCTCCTTAGTCCTCTATCAACTGTGGTGACATGAACAACAAACAACATTCTAGACATGCATTATTATTCAATGATTTTATACTAAACTTCCAAGCAAGGAGATAGCTGAATCCACCAAGATCATCCTTTCTCATTGTTAGTAAATGTTACTTTAGTAATTGACAACTAATACTAGGATAGGCTTTGTATTAGAATTGAATACGATTCAATTCATAAGTATACAAAGATATACAGATAGTCTAATTAACATATGTTCAATGATCTCATGCAAAGATTCTCCCCTTCACTATTTCCTTATCTTTTCCTATTTCTTTTTTTGGAAGGCAAAAGGTATATTATATATTATTAATAATAAACACAGCAGCACCAGAAGTACTGCTGGTGATTTATACAAAGGTGCAATGCACCTAATATACCACCCTCCAATACAAAATTAAAGATCAACATTAGCCCCACCACATATACTAGATATGTGTAACCCATATTAACCAAAATATTCCATAAGGTTGGACGACCAGTGGTTGAGAGAAGTACAGAAATTTTTGTCTCTGGACTTTAACCATGACCACATGAGGAATAAAGCATCTTTTCATATTATTTGCATACTTGAAGACAAGCACCAATTGCTATAATGCTACATTAAATCAAAACAATGCTTTGAGGGAAAAAGTTACCATCCCAGCCGTTTTCCTTTGTTCGTCATTTTTACATGCATCAATAGCATATGCTTCAAGTGACTCAATTCTGCTCCAAATTCTCTCATCCTTCGTCCATGAATGTTTTGGAGGTTTGTCTTGTGAAGACATTGACTTCACAGAGGCCAGTAATTCAATAAACTCCTGAAATTCTTTCTCAACAGCCTCCTTTGCAAGCTTCTGATGAATAAGCTCCTCAACCTGCCTTTTGAAAAATAAATTTTTGGATAATTATTTCCATTTGTCTCGTCATAACTAGAAAAGAAAACCAAAAGAATAAACACAGCCTCATACACTAAAAAGTTATCACACTTTTATGGCTATGTGGTGAAATTTAAGATCTAAGTTAGTTCCATTAATGGTTTGAAGGTAGACAATTATAAAGAGAATGTGATAGAAAATAACTGGTTTTGTAATAGCAAGTCTATTAGAAAGCATTTCTGTATTAGAAACTGCATGATGATAGCTATGCCTAGAAAATAACTGCAAGTTATGCATTAGGATTTAGAAGTATATATCTGGTTAAAAAATCTATTAGAAAGAGATTCTGTATAAGAAACTGTGCATATAAAATTGTTGCTTATAGTTATGTGATATGTATTAGGAGTATATATTTGAAAGTAGATACTAGGATGCGTAATTAGGCAGGGTGTAATTATTTGCAATTTGAGGATAGAAAATACTCTCTTTAGAAGACTTTGGTCTCTAGGACAACAAATGTATTGCTGTATTGTGTGTGATTTCAGTGTTCAATATTATATTTTATTAGTTTATCAATTTTTGTTCTATCACTGTCCAATTAACAGTTTCATGAGTTAGCACTTCAAATGATGAGCAAAGCACAAGCAATGAATATAATCTCCACCAGCACAAACCTCTCACTGCATCGCCTTACCTACCCAAAGCAATTTCCCTCTCTTTCTAAAACAATCATGGAAGAAATAAATTATCATAAATTTTGGTGGATAAGGAACTCTCTTCTTACCCTAAAAGAACAAAATCAGCAAAGAGAAAGAAAACATCAATGTAGCTAAAGATGCTAAGTTGCCCAATCACTCATCATATTTGTTAGGGAAATGTCCCTAAGAAGATCCCAATTCTTACAACAAATAAAGGCTTAAAGCCTAACCTATTCCACATCAGCAATATTGTCAAAGAAATCTTAAAATATACGATTAATATGAGTGAGATACAATAATAACAATTTTTGGCATGTTCTTAAAGTTGAAAGGAGTAGTACTTCATAGTTTATACCTTGTGGAAAAGTCTGGTTTAAATACTTAAATAGCAAAGTAATTAAGATGTAATATAAAATCATTAATGCGATTTGTCTTCGTCTAACAATTTATACTTTTGCGATAATTGGTTGAAGACTTGGTACCAGACCACCTATGACCAAATGATCTAGTGATCCTAGACACCGTCATTATCTACACTAGAAGTCCAAAGGATACTTGTGTGAGCGGACAAGTCAAAGATATAACACCATCAATGTATCTTCACTTACAACTTCAAAGTTTTTGAGATAGTTGACTCATATATTACCTAGTGTCAATGAGTACTGGTTTTAAACTACTATTCTCTTACCCCAGTTTACAATATATAACAAGTAAAAGCAAAACACCTATAGTAATCCACAACTCTCCTTGGAGAACATGTGTATATGTTAGGAAAATACTCCAAAGAGGAGCTACATAACTTATGAGTAATGAAAAATCCATAATTTTTAAAGCTACTCTACATGTGAAAGTAATACATTTACCTGCCCACTTGGTCGAGGGCCATAAACGGAACGAAATCCTTTAGTCTCCAGTACAGTAAAGTATACTTCGTCTTTTGATAGCAAGAGATGCGCAGAATAGCTCTCAAGGGCCTCAGTACTGCCAAAAATTATCTGCAGAACAAGCAACTCATGTAAGGACAAAGAAAGCATGCTTTGACATCTAGTCAAGAATCATGTTACCTCAGCCAACTCTTCAACTGTAACAGACTTATTCTTTTCAAGGAGCTCTACCCAAGCAAATTCAAGTAGTGATGGGTCCTGTATCATATTATCCAGAATTTAGTTATTGACATATGTAACAAGTTATAAATTTTGACTTATCTGTTACCATCCCCATTGTAGAACACTAGAACTGACCATATTATCCTGAGCCTTCTGAGCAAAATCTGCAATATCTGCTTGGTCAAAATTGTCAATACCAGGAACAATATATGTCACTTGCTGCGGTTTGATGGAAGAAGTGAAACCATTCTTCGGCCCAACAAAACCAAAAAAAGTTAGACAATACAAAAATCCAGCAATATTTGGCATTTATAAAAATGCGAGAAGTTCCAACACCTAGCAACCTATTAAACATGCTGCATTATGTTGTTTCTACTAGAACCTGATCAGAAACCATCCAGTTCTTCTTGCCATCAGGTCTCTGAGCAACTGCTAGCAATACTCTATCAGAATCCTTCTTGAATTCCAAAAGCAACCCTTTTTGCAATGAATGGTTCACAAGTCTATCTTCAGCAAGCTCTTCATTCAACAATCCCATGCGGCTAAATCAATAAAAAAAAAAAATCAATGGAAATACCAGATCAAGCTTTATACAAAAATTCACAAGCGTTCCTTTTTTTCATAGCAGTTGTTTTCAAAAATCAAAATCCAACGTGACTTTTGGTAGTATAAAATAGTTTTCCAGGTTATTAAATGTTTGAAACCACTATATCTCAGTAAAATCTTTCCTGTAAACAGAACAAAAACATAAACATTTTCCAATTTTGGATATAACTACTTTCTCATCCAGAAAACTTTCTTGCCAAAAGTTTTCAGAAAATTATCCAGCTGTTACTTTTGCACTTTCTCCTTTAAAAGAAAATTAAAAAAAAAAACCATTTTTGGAACCTTGAAAATAAAAACAAAAGCCAGGCTTTTGTTTATATTCTTTAAACCACAAACCATAAAAAAGAAAATTATTAATCCATAAAAACCAATTTATGCTACCAAAAAGTTGAGACCAACAAGCTCTTGATCTGAAGAAATATAGTGCACATAGAAAACAAACAGTATTTGCTTCTAAACTCTATAACCACAACCATCAGTGCTTTCATATTATAAGGATTCCATGACATAATTTATTTCAACCAACTAATTTAAGCAATCATATCCATAGTTGTTACAAAATTTGTTACATTTATGCCGTGATACTATAAACTCCGTATTCAAAGTGGAGAGAGTAGGTTGGGGATAATAAGATCAAAAGTTCAAAATATGCTCATCATTAAAATTCATGCATAACAAAATACTTGAAATTTCCTTAATAGCAAAACAATATATCCCTATATTTTTAAACTAATGTTTTTTGTGTTATACAGTAATGTTGTAACATATCAAAATGTTGTCTTGGGTTTAATTGAAAGCAGTGCATCATTTACAGGAAGGTAGATATATAAAGACCATAATCTAGGAGTAAAAATGGAATTGTGTAAGATACTAAACTTAGTTGATATGTATATCACCATCTTATAAAACAGTCATTTTATTTTACAGAACTTAGCACTTAAGAGTCTCAAAACAAATAACTTATTAAATTTAAGAAGTTAGAACTTGGATTTAAATTTAAGAAACTCTTCTCCAAAAAGGAGACAACAACAATCACAGTCAATATATTGTTATTATTGGGATTTAAACAAGAGGAGAAAAAACTGTTGTCCACACGCAACAGTGCATAATTTGAACCATGTCTTCCTGTAAAGTCAGGCACAGAACCAGAACACAGAATTTGCATGTGTCATTAGTGAATATCCTATTTGCCAGCTTTAGTTTCTCACCTAATGTATCCATATCCACAATTCTACACCCACATTAAGGTTTCACTCAGCTCCCAATCCCATAGCAGTTACAAGCAGTGATCTGTTCAACCATGATATCCACATTTTCTCTTTGTTAAGATGTCTTTCTTATTTATTTTTCTTTTTGCTTAATCGAAACAAGTTTTTGAAAATCAAATAACATGGAAAAGAAAAATTTCTGCCCCCTCCCCCCAAACAAGAACTAGAACATTGTGCAAACTACCTAAAACCCTACCACTAGGTCAATCCTAGTGGGTTTAAACTAGTTTTACTCTAACATTACATATATTCTCTATTCTTATTTAAATGACATCCCCAACCCAATATTTAAATATTGCATAAACCCAAACACGACACGAACAAGCTCATATAATTATATTAGTAGATTTTGCATAATTAAGCCGAGGTTTCATTTTCAGTTTGTAATTTTAAGGCACACACACAGTTACTCCCACAATTTTAAGGGAGAGAGGAAGGTACTAGGAAGCGGGGTTGGAGACAGACAAGGCATCCAAATTGTTTGAAAAGGTTCAATAGATTTGCACTACAAGTCTAAAAGTTTTTACACTAGCGACTAATCAGAAATCATGTCAAAATCCCAAACCAATAACCTGCTTAATTATGCTAATAAACAAACTATTAATCCTACGTTTAGATGTTGCATAAACCCAGACACAACACGAAGAAGCTCATATAATTATATAAGTAGACAGAGTAAATTATACTGACAGTTAAATTTCTTCCGATACCTTTTCTTTCATTGTTTGAAAAACATTACACTAACACCCCTATGTATTATTTTAACCCCTTTAATTATTTGAAAAACGTTACACGGTATACTCATATAAGGTGGTTGTTGTAAACGTTAACAAAGCAAGGGGGGTTAGCTACAATCTCAAGAAACTTTGAGGTGTCCGTGTAATTTACTCCAATAGATATTGCACAATTAAGCCAAGCTTTCGTTTCGAGTCTACATATTTACTCTAAGAGTGTGTTTGGTTGAGGGGAGAAGAGAGAGATAAAGAAGAAATTGTGTGGGTCCGATGTAGGTCTCACACCTCCTACACTCTACTATAGTTTAGAAATTCATCTATTTTCATCCTCTAAACCAGAAACAGCATAATAGATATTGCACGATTTCGAATTGAAGATATGACAATAAGCGTAGTTAGGGAGGGAGGGAGAGGGAGAGAGTTGAAGGGTACTTGGAAGCGGCGGCGGAGACGCGCTTCTGGCGGCGTTTGCGCGCGGCTCGAAGCTCCTCCATGAGGCTGTTGAAGAGGCTTTGGACGGAGCGCGTCTGGGTGTGGGCCCCATAGCGGAGAGAGAGGGAAGGGGGGCCGCGGGAGCGATAGGGGAAGAAACGGAGGGCGGAGGAAAAGAGGGGCGGAGAGGAAGGGCGGAAGAGGGAGCAGGAGGTCACTGCTCGAACGGCCATCATGAAAGAAATAAGTGGGTTCAGAAAAACATGGGTGGAGTGGTGTAGAGTGGTGTGGTGAGGGTGGTTTTGTCTTTCATGGGTGGAGTGGTGCAGAGTCAAGCTTGGGTTTACGGTACCATTTCAAGGGGAAGAGCTTGCTCTTAAACAACAGATAATCAGATAAAATTTTATACTGGATAGGTCATGTGCAAGCCGCAAGCCGCAAGCGCGCAATTCACTAAATCTTATCCTTTGTTACTTAAGGACGTTTGATACAAGGAAAGTTGTTTCTTTATATCCGATGATCATTATTCCTAGAGTCATAAATTTTGAGAATTATAATTCTTAAAAATGATTAAAAATTAAGTAAGATTTTTTGGATCCAATATTACCGTAATATTTTTACTTAAAATTTTAAATATTTATCCTACTAAATGATTTAGTAAGAGTAAAATAGATTTACTACAGTAAAAAAAAATAACTTAGGAGAGTCATATTCTCACTCGCTTGCTATTCTATGGGAATGTTTTGTGGAAACTCAGTTAAAAAATATTCCTGACATAGGAATGATTTTTAAAACTATATGGTAACTCGTGCAGGTTTGTTGCTATATTTTAAAATTATAAAATTATCATTTTAATTTACGTTTATTACAAATTATAACATGTAAAATTTAGATTAATGATTACAAATAATTAATCTAATTTAAGTTTTAAAAAATAATACACAATATTTGACAATAAAAAATACTTAACAAATACTTAACTAAATCAAAACATGACTTAAGTTACTTAATCACAAATGTTTTAATGAAGTATCTTAAGTCATGTTTTGATTAAGTAACTAAATCACAAGTGCATGGTATTGTAAAATATCGTTCTCTTCACATATGAATTATATTTAACCAAGTGAAATCACATATTTAAATAGAATTAGAATAGATTGAATAAGATTTGATATTGAAAATTGATTGTGATAAAAGCAGAAATTAGGAATTAATTGTAGAAATAAGAAGGCAAATGATAATGATTATGTTGGAAAAGATTCAAGAAATTTTATTCAAATAGGAAAGTTCAGATGATAAAAGGAGAAGAGAAATATCGCGCAAAATTGTTAAGTTTATTGCAAATAACAAAACTTACATTGTAGGGTTCAAAACACGCTCAAGCTCTCTAAACTCATAATACAAAACTCCTTATAAAGGAGATAACAACTAACCGTCGAACCGAAAATTATTACAATAGAAAGAAAAAAAATAGTTACCGTTACCGTTGCAGTTACAACATAATCTATGTTAATGAACCATCGGACTGAACGCTTCCTTCTATGTAATTGAACATTCTACCAAATTACAGAAGATTGGATGACCAATATAGAACACAAGAATACTGGATTAGACAACCAAGGATGTCATTCACCCTATCTCTAATGTCCATCATTCAACAATCAACAATATCCACCTTGGTTCAATAATATTTTTGAATTACAAGTACTGAGTTCATTTTCAGCAATCTATGTTTAGTAGATCCATACAATGCATGAACTTATTTCTTGGAATAGGCTTTGTGAACATATGAGTTGGATTCTCCATCGTATCAACTTTCTAGACTTTGACCCTCTTCTATGAATGGATGAAGTGGTATCTAATGTCAATGTTCTTAGTCCTCTCATGATGTACTTGATCCTTGGCTAAACACATTGGATTAGACTATCATAGAAAATGATAGTCTTTTTCTGTGAAAACCCAATATTGCTAATCAAACCCTTCAGCTAGATGCCTTCCTTTGTCGCTTCTTCCACAACCATCAATGTGGGCTGAAATGTCGCCTTCCAACCTACAAGAGAGTTGTCAATCGTGAATTGTACCCAATCATAGATATCCTTGCATCCAAATTTGTAGCATAGTTAGAATCTGAGTAACCACTGAGAGCACAAGATGTGTCTCCATGGTAGACAAGTCCAATATCAGTTGTACCCTTAAGGTACATGAATATATGTTTCACAACTTGCCAATGTTCATTCCCAAGATTAACCATATACCTATTCACAACAATGATTGCTTGTGCTAGATCCGGTCTAATGCATACCATAGCATACGTGAGACTACCTAAAACACTTGCATAAGGAACATGAGACATGTACTCCTTCTCTGATTCGGATTGAGTAGTATTGAGTTTAGATAGACAAATAAACGATGTCAGAGGAGTACACACTGGTTTTGTAGATGTCATCCTAAAACAACTCAAAAAAATTATGTATTCCTTCTGGCATAGATAAAGCTTCTTTTGGACTCGATCCCCCTTTATCTCCATGCCCAAAATATTTTTAGCAGCTCCCATGTCCTTCATATAAAACTACTAAGTAGTGACTTCAGCTTCTGAATTGGCAACAAATTTTCAGATGCTATGAGCATGTCATCCACATAGTGTAGTATATAGATGTAGGAACCATCCTCCACCTTACTATTATAAACACATTAGTCATAGGGACTTCTAATGTACACATGAGAGACAATGAACTCATCAAATCTCTTGTACCACTGCCTTAGTGATTGCTTCAACCCATAAAGAGACCTCTTCAATATATAGAGAAAATTTTCTTTTACTTCCACCTCAAAACCTCTAGATTGATGCATCAGAATATCTTCCTCCAATCTTCCATGGAGAAAGACAGTTTTGACATCGAGTTCCTTTAACTCCATGTCTAGAATTTTCACTAGGACCAATAAAACACATATGGAGGTTTGGTGAACTACTTGAGAGAATATCTTGTTGTAGTCCACTCCGTCCTTCTGACTATAGGCTTTAGCTACCAGACATGCTTTATAACAGATGAACTTCTTTAGTGCATAATGATGGAGGTAGAATCAGCCCATCTAATGATCCTTTACAGGGGATTGAAGGTCCTATAACATAGTCCAAGACTAAGAGGATGAAGCAAGCACTACAAGGCCTGATTATAAAGATCAAAGAGAAAGAAGACCAATGTGAATTAAGGGTTGCACCTAATTGAGTCACTCTCTTACAAATCGATGAAAATGCTTTGAGGTCAACTTGAAGAATCACTTTGGAAGCCTAATTTACAAGACAAGAAGCATCCATGGGTTGAGTTGATCAATTTTTGTGGACTATTAATATTGGGCCGATGAAGCAAGCATTACAAGGCCTGATTATAAAGATCAAAGAGAAAGAAGACCAATGTGAATTAAGGGTTGCACCTAATTGGGTCACTCTCCTACAAATCGATGAAAATGCTTTAAGGTCAACTTGAAGAATCACTTTGGAAGCCTAATTTACAAGACAAGAAGCATCCATGGGCTGAGTTGATCAATTTTGGTGGACTATTAATATTAGGCTGATTAGATAATAATTAAGCCTAACATAGATGGACCAATCACTAGAGCAAGGAGTAAGAAATTTCAAGAAGAGCTTGGCGAGAGACTAAATTCTCTCATGGAGGAAAAAAAAGAAGAAGCAAAACTCATAAATTTTAGCAAACTTTTAGAATAGGATTTATTTTCATTTTTTAATTATATTTTGGACCTATTTTCGGACTTCTAATGGGCTACCATGACCTTTTATTGTTATTTTAAAGTCTTTTAATATTAGATTAACTATTGGGTCTTGGGCCTAAATTAGGGTTATCAGTAGGAGTATAAATAGACTCTTTAAATACTTTGTTGGCAGAATAAGAAGATTAATGAAATTTGAGAGTTTCTCTACTGAGAACCTTTTCTTTGTTCTTGGGTTAAGAACTGATAGTGTTGGTTCTACTGGCAAGTCGTTGTTAGGGTCAAGTTCCTTTCTTTTTATACCTCTTTCCAAGACAACCCTAAGTGTTCTCTTATCATTTGGTATTAGAGCTTTGGCTGTTGAAATGAGGTGTTATCTAATCCTTTGTGTTTTCTTTCTTCTTATGTGTTTCCTCCTTTGTTTGTTTTTATCCTTTTGTTTAACTTTATATTATTATGTAGAAGCAAGCTTCATGATGATGAATAGCAATTTTGATGATGCCAAAAGCCCAAATGATTGATTCAAGATTCATTCAAGATTTTAAGAATCCAATCCAAGATTCAAGATTCAAGAGAAGAAATCAAGAAGCAACAAGTCAAGACTTCATATAGGATAAGTATTAAAAGATTTTTTTCAAAAACCAAATAGCACAGTTTTGTTTTACAAAAGAATTTTCTCAAATTTTCTAAGTTACCAGAGTGATTACTCTCTGGTAATCGATTACCAGTTGGTAGTAATCAATTTCCAGTGACCAATTTGGTTTTCAAAATGTTTTGAAATGATTTGTAACGTTCCAAAATGATTTTCAAATAGTGTAATCGATTACACTATATTAGTAATCAATTACAAGTGAATCTGAACGTTGGAATTCAAATCCAATTGTGAAGAGTCACAACTTTTCATAAAATACATTGTGTAATTGATTACACCATTGTGGTAATCGATTACCAGTGAATAGTTTTGAAGAAAAAGTTAAGAGTTATTATAACTCTTAACATGATTTTCTCAAAAGTCATAACTCTTCCAATGATTTCTTTGACCAGACATGAAGAGTCTATAAAAGTATGACTTTGGCACACGTTTCAAGATATATGATATTCTTCCAAACAATCCTTTTTCACAATCTTTCTTTAACCATTGGCCATTGCTTTTTCTTTGCCAAAAAGCTTTCTAAACTTTGTTTTCAAAACTTTGTTTTTCTGCAAGTGGAAATTCTACAGAAAACAAAAGTGTGCTATCTTTTCTTCCTTCTTCCTCTTGCCAAAAGATTCAAAGGACTAACCGCCTGAGAATTCTTTTGATTCTTCCTCTTCCCTTTAAACAAAAGATTTCAAAGGACTAACCGCCTGAGATATCTTTTGTTTCCCCTTACAAAGATTCAAGGGACTAACCGCCTAAGAATTCTTTGTCTTAACACATTGGAGGGTACATCATTTGTGGTACAAGTAGAGCATACATCTACTTGGGTTGTAATACTGAGAACAAGAAAGGGTATATCTCTTGTGGATCAGTTCAAGTGGAGTGTACATCCACTTGGTTGTTCAAAGAGAACAAGGGAGGGTACATCCCTTGTGGATCTTTGCTTGAAAAGGATTTTACAAGGTTATAGGAAATCTCAAGAACTGGTGGTTGCTTGGGGACTCGACGTAGGCATGTCTTGTGGCCGAACCAGTATAAATCTTGTGTTTGTCTTTCTTCTTCCCTACACTTTTTATTTTTCCGTTGTGCACTTTATATTTTCGCTTTACTTTTGTCTAAATTATTGTTTCTGTTCTTTACTGTCATACCCTAATTTCGTTCGGGGATTATTACTTGATGACATGCAACCTTTGGTTAGCCGCTTTGAGATACTTGGCGTCCTTTGTTGCACAATAAATGAAGTCCCGAGACGTCTCAGAAATCAAAAGGAAGCAGGCTTGCGCGATCCGTGAAATTCCGTAATGTGGCGGAAGTCGAAAAGAGGTGTTTTTGCGCAATCCGTGAGTTTCCGTAACTTCTTCGAAAGGTAAAAAAGAGTAAATACATAATCCGTAAGGATTGGTAACCTTACGGAAAGAAAATAGGTATCGTTACGAAATTCGTAAAGTTTCGTAACATTACGGAAAAAGAATTACCAAAAAAAAGGTAAAGGGGGGTGTATTTAGTAAAATGGGGGGTGCAAATAGTAATTTTTGAATCTGGGTCCTTCTAGAGGTTTCTGGGCCACTTCTTGCTTAAGGTTGAAGCAACCTAGCTCGCCTACTAGGTGGCTACCACACCCCCCGTTTTGTTGAAAAATGGGATTCCGGGACACCCTTAATGCTTCCGTAAAATTCCCATAATCCTAAATAAGCTTATTTAACTTAATACGGGTGAGAGGGAAGAGAAAAAAAGAAGAAAATCAAGTCCTATATACTTCCGTAAGGCTTCCGTAACTTTTCCGTAAATTACGAAAGTGGGGGGTGAACTTATCAAAATTGGGGGGGGGGTGCAAATAGCAATTTCGAAATTTTGAATTGGGCCTACCAGAATGTTTTTTGAAGCTGGGTTTCTTCTAGAGGAAGCAACCCAGCTCGCCTGGGTGAGCTGGGTGGCAACCTCCTCCCCCTTTTTTCCTATAAATAGGCTGAAGGGGGTTGTTCTAATGATCCCGGATGCCCCTGGTGAGGTATTTCAGCTGTTTTGGGTGAAAAAAATTGTTTCCGTAAAGAAAATCCAAGCCGAGGTGCTTCCGTAACGCTTCCGAGAGGTTTTCGTAAGCAAATCCGTGAAGGTTTTCCTCCGTTATTCATCGTTCTTCATCCGTTCTTCGTTCTTCAACGGGTAAGTTTCCAAACCGAGCTTTTCAATTCATTCTATGTACCCGTGGTGGTCCACATTTTGTTACATGTATTTTTATTCTCGTTTTCATTTACTTTTTATACCCCCTTTTGACGTGCTTAAGCCATTTATTTAAGTCATTTCTCGCTTAATCTAAAAATAAAATAAATTTCCACCGATCGTTTGAATTGTATCATCCGTTACTTTCGTTTGAAATGAATTCCGACCGTTCGGTCGTGCCGTAACCACGTTGGAAATCAAAAAAGAGGTAAAATAATAATATAATAATAAAAAAATGTCTTTTAGTAAAATAAAAGCGAAAGATCAATCGGACGTTTTCTCTTTGGGATTTCTCATTCTTAATTGAATTGACTAATAACTAAAGTGAAACTAAGGCTAAAATCAACTCGCCTAGTCAAGCTCGTCCACAAAAATAGGGTTTTGAAAATTTATCATTTCAGTTTCTTACCAAGTAAAATGGATCATTTTTAAGGTCCAACGCCTTAAAATGATCACCTTTCAAAGTAAAAGAATCACTTGATTCACGCATAAGAAAGAACTACGTAGGTCTGATTTCCTCTCCAAAGGAGGGTACGTAGGAGCAAAAGCCCCGCTTTTGTCGACCTCAAAAAATAAAAAGAAATAAAAGTTAAGATAACACAATTCCACAATTCTAAAAAATAGACTGTTGTCCTTTGAGACAAACGTGAGAGGTGCTAATACCTTCCTCAAGCGTAAATACAACTCCCGAACTTAGAATTTTCATTTTGACCAGTTTCCTTCAGTTTTTCCGACGTTTTCCACAAATAAACGTTGGTGGCGACTCCGCGCATCTTTCCTCCTTTGGAAAGCGCACCCGTGAGCCTCGCCCTCGCTCGCCCGCGAAGGGCACGTTGCGACAGTTGGCGACTCCACTGGGGACTGTTTTTGTGAGTTAGGCCTATTTTAAGGAATTGTGGATTTGTGAAACTTCGTGTGTGCAATTGTTGAACTGTGTAAAATGTAAATAATTATTGCCTATTTCGTATTCTTTACACTACATTCTAAGCACCCACGGGTTTGAGTAAAAAAGAGGCCCTATACCCGGGTTCATGGGAATTTAAGGAGTGGAGGTGAATCTATCATCATGCTAGGTCTCCGACTTGCTTGATAATAGTGAAACCTCGTCTAGAGCTTTCTCTCTTTATAATGTGTTGTCGCTGGTATTCCATACCGCCACAATATTATTATCTTGAGTGATGATACCTCTAGAAAACAGCCGTGTGAGTTATGAATTGTTGGGGAGTAGTTATTAGAGACCCCTAGATATTGTCCTATAGGTTCCCAAATAGGGGCAAAGAGCAAACACGCTCCGTGCCATTCGTTCTCATGCATTTTTTGGTAAATAGCACTAGTTTATAGTTTTGCTAGTGATGTTTGGTTTCTTTAGAGTAATGCGTAACCTTTTTAATACTACGTTGAGGCGCCATCATGCCCAAAACGTAGCATTAAAGTTGGATCTCTGCAGTCTTGTATGTGTGAATTACCCCTTTGTGTTGTTTTCTTTCCGTTTCATGCATGCGCATCTGTATCATACCGTCACACATGCATTGTATGTGGGTCTCGTCTTTTGTCATGGGAAGCCGGAAGGTCCATATCGTCTTCTTAACTGCACACATGGGGCACTGCGCCCCCCAAATACGCAATAAGGAGAGATAATTTTCCGGGCTCTCGCGTCCGTAAATGCATTAATATCATGCATGGCATAAGCATCTCTTCATGGCATCATAATGAACATATCGTTCCTACATTTGTTCGTTATCATATTCCAGCATCACATTTTGCATGAGTCATTGCATCATCATGCATATGTGTTCAACAAACTTTTTTGATCTACAAATTGCATACTAATTGTTTTCATGTTTGCTCATGCGTGACCCTTGCGTTTTCTCCTGCAAGACAAAAACAAAAAAGAAAGCGTGAAAATTCACGCTGCATTCTTAGTTGCATATATTCGGTACCATGAGCCAACCATGTTGGGATCATAAACCCATTTCACTTAAAAACAAAATGATTGAACATGTATTAAACTTGAGATTGGATAGTTTGTAATCTCCATTCCGATCTAGAATCGTAGACAATTAACTTCAAAAGAAGAAGAGAAGGAGCAGTATTCATATGCAAGAAGTCATGGAAGAAGGCGAGGAGGCGAACCAAGAAGAGATAATCATTTGGGGAGCATTAAGATGACAATGCATACGTTTCAAGGTGAAAATGATCCTGAATTGTATTTGGAGTGGGAGAGAGAGGTTGAACATGTGTTTGATTTGCATAATTATTCTAAGGAGAAAAAGGTTAAACTAGTTGTTGTTGAATTCACCGATTATGCTAGTATTTGGTGGGATCAACTTGTTACTAGTAGGCGCAAGAATGGTGAAAGGCCTGTTAGTAGATGGGAGGAGATGAAGGCTATCATGAGAAGGAGATTTCTAGCTAGCCACTATCATAGGGATTTGCACAAAAAATTGAAAACTCTAACTCAAGGTTCCATGAGTGTGGAGGACTACTACAAGGAGATGGAAATAGCCATGATTCAAGCCAATGTTGAAGAAGACTGTGAGGCAACTATGGCCAGATTCATTGGAGGTATAAAGAAAGAGATAGCTAATATGGTAGAATTGTAGCATTATGTGGAGATGGAAGACTTGTTGCACAAATCTATTCAAGTGGAAAGGCAATGCAAAGCTAATAGTACTTCCAAATTTGCTTCCACTTCTTTGTGGAAGTCAAATTGGCAAAACAACAAATCTGTGACAAAGTCAAAAAGATGAAGCTAAGTCCAAAAATTCATTTGCGACACCTAAAGGTAAAATGGAAATTAATTCATCTTCTAGATCCCGTGATATCAAATGTTTCAGGTGCCAAGGAGTTGGACATATTGCTTCTCAATGTCCAAATAAAAGAGCCAAGATATTGCTGGATAATGGAGACATAGAGAGTGAAAGCTTAAGTGATGATGACACCATTGGAGGATTGCAATGATGTTGATGTTGCTGAACCTGTAAATGGAGATGTGCTTATTATTAGGAGTGTTCTTAACATGCAACCTAAGGTAGGAGGTGATGAGGAGCAACGTAAGCATATTTTTCATACAAGATGCCACATAAAGGACAAGGTATGCAATTTGATCATTGATAGTGGAAGTTGTACTAATGTTGCTAGCACCTTGTTGGTTGAGAAATTGGGTTTACCCAAATTAAAGCACCCTAATCCATATAGACTTCAGTGGCTAAATGATTGTGGAGACATAAGGGTGACCAAGCAAGTGTTGGTTTCTTTTTCCATTGTTAAATACAAGGATGAATTTCTTTGTGATGTGGTACCTATGCATGCTAGGCATATACTTCTAGGGAGTCCATGGAAATTTGATAGAAATGTTACACATGATGGTTACAAAAATAGATGTGCTCTTGTTTTGAACAATTGCACCATTGTGTTAACACCTCTTCGGCCTGCTGAGGCCTATGCCAATCAAATTAGAATTGTAAGAGAGTGTAATTTGAGAGAAGAACAATTGAACATTCAAGAAAAAGAGAGAAAAGAAAAGAAAAATGAGAGTGAGCAAAAGAAAGAAAAGAATAAAAAAGAAGACAAAGAAGAGAAAAATATGAAAGTGAGTGCATTTGCAAAGAAAAGAGAGGTTGAAAGTGCTTTGATGGCTAGAGAGTAGTTACTTGTACTCATGTACAAGGATGTTTATTTCACTAATGATCTTAACTCTTCTTTGCCTTGTGAGGTTGTTTCCTTGTTACAAGAATTTGTTGATGTTTTTTCAGAAGAAATTTTTTCATATGGATTACCTTCTTTAAGAGGTATTGAACATCAAATTGACTTCATTGCTAGTGCTTCACTTCCAAACAGGTCAGCCTATAGGTCAAGTCCAAAAGAAGCAAAGGAGATGAAAAGGCAAGTTGATGAGTTCTTGCAAAAGGGATTTGTAAAGGAAAGTCTTAGCCCGTGTTTTGTTCTTGCGATCTTGGTTCCAAAGAAAGATGGAACATGGCGCACGTGTACAGACTGTCAAGCCATAAATAAAATCATTGTAAAGAATAGATATCCTATCCCTAGATTGGATTATATGTTTGATGAATTGCATGATTCGTGTGTGTTTTCTAAAATAGATTTGAAGAGTGGATACTATCAAATCCGCATGAAAGAAGGCGATGAATGGAAAACAACTTTTAAAACAAAATATGGATTATATGAGTGGTAGGTGATGTCATTTGGTTTAACTAATGCACCCAGTACCTATATGAGGTTAATGAACCATGTTTTCTGTGCTTTCATTGGGAAATTTGTTGTGGTGTATTTTGATGACATTTTGATCTATAGCAAAACATTAGAGGAACATGTTGATCATTTACATGTTGTTTTTAATGTTTTGAGAGAAAATAAATTCTATGCCAATCTTAAAAAATGTTCTTTTTGCATTGAATTTGTTGTGTTCTTAGTTCACTTGTGATGCAATCCTCCCTAGGAAGGGACCAGTCATTAGAGCCCTGAGCAAGAGGCTCCAAGAGGATTGGGCTAGAGCTGTTGAAGAAGGCCCTAGGATTCTCGTGAACCTCAGGGTAGATTTCTGAGCCCATGGGCCAAGGTTTGGTCCAATTATCTTTGTACATATTAGACTAGTGTCGCAACCTACCCTTCGGCGGGTGGGCGACGCGAGACTCACTGGTGCATCTTCCAAGAAAGGAAAATGCGCGGAGTTGCCACCAACGTTTATTTGAGGAAAACGTCGGAAAAACCAGAAAGGTGCGGTCTACAAACTTTAAGTGTGAAAGGTTTGGGAGTTATATTTACGCACGAGGAAGGTATTAGCACCCCACGCATCCGTCACAAGGGACGACAACCTTTAATCGAGTGTGCAAACATGACTTCAATTTGTTTTATTTTCCCTTTTACGTTTTTATGTCTTTTTATGCCTTTTGTAGTTTTTATCTTTTTGTGGTCGACAAGGGTGTTTCCCTTGCTCCTACGTATTCCTCAATTGTGATAAGGAAATCAGACCTATGTAGTTCTTTGAGAACTAAACGTTGGTTAGGTTGTTTTTATCTTTTTTGCAAGATATATTATGACCAAACAAAAAGTCGTTTTAAGGCGTTGGACCATTTAAACGATCTTTTGATTCTTTTTGAAAGGAGAGAAAACATTAAGGCATTGGACCATTAATGATCTCTTGGTTTCTTGAAAGTAGTGACAAAGTTATGCGTTGGCTTTAGGCTTTCAAAAGTCCACATTTAACCAAATAAAAGCAAAGAGGACCATTCAAGGCGTTGGACCTTAAAATGGTTTTTAGGTGATTTTTAATGACAAAGCTTGATTTGTGAGTTGATTTTAGCCTTAGTTTCACTTTGGTTATTAGTCATTTCAATTAAGAAAAATTCCAAAGAAAAGCGTCCGATTGATTTTTTTTGATTATTTTATTCAAAGATATTTTTGATTATTTTATTATTATTTTGCCTCTTTTTGGTTTTAAACGTGGTTACGACGTGAAAGATCGGTCGGATTTTATTCTAACAGAGATTAAAAGATATTGCAACTCAAATGATCGGTGGAAATTTATTTTATTTTTGATTAGGCGAGAAAACGACTTAAATAAATGGTTAAAGCACGTCAAAAAAAGGGTACGGAAAGCAAACAAAATAAAAATAAAAGCACGTGAAACAAGTTGGGACCACTAAAGGCACATAGAATGAATTGAAAGGTTCGATTTCGGGAACTTACCGATTGAAGACCGAAGAACGAACGAAGAACGATGAAGAACGGTGGAGAATCTTCACGAAATCGCTCACGGAAACGTCTCGGAAGCGTTACGGAAGCGCCTCGGCTTGGATTTTCTTCACGGAAACAATTTTTCTCACTAATTTCAAGTGAATCCTAAATACCAGAAGCGCTGAACGAATTTGCTCTGCCTTCTTTCCCCTATTTATAGGGGAAAAAAGGGAGGTGGTTGCCGCCCAGCTCGCCCAGGCAAGCTGGGTTGCTTCCACTAGAAGGCATCGCCTTCTGTTGGAACACCCTGGAAGGTCCAAGTGGGCCTGGTTGCTATTTGCACACCTCTTTTTACTAAAAACACCCCCTTTTGCTTTCTTTTGCTGATTCTTTTTCCGTAACGTTATGGAACTTTATGGATTACGTAACGATACTTGTTTTCTTTCCGTAATGTCGCGAAACTTTATAGATTGCACAACAATGCTTCCTTTTGACTTCCGGCATGTCGCGAAACTTCACGGATTGCCTATGTAGAAGCAAAGCTTCATGATGAATCAAGATTGATTCAAAAATATTTTGATGATAACAAAGGTGATGACAAAAAGCTCAAAGGTCAATCAAAGAATGAGTTCAAGATGTTCAAGATAGAATCAAGAACACTTCAAGATTAAAGAGGAAAGTTGATTTCAAGATTCAAGACTCAAGATTCAAGAATCAAGAGAAGACTTAATCAAGATAAGTATGAAAAGGTTTTTTTTAAAAACTGAGTAGCACATGGATTTTTCTCAAAACATGTTTACCAAAGAGTTTTTACTCTCTGGTAATCGATTACCAGATTGTTGTAATCGATTACCAATAGCAAAATGGATTTGAGAAAGTTTTCAAATGAATTTACAACGTTCCAATTGATTTCAAAAAAAGCTGTAATCGATTACAATGTTTTGGTAATCGATTACCAGTGCCTTTGAACGTTGAAATTCAAATTCAAATGTGAAGAGTCACATCCTTTCACATAAAAGCTTTGTGTAATCAATTACACTGATTTGGTAATCGATTACCAGTGATTGTTTCTGAATTAATCAAAAGATGTAACTCTTCAAATGGGTTTTGACTTTTTCAAATTGGTTTTAAGTTTTTCTAAAAGTCATAACTCTTCTAAATGGTCCTCTTGATCAGACATGAAGAGTCTATAAAAGCAAGGCTTTGTTTTGCATTTTAAAACAATTCAATCAATCCAATACAATCCTTTACAAGCCTTGAATCTCTTTGAACTTCTTCTTCTTTCTTTTGTGCCAAAAGTTTTCCAAGAGTTTTCTGGTTTTCTAAACCTTGAAATCTTGTGCTATTCATTCTTTTCATCTCTTCTCCCTTTGCCAAAAAGAATTCGCCAAGGACTAACCGCCTGAATTCTTTTTGTGTGTCTCTTCTCCCTTTTCCAAAAGAACGAAGGACTAACCGCCTGAATTCTTTTGTGTCTCCCTTCTCCCTTGTCAAAGAATTCAAAATGACACAGTCTGAGAATTCTTTTGATTCTTCCCTTTCCCATATACAAAAGATTTCAAAGGACTAACCGCCTGAGAATTCTTTTGTATCCCCATTCACAAAGTATCAAAGGTTTAACCGCCTGAGATCTTTGTCTTAACACATTGGAGGGTACATCCTTTGTGGTACAAGTAAAGGGGACATCTACTTGGGTTGTTGACTGAGAACAAGAGAGGGTACATCTCTTGTGGATCAGTTCTAGTGGAGGGTACATCCACTAGGTTCAAAGAGAACAAGAGAGGGTACATCCCTTGTGATGCTTGTAAAAGGATTTTTACAAGGTTGAAAAGGAATCTCAAGGACCGCAGGTCACTTGGGGACTGGATGTAGGCACGAGTTGATGCCGAACCAGTATAAAAACTCTTGTGTGTTTGTCTCCTTCTTCCCTACTCTTTTACTTTCCGTTGTGCATTTTTATTTCTGCTTTAACTTTTGGTTAAGTTTGTATTCTACTCCTTATTCTCCTAACAACATAAGTAAAAGCCTTAGAAGAGTAATTCTTTAATTAGTAAAGATTTATGAATAATTAATTCAACCCCGCCCCTCTTAATTATTTTGAGGCCACTTGATCCAACAACCTAACAATGGGTGTTAAGTACCTCGAAGTGGTCAAGCGATGGTTGCATCCCACCAAACAAATGGTCCCCGGACGAAATTAGGGTATGACAGTTGCCCGTCTTTACTTATCTTTTATTGGAGATAAAAGCGAAGTAAAGATAAGACACTAATTTCGTTCGAGCGGAACATCATTCGGCTGGTCAATATCCCCGCCAGCGGAACCTGTCATTCAGAAAGAAAAGAAAAGGCATCAGAAGCGTCAACAAACTCCAGTGTCCTGAAAATGACAAAGTTGGACAACCATGACACTTCCCTTCACCATTGCACTCAATAGTCCCTGCTCAACAGAGAAGAATCTCACGCGTCGTTGGGCTTGAATGTTTCCAGATGACAAGAGTAAAAACCTGCAAAAATTTTGAAAATGATCAGCACCGAACGACCAACATCATCCTGATACCGTCGAATTCGTTCCCCTCGGTTGACGAAAGGCGCAAATGAACACAAGGTATCTCCGCCTGCCACCTGACTCGCTATCCCCGGATGGCAAAAAGATGTAGGAGACGATGTTAGTCTCTGCGCATCAACAGGCTCGTTTGCCCCTGGTTGGTGAAAGGTGCGGGTAACCATAAGGTAACCTTGCATATCACCTGACTTCACGGGTTAGGACGATAGAAGGTGTAGGAGACGATGTTAGTCTCTGCATGCTATCGTGTTTTGGGTCTGATGGATAGCAAACAAATGTTTATACGGATAACCACTTGGGTATTTCTGCCTACCCCCTAACTTCACAGGTTAGTACTGACAGAGGTTGTCTGCACGGAAGACGACATAAATCTCCACGTGTCAACGGGCTCGTTGGTCGTGATTGACAAAGGGTGCAGAAGACGACATTAGTTTCTGCATGCCATTGTGCTTTGAGTCTTACGGATAGCAAAAGAATGTTTATACAGATAACCACTTGGGTTTTTCTGCCTGCCCCCTAACTTCACGGGTTAGTACTGACAGAGGTTGTCTGTGCGGAAGATGACGTAAATCTCCAGGTGTCAACGGGCTCGTTGGCCGCGATTGACAAAGGGTGCAGAAGACGACGTTAGTCTCTGCATGCTATCATGCTTTGAGTTTTACGGATAGCAAAAGAATGTTTATACGGATAAACACTTGGGTATTTCCGCCTGCCCCCTAACTTCACGAGTTAGTACTGACAGAGGTTGTCTGCACGGAAGACGATGTTGGTCTCTGCATGTCAACGGGCTCGTTGGCCGCGATTGATAAAGGGTGCAGAAGACGATGTTAGTCTCTGCATGCTATCATGTTGTGAGTCTTACGGATAGCAAAAGAATATTTATACGAATAACCACTTGGGTATTTCCGCCTGCCCCCTAACTTCACGGGTTTGTATTGACAGGGGTTGTCTGCACGGAAGACGACGTAAATCTCCGCATGTCAACGGGCTCGTTGGCCGCGATTGACAAAGGGTGCAGAAGACGACGTTAGTCTCTGCATGCTATCGTGCTTTGAGTCTTACGGATAGCAAAAGAATGTTTAGACGGATAACCAATTGGGTATTTCCGCCTGCCCCCTAACTTCATGGGTTAGTACTGACAGAGGTTGTCTGCGTGGAAGACGACGTAAATCTCCACGTGTCAACGGGCTCGTTGGTCACGATTGACAAAGGGTGCAGAAGATGACGTTAGTCTCTGCATGCTATCGTGCTTTGAGTCTTTCGGATAGCAAAAGAATGTTTATACGGATAACCACTTGGGTATTTCCGCCTGTCCCCTAACTTCACGGGTTAGTACTGACAGAGGTTGTGTGCGCGGAAGATGACGTAAATCTCCGCGTGTCAATGGGCTCGTTGGTCGCGATTGACAAAGGGTGCAGAAGACGACGTTAGTCTCTGCATGTTATCGTGCTTTGAGTCTTACGGATAGCAAAAGAATTTTTATACGGATAACCACTTGGGTATTTCCGCCTGCCCCCTAACTTCACGGGTTTGTACTGACAGGGGTTGTCTGCACGGAAGACGACGTAAATCTCGGCGTGTCAACAGGCTCGTTGGCCACGATTGACAAAGGGTGCAGAAGACGATGTTAGTCTCTGCATGCTATCATGCTTTGAGTCTTACGAATAGCAAAAGAGTGTGTGCGGGTTACCGTCAGGTGTCTCCACATGCCACCGGACTCTTGGGTCACGATAACAAAAGGTGGGGTGGTCGACAAAAGCAGGGCTTTTGCTCCTACTTATCCTCAATTTGTGATGAGGAACTTAGACCTACATAGTTCTTAATAACTGTGAGACTAAAATAGTCTCGGTGTTATTTCACTAAAATGCGAACATGCTTTAGTAAAGAAACAAAATCTTCAACTGATCAGAGCAACATATGATTTTTTTTATGAAAAACAATGTGTCTATTGGGGAAGGAGAGTATGCTGATGAAATTTTCTCATAACCATAAATGAGATTTTGGATGTTAGCATTTCGTTTCTAAATGACCATTTAGAGGAAACACTGGGTCCAACAAGAATAGAAGAAAATCACTTAAAGTGTATCAATCTCACACGGGTAAGTGTTTCATCCTAATTCCGAACCATAGATATGTCATGACATGGTTTTGCAAATCATTTCCTATCAAATCAAAGATTACATGCGTGATCATGGATCAATAGGACTTCTTCTTGGGGCATGGTGCTTTTTGGTGGGAAATTTGGCTTTGAGTATTTTTTGGCCTTTTCCTTTTCCGTTTTTGTTTAGTGCTCGACGAACAAGTCACCGACGCACAGGATTTTTTGGTTGGCAATCAAAGGGAGAGGACCACTTTAGGTCGTGGTTTCCTTTCTTTTCTTGTTTACTTGGTGATAATTCTGTATTGTTCAGATATTGTCTGGTCCAAAGACCTTTCTGCATATTTCTTTTGTTTTCTTCCGATCTTTGATCGGGAATTTTCTCTCTTTTTTGCTTTCTCCCACTCTTTGATCGGGAATTTTCTTCTTTTGCTTTCTTCCAATTTTTGATCGAGAACTTTCCTTCTTTTTTTTTGTTTTGTTTTCTTTTGAAGGCAAGGACGGACATTCTCACCCTGGGTCAAGGTTTATGGTGAGTTGGGATTTTGGCTCAAGGCTTGTAGAACGGCTGGACATGATATATGTCAGAGCGTTGGTTTGGCCAGCGGTTCAGGGATAAAGGGGATGTCCCACATTATTTCCATGACACACATGCAACAATGATGATTAGGAAATTTTATGCAAAACTGGTCATGCATGCACCTATGTGGACATTCAAGCATCAAGTTTTTATGGTCATGTGACACTAGGGCTCAGGATTCATTGTCCCTATTTAAGTCAACCCAGTGTTTCCAAAACATGTTCTTTTATCAATTCATGCATTCATCCGAGTCTATTTCGGGTGTTCGGGAAAATTTTCACAACATTCACCCTTCAGGTGTATACACATTTTTTTCTTTTCAAAAACTGGTTATGATCAGTGAATCATTTTTCAAAGAAAAGCTGGAAGTCATTTCTCTTCAAAAGCATGTTGGCTTTTCAGCTAGACAATTTATTTTTCTTTTTCTCTCTCCTTTTCTCTTTTTCTATTAAGTTATTATCATTTGATTATTTCCTTTTTCTCTGAAAAGATCGTGCGGACGAGGGCGCACACTACCTATTCATGTCGAACCACAAGGTAAACAAAAGAAACATGCAATGGTAAGTCGCAATAAAAACAATGACGAAATAACTGAGAGCCATAATGTCAAACTCTAGCAGAAACAGAAACAATAACTGAAAACAGTAATGTTAATAACAAAATAAACAATAACTGAAAGCAGTAATGTTAATAACAAAAAGTGCGGTGACCTTGGTCACGTGGCTCCGCTCCCTCCCAAGAAACCGAGCAGGTTAGTCATATCTTCATCTGTGACATCCTGGAAATTTCTACCCGGAATTTTTGAAAACGATGTATTTTGAATGATTATATATATGAATATTATTCAGTGTATATGCATATACGTTCTTGGTAGAAGTAGGAATAGTGGGGGCAAGATACGCGGTTAGGCTAATTAAGGAAGAGAAATCCATAACTGGGAGGTTATGGGTTAATTCTTAATTAATTAGTCTAAAAATCATCGTTTTGCGTGCGACTTAGAATTTAACAAAACCAACCTTTGAACCACGCTCGGGGTTTCATTCTGAGCATTTTGATATATATTGCCTACTTTCGAAAACTGGCCTCGACGGGCGCAGAGAAACGCGGGGGACTGGGACCTGAGAAACGACACGCAAACCGAGGAAGGATTTTAGCATTTCACAAGGGTCATATTTTTCTCACTTTCTGTGGCTGTGTATGGGTCACATCAAAAGAGAAAGTGAGCCCTTTTTGCTCCACTCAAATGGAGACATGTGTCATAGTTTATAATAAAATAATAAGAAAAGAGGAAAGAGCCTTTTTAAACTAAAAAGCAACTCTCTCTCTCTCTCTCCTCACTCAACCCCAAAATTCAGAAGCTCTCTCCCTCTCCCTCACGTTGCTTTTTCTTTCTTCTTCATCCTCCATTGAAACCTCCATTAAAGCTTCAACCTTTGGCCATCATTTCTGCTCCAAATCGCGAAAGGAAGGCATTTTCGGAGTCGTGAAGCGCATCTCTACGTGTGGGACCTCGAAATTTCAGGTTTGGGTAGACTTCTTTCTCACTTGATTTTCGTGGGTATTGAGTTTTGGGAGATATGATGGGTAGTTTTGCTAGGTTTCTGCTTCATGATAGGTATTTGTGAAGGGATTTGTTGAAAGCATGTTGAACTTGCCATGTTTGGATGAGTTAAGCTTACCCATTCAGTTTTAGGGTTTTTATGATGATGCTTGTGATGTTTATGTGCTGAAATTGCTTATGGAAAACTGTTAGAGATGAAGGTAGAGTTAACCTAGGGTTAGAAAGTGAGAATATGGTGTTATGAGTGGAAAAAGAGTGAGGTTTTGAGAGTTGGAAGGTCAAATCTAGATTTAGTGGTATTTGGAGGTTAGAGTGAGTTAATCCTAGCTTGAAATGTCTTTTAGGACTTATGAGAAAGCTTGGGCTGTGCTAGAGAGAAAAACAAATGACCAAAGTGAACAAAGAGCCATTTCTAGGGTAAATTTGGGTGTTGAGGAGTCAAATTTTGATTCGGTGAAATTTTAGGTGTAAGTTCAGTTTGAACAAGTTTAAATTGATGTTATAGACTTGTGTGAGGTGAGAGTTTGCTTCAAATTTACCCCATTCTCAATTTCACTTCTCAAACCTTGAAAATCCATTAAATTGAGGGGTTTTGGATACCTAGATTTTGTGTTGCTGTGGTTTGAAGCTTGACTTTGGTTTAGACATGATTGATACATGATTTGGGACTTGTAGGATTCGATTTGGGCAAAATTGGATGAGGGAAAGTGTGGTTTTCGAAATCTGCACTTTATGCAGAATTTTCCTGTGAAAATGTGCAGCAGAATTTTGCATAAGTGCAGAAAAATGCTATGTATTTGCTGGTTGTGGAAAGAGTAGTACAGAATGAGTTCTGGATGTTTACTAGCAGATCCCAACGGTCAAAATGTAGACTTATGTACTAGAGACTTCCAGTAAAATATTGGAGTCGATCCAACGGTTAACGAATTGGAACGAAGGAAATGTTACTGGGGTCTTTAAGTGAGAAAAAGCTGTGATTTTGGTTTGAGTTTTGGGCAGAGTTTTCTGCCTTTGCCCTGTTTTGCTTGGTTTGTTAGTTTGTGATGATTTGGATGTTGCATTACCTGGATGTTGGGGAAGCTTGGGAGGATTGATGGGGACCCGGTGTTGAGAGAAACGAGGATATGGGCTACGTGGGAGTACGTGAGCTCAGTTGGAGGTAGGCAACAGGGGATGGTGGTTTTATACGTGATTTGTGGATGTGGAGAATTGTTGTGCACCATCGCCCGACCGCCACCTAGTACCACATGTGATGGGTACCCCATAATCCTACAAGCTTGAAATGAGGGAGTGTAGAAGGGTGAAACTTCCTGCTTTTATTCGTTGACCACAAAGTGGTACCTGGAGATATGTCGCGGGGGTCAGGAGACCTTGGGGACGTCAGGTGGGGTGCTATTGCCCAAAACCAAGCTTGACCAATCCCGACCCAACCCGGGCATAGTCAGTCAGTGAGAACCTGTGATGTACCTAAGCAGGCGAGCTCCTGGCAGTCAACAGATAAAAGGAACAAAGACCACAAAGCAAGGAGGCTTGTGTGGTGGCTGGCCAGCTGTGAACTTTGATTGATATATGGGATATGGCCTCTGATAATCGATTACCAAGGGCGGGTAATCGATTACAAGGCTTAAAAATGAAGACAGGAGACTAAGATGGTCTCTGGTAATCGATTACCAAGGGGTGTAATCGATTACCAGGCTTGAAAACGAGGTCAGGAAGCTAGGAGGGCTTCTGGTAATCGATTACCAAGGGGGTGTAATCGATTACCAGGCTTGGAAATGAAGGTAGCAGGTTGTGGAGGCCTCTGGTAATCGATTACCAGTCTGTGTAATCGATTACACAGAGGAATGGGTCACTGGTAATCGATTACCAGCTATGTGTAATCGATTACACAGTGCCTTTTTCAGGTTTTCATGTCCTGAAGTTGTGTGATTTGAGTTTGGCCTCTGGTAATCGATTACCAAGGCTGTGTAACCGATTACCAGAGATGAAAAGCCTTGAGATACCCCTTTTACTTGCATGTAGTGGTTATGAGGCGCATTGCGTTGCAGCGTAGTTAGATTTTCGTGAAAGAGTCTACCCCTTTCTTTTCTTTCTTGTAGATCGTGATGGCGGCGCAGCTAATCCATGATCGAGTGGAGATGGAGTGCCTAGAGGGAGCTTGGGAGACCCTCAAAGGCAACACGAGGTGTCAATTTCGGTGCACGATTCGATTTACGGCCACTTCATTGGTGGAGTACGCTTCAGCGTGCTGTGGAGTGGATACTACCCATGCCTACACCATATCGTTTAGTGGACCCAGTCCAAGTGATCGAGGTAACGTTATCCGAGGAAGACCCTGAGGAGGATCTTGAGGAGCCACCTCCTGAGCCTGCTGTGGATGCTCTTGACTTTCTAGAGGGTGATGAGGATCCCCTTCCTGAGGTGGATTCTCCCGAGGACGTCATGTCGGCATCCGAGGCAGACTCTACGGAGGATAGTGGCCCTGGAGAGATGGCGATCAGTGGAGGCTCTTCATCCTAGTGGACAACTCTTCGGATTAGTTTTATATACTTTTTGAGGGTGGGTGTATCTAGGACTGACTGTTAGGTTTACTCTTTTGTTTTTGTATGGGTAGACCTATTGTATAGGAATTTGATGATTGTATACATGTGGCTGAAGCCACCACTGTGGACACCTTTGCTCTGGATGACACTATGTATTTTGTAAAACTCCCATATTTTGGACAGCTTTAAATGATGAATGTACTTATGTTTAATCTTGTTATTTGAAAAGAAAGCATTAGCAAACTTTATTTGCAAAAGAGTTTACCGACCGTATTTTATTTTATTATTTTCACGTGACGACCTAAAGTAATGGCTGGTATACTCTTCCTTTTGAAACAGCAAAATAGTTTAGAGATTATGAGTGATAAGAAAGAAATGACTCTGAATAGAGTTGTGAACTGGCCATTCAGGACTCTATAGTGAGGATTTTCCTTCTGAATCTAATTATTGTGAAAAGAGAAAGAAATGAAAAAGAAAAAGAAAAAAAAATTTACCATGGTTTTTGTTATTTAAATCATTACTATTAAACCAGTCATTATTTTGGGGATGCCACATCATCCATATGGGATTCATCCGCCTCACCGGGGGATCCTGTAGGCTCCTCCCCTGCCTGGGCATCGGGCCAGTCTCCAGGCCATGCAACCTCAGCCCCAAACTGCTCCGGGGTAGGGCATACAAAAGGGGTGGAACCCTGCCCCTGCTGACTGAGGCTGAACCGGTAGAGACACTCATGTATCTGCACCTGCCCATGGTGGTTGGCTGCCTGCTAGCGAACCAAATGCTGCAGATAACGCTCCACGCCAGTGACCCAGCTGGATCGCCCTGCAGAGGTGGTGGCGGTGCGTCTGTGGCCTGATGTGCATCACCCTGCGCCTGCCTAGGTGTGCAGTACTTCTCGATGAAGGCTCGGGTGATCGGCGGTCGGATTACTTTACTGGGGGTGATGGGAACTCCGTAGGACTGGCAGAGGCCCGTGATCAGCGCCGAAAACCCAGGGCCCGGTTGGACTTATCTGGGTCTAGAGGGTGCCTGGTAGGCGCCATACCTGCAAACAAATTAATGGCATCAGCAATCACCTGGGCCACGTGGACGCTCATCCGTGTCAGGAGTTGTGATCGCTAGGCAAGACATTGCTGAGCAGCAGTGTCATCCATGTCTGGGTCAAAGTGGTCATGCTGGTGCGCATGATCCGCACCCGCCTCCATGTAGCAGTCCGGGCGAAATTTTGCCCCGGTGTGCACAAAAGTTGGCGATGGCTTCCTCATCAAAATCGTCGGCCCTGTTCCTCCTCTGGCTGAACTCACACTGCTGGCCTTCCTCCAAAACTAGCGGGTCGCCCAGGAACTGGCTGAGGGCATCTGCATCGAAGGGAATCCACTGACCCCTCACCCACTAGCGCATGTCCCGAACTCCCTCCTCTGTGGGCCAAGCATTAGCATAGAACTCTAGGACTATCTCAGGGTCAAACTTGGCCATGGGAGTCACTAGCGGTGTCCAACGTCTGCGAGCTATCTCCTCCTGAAAGTCTGTATACTCATCCTCCCTGAGCTGGACACGCCTCTCCCTGTGGTATGGCCATCCCCTGATGGCCTCAAAGCGCTGCTAGTGCTCGGCACTCCGGAAACGATGACTATCAAACTCTGGGGCGGCACTGGATCCCTCTCATGTGGAGTCTCTCCTAAACCTCTTCGTGGAGAGCTTCTTCAGAGCCATTTCCTGCAAAAAAAACATTTGGGAAGTTAGTTCAAGAAACTTGATCAAAACAAGCTAGATCAAGCCAAACAGCGTACCTTTTTCCAACAAAACACGAATATCGACATGAATTTTGAAAGGAATGCCTACGTGTTAATGCGCGGGTTCTCCTAGGATATTCATACATTTATACCCATCTTACCCCTGATGAACGATATCCTATGAGATGCACCTACTTTCATTTTGCAAAGAAATTCCTTATGCTATATGTCAAGCTATCCATACATATTTTTCAAGGCATCTTGCTACCTACCTACTCCATTTTGAATGGCATTTTTGCTATATGTTCACATTTCATTCACATACATGTTCATACATTTGAGAGGCAACTTCATGCTATATATATTCACACACAAAAAAAAAACAATTTCATGTTGCACATTCATTGGAAAAGCAATTTTGGTACTACTCATTCACATTTTGAGAGGCAATTTCATGCCATATGTTCCTATTTGAGAAGCATTTTCGGGCCATATTTAACATATATGCACATTTGCAAAGCATTTGACTACCTATTCAACATACACTTGTACATGGTTAACGACATTTTCACACCATTTAGGTATAAAGAAATCATGGTGCAGCCCAAACCAAGTGTTGGCCTAAAGGGGAAATCTCTCCAACATGCTCTCACTTTCATGCCTCCACGCATCCAAAAATCAAAGGCTTGGGTCCCTAGGCCTAAGTCATGTTTTGGAATTTATCCTAACTTTCGCAAGCTGTCCACATATCCAAAAATGGTAATCATACATGCACAAACCCAATTTATAAGCAATATTCACAAACTTAGGTGCAAACATCATTGAGGCATTTCATCGAGCACTTGGTGGGTGCACTTTTGGGTACCAACAACAAGGGGATAGGGGCAATGTGGCTTGCCCCATCATTTCAGAACACAACCTAGGCCTAAGGCCATCCCCTACAACCCCCCAATTCAATGAATCAAAGCATAAATTTACCCCAAATTGTCTCACGAAATTGGTCAAGTCATGTACAATTTAAAGCATAAAAGGCGTAAATGGAAAGCTAGAAACCAAAGGATAATGCACTTACTTGTATGGAGTGGCAAGGACACTAAAATGGAAGCAAAAAAGCACACAATGGTGGCCTAGGGTAAGAAAAAGCTAGCAATCTCATGAGTGCTGCGTTCTCAAGTAAGGGGGAGAAGTTCCTTGGGTGAAAACTGCACTCCCCCTCTCTTTTTTAAACCATTTCGTGCAGTGGGTGCTCGCCTAGGCGAGCTCAGCTCACCTAGGCGAGCTAACCCTGCATTTTCTTTTTATAAAAAAATAAAGGTACGCACTCTCTATGGGTCGGCGTTCGCTTACTCGAAGCCCCTAGGGTAAACTAGGCATCCGACCATCACCTTAAAGACACAACAACAGCAATAACTAGGAATTTAAAGGATACTAGGCTACCTCCCAGTAGCGCTTCTCGCTTGTCCGGAGCTGGACATGGGGCGACGATCCGTCGATCATGGGCCTAGCCTCTACTCGTGCCCGTCCCTAAGTACCTGAAAGCAGGAAATGACA
The DNA here is from genome assembly GCF_004193775.1 of Glycine soja. Lineage (NCBI taxonomy): Eukaryota > Viridiplantae > Streptophyta > Magnoliopsida > Fabales > Fabaceae > Glycine > Glycine soja. The sequence continues at coordinate 29,844,138 of NC_041019.1, forward strand.
TTGCGCAGCAAATCGTGGCCACGTTACCGCTTACCTCGATTCGTCTCTGCCTTTGGATTTGGCTCGGTGTTTTACTGTTTCCTAAAACGATCCTGCCCCTGTCACAAGATAACAAATATGCATGTGTATGCATATGCATGAGCGTTTTCAAATGCAATAATCTTTTAGCAAAAGCTTATCGGGTTCAGTTTCAATTACGCGCTTGGGGCATCCTATGGACTGAGCGAAAAGTCTCAGGTCATTAAATATTGCACATCTTTTAAAGCACAAAGCGAGGATCAGAACCTCAACCCTACGTTTTTTAAAAGACCGCGATGAGAAAGTTACATAGGAAAGGAATTCCTAGGGGAAACCAAGAAGAACACACAAAAATAAAAAACATGCAGCGACTTCCTCAATTGCCCCAGATCTTAAGCGTAGTATCGCTTGACAACGTCGGAGTTCACGGGTGAAGGTAGCTCCTCGTCATCCATGTTGGCGAGCACTAGGGCCCCTCCGGAGAAAGCCCTTTTTACAACGAAAGGCCCTTCGTAGTTCAGGGCCCACTTTCCTCTGTTGTCTTTCAGAGCTTGGAAGACTTTCTTCAGCACCAAGTCCCCTTCGCTGAACCTGCACGATCGTACCTTCTTGTCAAAAGCGTTCTTCACTCGTTTCTGCTATAAATGCCCGTGGCTCATGGCGGCCAAACGCTTACCTTCTATGAGATTAAGCTGATCAAAATGTGCTTGGGCCCACTCCGATTCCTTTAATCCAGACTCCGCCAAGATTCTCAATGAGGGGACTTCCACCTCAAACGGTAGCACAACCTTCATTCCATATACCAACGAGAACGGTGTTGCCCTGGTTGATGTGCGTACTGTGGTTTGGTAACCATGTAACGTGAATGGGAGCATCTCGTGCCAATCTTTGTATGACACGGTCATCTTCTGGATAATCTTCTTGATATTCTTATTGGCTACCTCCACGGCTCCGTTCATCTTTGGTCTGTAGGGTGTGGAATTGTGATGTTGGATCTTAAACTCCTCGCACATTTCCCCCATCATCTTGTTATTCAAGTTAGTGCCATTGTCCATGATAATCTTCCTCGGCAAACCATACCGGCAGATAATCTCCCTCTTAATGAACCTGACCACCACACTCTTGGTGACGCTAGTGTACGACGCGACTTCGACCCACTTAGTGAAGTAATCGATCGCCACTAGGATGAAACGGTGTCCGTTCGCAGCTTTGGGCTCTATGGCCCCAATCACATCTATTCCCACATGGAAAACGGCCACGGTGCGGCCAAGACATTCAGAGGCAAGGGTGGAGCGTTGACATTGTCTGCAAACGTCTGGCATTTGTGACACTTCCTCACATGGAGACAACAATCACTCTCCATGGTGAGCCAATAGTAACCCGCCCTTAAGATCTTCCTAGCCATGGCGTGCCCGTTAGCGTGCGTACCAAAAGAGCCCTCATGGACCTCCCCTAGCATTTTCTTAGCTTCCTTAGCGTTCACGCAACGTAGCAGAACCATGTCATGGTTTCTCTTGTATAGTATGCTCCCGCTCACAAAGAAGCCGGCCACCAATCTCCTCAACGTCCTTTTGTCGTTGTCAGAAGCCTCCGGTGGGTACTCTTTGCTTTCAATGTATCGCTTGATATCGAAATACCAAGGCTTACCATCTCGCTCTTCTTCCACCAGACAACAATGTGCGGGTCTGCCACGACACCTGAACTCAATGTACGGTAGGTCTCCATGAGGTGTCAGCTGGAACATGGATGCTAAAGTGGCAAGCGCATCCGCCATTTGATTTTCCTCTCGGGGAACATGATGGAAGGAGATCTCATCAAAGAAACCAGCCAATTCCTTGATATAAGCCTGGTAGGGTATCAGCTTGTGGTTTTTAGTTTCCAATTCCCCTCTCAGCTGGTGAATCACCAGCGTCGAGTCTCTGTATACCTTGAGTAGCTTGATGTTGAAGTCAATTGCTGTCTGGACGGCCAGGGCGCATGCTTCATATTCAGCCATGTTATTGGTGCAGTCGAACCCCAGCCTGGCTGTGAAAGGTATACATTGATTGTCCGGAGAGACCAATGCTGCCCCAACGCCATGGCCTAGAACGTTCGATGCTCCATCAAACCACACGATCCACTTGTCCCGATCCTCGTCTAGTTTTTCCTCAAACAAGGCCATGATGTCCTCATCCGGGAGCTCGGGATGCATGGGTTGATAGTCATTGAGAGGCTACTGAGCTAAATAATCTGCCAAGGCACTTCCCTTTATCACCTTTTGGGTGAAATAGACTATATCGAACTCAGATAGCAAAACCTGCCACCGGGCGATCCGCCCCGTTAGAGCAGGCTTCTCAAAGATGTACTTGACAGGGTCCATCTTGGCTATCAGCCAGGTGGTATGGCTCAGCATGTATTGTCTTAGATGGTGGGATGCCTAGACTAAAGCACAACACGTTCTGTCCAGCAGGGAGTAGTTCATCTCACAGGTCGTGAACTTCTTACTCAAGTAGTAGACGGTGCACTCTCTTTTCCTGGACTCGTCATGTTGCCCCAGCATACACCCCATTGACTCGTCCAAAATCGTCATATACAAGATGAGAGGTCTTCCGGGCACCGGCGGCATAAGCACGGAAGGGTTCATGAGGCACTGTTTGATCCTTCCAAATGCCTCTTGACAGTCCTCGTTCCAGCGGATGGATTGGTTTTTGCGTAAGAGCTTGAACAACGACTCACAGATAGCGGTGAGCTGTGATATGAATCTGGAAATGCAGCTCAAATGCCCCAAGAAACCTTGGACCTGCTTCTCGATACACGGTTCTGGCATCTCAAGGATGGCTTTTACCTTTTCGGGGTCCACCTCTATCCCTTTCTGGCTTATGATGAAACCCAGTAATTTCCCTGACTTGACCCCGAAGGTGCACTTAGCGGGGTTTAACCTCTATCGATACTTCCTAAGCCTTTCGAACAACTTCCGCAAGTTGACATGGTGTTCCTCCTCGGTTTTAGACTTCGCGATCATGTCGTCCACATAGACCTCGATTTCTCGGTGCATCATATCGTGGAACAAAGCCACCATAACCCGTTGATAGGTTGCCCCGACGTTCATGAGCCCAAAGGACATCACCTTATAACAGAACGTTCCCCACAGGGTGACGAAGGTAGTCTTTTCCATATCCTCTAGCACCATTTTTATCTGATTGTAGCCAGAGAACCCGTCCATGAAGGAAAATAGAGCGAAATTAGCCGTATTATCTACGAGGATATCGATGTGCGGCATAGGGAAATTGTCCTTGGGACTGGCTCGATTCAGGTCCCGATAATCCACGTACATTCGTACTTTCCCATCCTTCTTAGGGACTGGTACAATGTTGGCAACCCATTCCAGGTACCGAGCGACAGCCAGAAAGCCAACGCCAAATTGTTTCTTTACCTTTTTTTTTATTTTCAAGGATGTCTCGGGATTCATCCTCCTCAGCTTTTGTTTTACTAGGGAACACTCAGGATTTAGAGGTAATCTGTGTTGTTCGATGTCAGAACTCAAACCGGGCATATCTTGGTATGACCAGGCAAAGATGTCTTGGTAGTTTTTTATCAGGGCCATCAATTTTTCACGAATGGGTGCGGTCATACCCGTACCTATCTTTACTTCCTTTTTCCCACTACCGGTTCCTAAGTCTACTAGTTTTGTCTCTTCTTGATGAGGCCTCATCTCTTGGTCCTCCTGAGCGATTATCCTCTCCAGCTCTGGGGGAAGTCCCACATCCTCGTCCTGTTCACTCTCCGTCCGTCCCGCTTTTTGCTCGAAATCGACGGCTGGGTCCCGGGTAGTAGTACCTTCGAGGGACTCGTCGTCGGATTTGGCGTTTTAAGCGTAACGAAATAAACATGCAAATGAATGAGAATGGGTAGAGGCGCGGGAACAGATGAAGAAAGATCTTTATATTATAAATTCAAGAACAATAGACATAATGCCTTAACAAAAGGAAACTCTTAAGCCTAGGCCCAACCGTAGATTTTTAAAGCTACAAAGGGTTACATTATGCTCGTCGCGTAAACGTCCGGGCGCTCCTCCACTCGCCAATTTCCTAGTCGGAAACCAGGAGGACATGGCCGTACCGAATCCGATCCCCTCGGGGAATCATCCTCGCTTATCGCGGGGACATGGCCTTTGTGTCTTAGACCCGCACTTATAAAGGTTCTACTGATGTGACAGGGCGGGGCCCCTTCGGCTTGTTGTCCCAACTGCGAGCCTTGGCCTCTGTTCTTCCTTTCTGCGATACTTTTCCTTATGTCAGCTTGCGTGGGTTTATAGCCTAACCCAAACTTCCCTTGGTTTCCTCTGGTGCTTACCAGGCTAGTTCTGCCGCCATTATTCTTGCCCAAACCCATTCCGGGCTCGTAGCGGTACCCCAACATTACCCAGGCCACCATCATTGCCGTATCGGACAGGCAAGGCTGCCCAGAGAGGGAATCTACGGAGGCAATGCTTACTACCTCAAAATATTGGAAGGCCGTTTCCAATGACTCCTCCACGGCTTCCACATATTGCATAGAGGAAGGGAAACTTACCAAGACGTCTTCCTCCCCCGATACAATGACCAAATGCCCCTCCACTATGAACTTCAGCTTTTGGTGGAGTGTAGAGGGAACGACTCCCACTGAGTGGATCCACGGGCGCCCCAAAAGACAGCTATAAGCCGGGTTAATATCCATCACTTGGAATGTAACCTGGCAGGTATGAGGCCTTATCTGTACGGGGAGGTCGATCTTTCCCCTCACCTCTCGGCGGCTGCCATCGAAGGCACAGACCACCATGGAACTTGGCTTTAGATGGGAAGCGTTAAACGAAAATTTCTCCAACGTGCTTTTGGGCATCACGTTCAAACTGGAGCCACTATCGATGAGTACCTTGGCCATGACGTGGTCCATGCATTTGACTGACACATGCAAAGCCCTGTTATGCCCTCTCCCCTCGGCAGGGATTTCCTCTTCAGCGAAGGCGAGGTAGTTGTTGGTGGTGATGTTATTGACGAGTCCCCCAAAGCCTTTTACGGAGATGTCTTGGGCTACATGAGCTTCATTCAAGACCTTTACTAGCAAAGCTCGATGAGGCTCAGAGCTCATGAGCAGTTCCAAAAGAGAGACTCTGGCCGGGGTTTTATTGAGCTGCTCAATGACCTTGAACTCGCTTTGTTGAATAATGCGAAGGAACTCGCCGGCCTCCTCGAGCGATACCTCTTTCTTGTCACAACCATCCTTCCTCCCAGAAAGACCTTTCTTTGGAACATCCTCGTCCGAAGCGGGGATTACTTTGACATTTTGTTCTTCCGTCATCTTTGCCTTCCCTTTAGCGTTTGCGGGCTGTGCCGACAGGTCAGGGGGCACGAACACGCGACCGCTGCGGGTCATGCCGCTCAGCCATGTGATATTGGTTACTTTGGCCTACAGCGAGCTGACGTCGGTGGCTCCTTCCTTCCTTTCACTCGGAGGCGCATACCTCCACAGAACTGCCTGGCTGTTTTTGTATGGAAATGGAATAGGTCTAACTACCGAGAGGTGTCGGGGCATTTGGGGAGCTGCGTCTCTGGTGAAATGTATCACCAAAGGCTTAGGCTTTCTAAGACTTTCCTCATCTGCGGATTGCATGCATATGTGCTGCTCTTCACCCCCCTCATCGCCGACTTCCAGCCGGCCTTGGTCTATCATCTGTTGCAATAGGTCCTCTATTGCTAAACATGCTTCCATGTTATGTAGCGCACCGGGATGCATCAAACAGGAATCTTTCTTGTGCCCACCGCGGGGAATTACACCCCCCTTTTGTAGGGCCTCGTAGATAAACCTTCTGGGGGTCGTCACGTCCTTCAAAGGTTTGGACCTGTGCGGCCTACCTGACTCGACAGCATTAACCGCTCCCCCTCCATGATTGGCAAGCGGGTTTGTTTTGTCGTCGGGCCGGTCCTCTTGAAACGTCAGCCATCCGGCTTCTATCAAACTTTGGACCTTGAGTTTAAAGGCCAGGCACTGTTCGATTGAGTGGCCCGGGGTTTTCCCATGGTATGCGCAGGTTGCATTAGGGTTATACCACTTTAGGAAAGGAGGCTAGTAGATCCTTCTGGGAGATATCACAGCCATCTGGTTGGCGACGAGGGATGGAAAGAGGTCTTCGTACGTCATTGGGATCGGGGTGAATTCTGGAGTTGGCCTCGGGGGAAAGTTCCCTATCGCGTTGGAACTGACGCCAAAGTGGGCATTGCTGGCCGGGCGAGTCGGGGTTGAAGCCGTAGCTTGGGGGGCCTCCCACTGGATGGGCGTGGGCGCCCTAGGTTGTACGGGTGCTGGGTTAGAGGAGTCCCCGGTGCGAGCTGAGAAGCTCGGGTGATGTTGCACATATTGGTGGGTACCGTGGGAGATCTGCGGCGGCTTGACCCATGCAGATGTTGAAGTGACAGCATGGGTATCTCCTTCCTTCCTCTTTGCCCCAGTTGCTCCGATCCTCCTAGCATTGGTGCCTGTGGAGGAGACGTAATCGAACTTCCCTCTTTTCAAGCCCACTTCGATCCTTTCCCCGGCGAATACCAAGTCTGTGAAGCTGGAGGGCATGTAGCCCACTAATTTCTCATAGTAAAACACGGGCAAGGTTTCTACCATCATGGTAATCATTTCCCTTTCGACCATGGGAGGGACTACTTGTGCTGCCAGGTCCCTCCAACGCTGAGCGTACTCTTTAAAGGACTCGTTTTCCCTTTTAACCATGTTCTGCAGCTGAGTCCGGTCGGGAGGCATATCAGAGTTGTACTGATATTGCCTAAGGAAAGCAGTAATCAGATCCTTCCAAGTGCGTATGTGGGAAGCTTCTAGATTAGTGTACCAGACGACCGCGGCCCCAGCCAAGCTATCTTGGAAGAAGTGCATCAACAACTTTTCATCCCTAGAATGCGCCCCCATCTTGCGACAATACATTTTGAGATGGTTCTTAGGACAAGTCGTTCCTTTGTACCTATCGAAATCAGGTACCTTGAATTTCGGGGGGATGACGACGTCCGGTACTTAGCAAAGATCAGCCATGTCCGTGAACGGATAGTCACCAAAGCCTTCAACAGCTCTCAATCTCTCTTCGATGAGATCGAGTTTCCTTTTTTCTTCCGCTGCTGGGGGTGGCCCTTCTGTGGACAAGAATATTGGCTGTGCTGGGGGGTTTCGAGGTTCTCCCGTGAGGTTGGGCTGAGGTAGTGTGTTGGGTGCCGGCCCCTCGACGGGGACCAGGGAGTAGGAATCGATGTCTCCTTGGGCATGCTCTCGATGATCCTCGTGATCCTCGTCCGACTGTCGAGGAGGCTCCCCTTCAAGGATGAGGGGAGGGACATGACCCGCGTGATCAGGTATGACTGGTGGCGTGTAATGAAGTGGTAATCTATAGGGGTAAGCCACTCGATTGTATCCCAGATGGGGGTTGCTGATGTGCCCCAGTGTGCTTCTTTCTCGTCCTACCACGTTTAGGATAGGATGGTGCGCGGTAGCTGGGAGAGTTGGGTCTGCTTCAGCAGTCGAACTAACAACGGCAGCAGTGGCCGCGTTATTCTCCATTAGTTGCCTCATTCCTAGCATGTCATCCATCATGGAAGCCATTTGCTCTTTCAAAGCCGACATGTCGGCTTTCATCTGTTCCTGTACTTCCTCTGATGCAATCCTACCCCGCAAAGGCATTGGATAGAAGACTCCAAGTAGATTGGGCCAGAGATCCAAGGGAAGGCCCTAGGGTTCTTATGAGCCTTAGGGTAGATTTTGAGCCCATGGGCTAAGTATCAGCCCACTTATCTTTGTAAATATTAGAATAGGTTTTTTCCTTCGTTTAGGTCTTGTATTTTGGCCATTCTAGTAGTATAGGGTTTTAGCCTTGTATTTCGAGGCATTTTGAGTAGTCTTTGTAGTATGGACTTTTTTTGTATTTTCATGTATTTTGTCATGGGGGTGAGCTTAGCTATTATAGGGGGTGTGTAGCTAAGTTCTAGCTTCTCATCTCAAGGAGGTGAGCTTAGCTATTAGAGAGGTGTGTGTAGCTAAGCTCTAGCTTCTTTAGGAATCTTTTCAAGGAAGCTTCTCAAGAAGGTGAGCTTAGTTATTAGAGGGGTGTGTGTAGCTAAGATCTAGCTTCTTAAGGAAGTTTTCTCAAAGAAGCTTCTCAAGGAAGTTTTCTCAAGAAAGCTTCTCAAGGAAGCTACCTAGTCTATAAATAGAAACATGTGTAACACTTGTTGTAACTTTGATGAATGAGAGTCTTATGAGACACAACTCAAAGTTCAACTTCTCTCCCTTTTTCTTCCTTCAATTTCGTGCTCCCTCCTCTCTCTTTCTCTCCCTCTTTCTTTTCCTCCATTGAAGCATCCTCTCCAAGCTTCTTATCCAAGACTCATCTTGGTGGTGAAGCTCCTTCTTCCATGGCTTATTCCCTAATGGATGGCGCCTCCTCTCACCTCTTCTCCTTTGTCTTCCGCTGCATCTCCATGGTGGAAAACCACCATTAGAGGACCTCATTGAAGCTCAAAGATCCAGCCTCCATAGAAGCTCCACAAGCAAGCTTCCATCAAGTGGTAATCAGAGCACAAGAGCTTCAAGTAGGTGCTCCTTAAACCTCCATTAATTTTTTGCTTTACCTTCTCTTCTATTGTTGTTTCTTCATTTTTCTCCATGTATCTCCTCACATGTCTTGTGCTAAATGTTGTTAACATGATTCTTTAGAGTTTCCACCGATTAAACTTGTTATAGAAGCTAGATTTGATTTTCTATGGGTCAAATTTCTTGTTCTTGTTCTTGAACCATGAATTGTGTTGAGTTTAGGTTCCTTTGAGTTTTGTCTTGTTATTTTTTGTGGCTGAAACCTAAACCATAAAATTCTTACAAAAATATTAAAGTAGAAGAAAACCTCAAAAATCTAGAGTGACTTGTTCACCTATTGTAGTTTTGTCATAGAAGTCATGTCTAGTCATGAAATTTGTCACATAAGATTTCTTATGTTGTGCTGAATTTTATTTTCTTGTTTCTTTGTCTAACTCATTTGTTCATGAGTGTATGAAATTATTTTAGCCTATTATTTGATTTGAGTCAAATCTTTCATGTTAATTAGTTCTTAACATGTTCATGCAAAATTCTTAGAGAGTCTTTGATTATGAACCTTTTCTTGAACTTTTAGGTTTCCTTATGATTGTGTCTATTGTGAATTTGAGTTTTGGTGATTGAATTGCTGGCTGAAATGTTGATCCTAAGTGAATATTGAACTCATAAAACTGTGGTAAACAATCCTAGTGAGTTCAACATACATAGGAAGGTTGAAAGTAAGCCCAAGGCAATCAATATACCATGCTTAAAAAACAAAATCGCTGGTGCTGGCAGCTTGGACATACAAACTTGTAAAAATTACTGAGAATTGGTTACTTCGAATTTTGAGCTGAAACTTTTACTGAATTTTCTAGACATCTGGAAAAAAGTTAGAAAAAAAGAAAAAAGTGATTTGGATAAAAGTAAAAAATACGAAAAATCACACAAGTTGGCAGGAAAATCAGTATCCAGGAAAAAAAATGAAAGGGAAGTGTGCTTGTTGTTTTGGCTCAAAATTTATTCTATAATTGGTGCCTATGTTATACCAATCTTAGTTTCAAAATTTCAATTGAAAATTAGTGTGAAGACAAGTGCCAAAGCTAGAGGTTTTTTGAGTCTTTTTTTCAGTTTTTTTTTACTCTACTCTAGAGCCATTCTAAGTTTCTCTTTGAGTCCTAGCTTGCTTCTATGTCCTTTTCATTGCTTTAATTGTTGAATAATCCTTGAAAAATTATCTTGTTAAAACTCCATTGGTTTAGCTTTCATTTCATTTTTTTTGGTCTTTGGTTATTGCTTGTCTCTTTGTTTCCTAGTTTGTGGGTTGCCATATAGGGAATTGGAAGGAGGATTGGTGCCATCCCTTGAAGAATTTGAGTCAAGAAAAAAGGGCCAACCACCTTAAGAGCTATTGGACTAAGAAGAATTCCAAATTGAGTGAATCACCAAAGAGAGAACAACCACCAAAATTGAGGACCGCTTTGTAATTTTGTAATTTGCAATTTACTTACCTTCATTGCTTTCAAGTTTTGTAACAAAAAGTCTTTCATTGGAAGTGTGTTGGGAGCCTCCAATAGGTTACCAAACTTCCATTTGTGTGTAATAATTTTAGGCAATTTTTCCTTAGGATAGTGAGTGTTTTGTTGGGAACCTTGAATGTGGTCATCCAAACACTCTTAGGATTCGCCTAGTTTACATTTCTTGCCAAACCGCCTAGATAGCTTTCCTTTTACCAATTAGTTGTTTACCTTATCTTTCACACCTCTTTTAGTGTTTATTTTGGCTAGTTTCAACCATAGTTTCTTTTACCTTTTGTTTTCAAACCTCCAACAAGAAAGAACCACAACTTAGGAACTAACATGAGTCATCATTCATCTAGTGTTAATGGCGAGGGTACTAGTCATAAAGACCCTTTATCTAGAATCTTAGATGAGTTGAGTTCCCTCAAGTTATGGAAAGAAAAACAAGAGAGAAAAGAAAAAGGAAAAAAAAGAGTGGAAGAAATAAGTCAAGATGAAAGAAAGAAAATAAGAGAGGAAGAAAGAAGAAAAATAATGAAAGAAATGAAAAGAGAAAAACATGCCTCCTATAGTAGTCATAACTCTTGCAAGAGCCTAAGTGAAGAACTTCGTGACTATTACGAAGGAAGGCATAGGTCACATCTTAGACCTCACTCCCATAGAAGAGAAAAGGAATGAAAGCCTGTAGAGGCTAACATTAACCTCTCATACTTCCATGGGAAGGACAATGTAGAGGCTAACTTAGATTGGGAAATAAAGGTAGAGCAACAACTTAAAAAGAAGTCTACTTCAAAATCTTATGGCTGTCACTCTTATCCAAAGAAAGACCACGGTCAAGGCATCTTAGGGGTGACACCTTATAAGCCCAAAGATGATAAGGGGAAGGCAATAGAAAAGCAAGCCCCTAAGGCTAGTATGCAAGAGAAAACTAGCTCTATAAAGTGCTTTAAATGTCTTGGAAGAGGACACATTGCTTCTCAATGCCCCACCACAAAAACCATGATTATGAGGGACCAAGACATTTATAGTAGCCAAGATGAGGCTACTACTTCACCTTCCTCTAGTGAAAGTGAAGAAGCAAAAGGGGAAGAATCTAGTGTAGAAATCTACCCCCAAGAAGATGGACAACCATTAGTGGTTAAAGAGAAGTGTAAGGAGGTAAGTGTCTCCTCCAAGAGGTTAGCTAAGAAGGAAACTCATTTTACAATAAAGACAAACATTAAAGAAACTTTCCCTCTTAGACAACCTCCACATTTTCTCTTTTGTAAAAAGGCACTTGCTAGCATTGCCACACCTCTTGGGCTTGAGTTTATTCCTCAAGTAAAGAAGTTGTTGGATGAGGGTTTGGTTCGTAAGAGCTTAAATCCTTGTGCTTTGTTGGTGCCCAAAATAGGTATTATTAGGCACGAAGTCCCTAAAATAGGTGGTATGATGAATGTTTTGAGTGGTGCAACCCTCTTTTGTAAAATCACTCGTACACCTAACATCTTCATGGTGTATGTACATAGGGACCCATTAGGTAGGTTTGTTCTTATTTTTAGTTTCAATACAAACTTAGGTACTCATATAGGACACCTTAGGTTTGTCATACTTTTTGGTAGGAATAATCAATATGGAAATACAGAAAAAGGTATGTTTTATTGCGTTACTTTTCTTAATTTTTCAAATAGTGATCAAGGGGTTCCCATGAACCCTAAGAGAATAAAGGTCACTCCTGAGTGGCCCACTCCACCAAGTATAAGAAAAATTTGGGGCTTCCATGACTTAACAAACTTTTACAAAAGGTTTGTCCCATATTTTTCTATACTTGTAGCACCACTCATTGAGTTGGTGAGAAACCATGTTCCTTCATAGGAAGATGCCCAGGAAATGGGTTTTCAGACCTTACCTTACTTCAACATACCAAACACCACTAATACATATGTTTTTGTTCTTTTTACAGGTGTTGAGGGAAGGAGCCCAGAGTATGAAGAACCTCGGGATTTGAGGTCAAATCCTTTCCAAGGTGGAGGGAATGATGCAATCCTACCCCGCAAGGGCATTGGATAGAAGACTCCAAGTAGATTGGGCCAGAGATCCAAGGGAAGGCCCTAGGGTTCTTATGAGCCTCAGGATAGATTTTGAGCCCATGGGCTAAGTATCAGCCCGCTTATCTTTGTAAATATTAGAATAGGTTTTTCCTTCGTTTAGGTCTTGTATTTTGGCCATTCTAGTAGTATAGGGTTTTAGCCTTGTATTTCGAGGCATTTTGAGTAGTCTTTGTAGTATGGACTTTTTTTGTATTTTCATGTATTTTGTCATGGGGGTGAGCTTAGCTATTATAGGGGGTGTGTAGCTAAGTTCTAGCTTCTCATCTCAAGGAGGTGAGCTTAGCTATTAGAGAGGTGTGTGTAGTTAAGCTCTAGCTTCTTTAGGAATCTTTTCAAGGAAGCTTCTCAAGGAGGTGAGCTTAGTTATTAGAGGGGTGTGTGTAGCTAAGCTCTAGCTTCTCAAGGAAGTTTTCTCAAAGAAGCTTTTCAAGGAAGTTTTCTCAAGAAAGCTTCTCAAGGAAGCTACCTAGTCTATAAATAGAAACATGTGTAACACTTGTTGTAACTTTGATGAATGAGAGTCTTGTGAGACACAACTCAAAGTTCAACTTCTCTCCCTTTTTCTTCCTTCAATTTCGTGCTCCCCCCTCTCTCTTTCTCTCCCTCTTTCTTTTCCTCCATTGAAGCATCCTCTCCAAGCTTCTTATCCAAGGCTCATCTTGGTGGTGAAGCTCCTTCTTCCATGGCTTATTCCCTAATGGATGGTGCCTCCTCTCACCTCTTCTCCTTTGTCTTCTGCTGCATCTCCATGGTGGAAAACCACCATTAGAGGACCTCATTGAAGCTCAAAGATCCAGCCTCCATAGAAGCTCCACAAGCAAGCTTCCATCATCCTCTTAGTCACCCATCGTCCTAGATTTGGATTTGGTGCGATAGGGATGCCTTGGGGCGCGTTTAGTTATGGCATTTTTCCTAAAAAACCAAACGTGAGGAGTACGTAAAAATAATGAATGCATGCTAGAGATAAAATGTGGGAGTGATTTGATTCGCACTGATTTTTGGAGTAAAAACGCGGGATAAACTCATTTTATTCAGAAAGTTATAACTACTCCAGATCAGAGTGACAATACAAACTTCCTAGCGGTTCCTAATTATATGGGCCATTAAGTCTATCATATGCTGACAATAGCTGAGAAGTCCGTAGATCTCCTCGGGGGCGGAGTAGGCATCCGCCATTGCTTTGGCCTTGACCAGCAATCGGGGAAGTTCTTGACTCCCGTTCAAAGTAAGAGCAAATCGGTCCATCCACATTGTTGCCTCTTGATGTAACGAGTCAATAACCCTTCCTTTAGCCTCCTTTTCCACGTACACTCAGGCATACTCGTCCGCCACTTTGTGCTCGTGGGCCATGGCTAGATTTAATTCTTTTTGGCTAACATGTTGGTCTCGGTCTTGCACAATTGCTGAGACAAGCTTCTCTTGGACCTTAGGCAAATCCTCAACTCATCCTTCAAGATCAAATTGTCTACTCGTGATTGGTCTCTTTCCTCTCTTCGGAGCTTAAGCTCGCTGTTACTGCCCCACAGAGCCCCTCAGAATTTGTTATGGCCATGTTCTTCCCTACGGGCTCTTTTGGTCTCTTGTTCCAAGGCCTTGGTGGTGGCTATATTTACGTCTCTCAGTTCGGCATTCTCCTTTTGGATCTTAAGAGCTGCTAATTTGAACTTTTCTTTGACTGTTTGGGCTTTCTCGAGTTCTGCCCTGAGGGCCTGCACCTCTTCGTCCTCCTCTGGAGCTTCAATTTCTACCCCCTTAGTGGTTCTCAAACTTGGGAGCCAATCCAGACCTTGCATGTGGGCTTTCAACCACCCACGGTAGCCGCCGATGGGCCCGTTGTTACTGCCTCTGAGTTCCTTGTCCTTCTTTTGCACCATCTCCCATGCCTTGCGGACCTTCTGAAGTGCCTCCGCGTTGGTGTTATTGAAACCTCGTGCAATGATAGGTGCGAGCTCTTCCTCTAGTGGTGCCCCTCTCATAGGGTAGCCAAGTTGTCTTATAGCAAGAACAAGATTGTAATTGATGCAACCCCTTGTCCCCATCAAGGGAACATTTGGAAATCCTCCGCACGAAATAAGAACCCTGATTCTTCCTTCTTTCCATCGGGGGAACCAGTTGACAGACGCTCCTTCTTTGCTTGCTAAGAGTCGGTCCCAACTTGCCTCTTTTTTCTCTGTGCATGAACGGTGGCTTTCTAGCGGGCAAGCATGTCTCACCTCTTGGCGGAAAAGGTGCGAAACCAACCATACGTAGAGGGCCGGAGTACAACAAACAATCCTTGTACTGCTCTTTTCACATCTTCGGTCGAAGGTGTCATATAGATTGGCTAGGATAGCGACAACTGGGCTTTCCTTGCAGTCATGAAAGGCGAGAAAAGCGTCGATCGCCGCTAGGTCCACCAACCCATCCACATTTGGGAAGGGGACTCCTCCGAAGATCAAATGCGCGAGGATGTCTATGAACGGGGCCCATTCGCCTTTACCTGCCAAGATTCTTGCTTTTGCTTCCAAACATTTCCTCGGTACTCCAACCACCCCATTTTCGACTTGTTTTCTATGGTCTAATTCCTGTGATTTGGACTATCTTAGAAATTCTGTGGTCTAATTCTTGTGATAACTGGAAGTCCCCAAAGGTGAAGCACCTCAACGGCTGGTCATAATATTGGGCGAGGGAGGCAATGGCCTCTGTGGAGACCTCTGCCATGGCTAGGTCCTAGATTTTACCGTAAGCTTTGTGAAAGGCATGTCGCTGGAGCTGACCCATCAACTGCCCTAACTCTTTCAGACTTGTGATTCATAGGCTCTTGACATTGACTTGATAGAACCTCTTTTTAAGCGAAGGCGCCTGACTCGATCCCATGTTTTACTAAAGTGAAACAAAACCCAGTGCGAATCAAGACTCCGACATCTATCATGGGTGGAATGGATGAATGCATGAAGAAATGCATATGACACAGATGCATTTTATGAATATGGAAGCCTGGGAAATTGTCCCCTTCTTAGATACAACATTTGGGCAGCATGGCGCCCGACATATGCATTTAAGAAGGCGACACGGACCCTCCGTCGGTTTGACAAAGTGAGGGGATCAAGACGCAATATGTGCATGATGCAGATGCGAAAAAAAGGCACAACACGGGGATGCACATAGTATGACAATATCCATAAACAATCATAACCAGAGGCGTACATGACATTTAGGACATGCATGGCAGTGTTTAAAACGACACGCAACGTGTTTGCTTCGTGCCCCTATTTTAGGGACCTACACAGGAGGAACTAAAAGGCCTTTTAGTGATAATTCCCAAGGTGGTCATATCTCTCTTGATGGTTTCTAGAGGTATCATCCCCTTCGAAGAACATATTGCGGCAGTAGGGACTACCAACAACAATATGTTATCAAAGAGAAAAACTCTAGATGAGGGTTCACTGTTATCAAGCAAGTCGGAGACCTAGCATGACCACAGATTCACCTCCACTCCTTATGTTCCCATGGACCCGGGTATAGGGCCCCTTTTCAACTCATCGTGTGTGCAAATAGTGTTGGTGTTTGTGTGCATCAAATGAATAAATATCTATCTCATGCATACATTTTAAAAACACACTAAAAACATTGAAGAGTTTATATATACAAGAGCATAAGGAAAAAGATAAAGAAAAAAAAGAACAAAGGAGAAGTCATGGTAAGGAATGCACACTGATTGATTGGCCTAACTCTCTAAAAAAAGTCCCCAGTGGAGTCGCCAACTGTCACAACCTACCCTTCGGCGGGTGGGCGACACGAGACTCATGGGTGCGTCTTCCAAGAAAGGAAAATGTGCGGAGTCGCCACCAACGTTTATTTGAGGAAAACGTCGGTAAAACCGGAAAGGTGCGGTCTACGAACTTTAAGTGTGAAAGGTTCGGGAGTTATATTTACTCACGGGGAAGGTATTAGCACCCCACGCGTCCGTCACAAGGGACGGCAACCTTTAATCAAGTGTGCAAACATGACTTCAATTTGTAGTATTTTCCCTTTTACGTTTTTATGTCTTTTTATGCCTTTTGTATTTTTTATCTTTTTGTGGTCGACAAGGGTGTTTCCCTTGCTCCTACGTATTGTGATAAGGAAATCAGACCTACGTAGTTCTTTGAGAACTAAACGTTGATTAGATTGTTTTTTATCTTTTTTGCAAGATATATTATGACCAAACAAAAAGTCGTTTTAAGGCGTTGGACCATTTAAATGATCTTTTGATTCTTTTTTAAAGGAGAGAAAACATTAAGGCATTGGATCATTAATGATCTCTTGGTTTCTTGAAATTAGTGACAAAGTTATGCATTGGCTTTAGGCTTTCAAAAGTCCACGTTTAACCAAATAAAAGCAAAGAGGACCATTCAAGGCGTTGGACCTTAAAATGGTTTTTAGGTGATTTTTAATAACAAAGCTTGATTTGTGAGTTGATTTTAGCCTTAGTTTCACTTTGGTTATTAGTCATTTCAATTAAGAAAAATCCCAAAGAAAAGCGTCCGATTGATTTTTTTTTATTATTTTATTCAAAGATATTTTTGATTATTTTATTATTATTTTGCCTCTTTTAGGTTTTAAACGTGGTTACAACGTGAAAGATCAGTCGAATTTTATTCTAACAGAGATTAAAAGATATTAAAACTCAAATGATTGGTGGAAATTTATTTTATTTTTGATTAGGCGAGAAAATGACTTAAATAAATGGTTAAAGCACATCAATAAAGGGGTACGGAAAACAAACGAAATAAAAATAAAAGCACGCGAAACAAGTGGGGACCACTAAGGGCACATAGAATGAATTGAAAGGTTTGATTTCGGGAACTTACCGGTTGAAGACCGAAGTAGGACGAAGAATGAACGAAGAACGATGAAGAACGGTGGAGAATCTTCACGAAATCGCTCACGGAAACGTCTCAGAAGCGTTACGGAAGCACCTCGGCTTGGATTTTCTTCACGAAAACAATTTTTGTCACTAATTTCAAGTGAATCCTAAATACCAGAAGGGCTGAACGAATTTGCTTTGCCCTCTTTCCCCTATTTATAGGGGAAAAGAGGGAGGTGGTTACCGCCAAGCTTGCTCTGAACCCTTTTTACTAAATACACCCCCTTTTGTTTTTTAGTTGATTCTTTTTCCGTAACGTTACGGAACTTTACGGATTGCGTAACGATACTTGTTTTCTTTTCGTAATGTCGCGAAACTTTACGGATTACGCAACCATCCCCTCTTTACCTTCTGGAATGTTACGGAACTTTACGGATAGCGCAACAATGCTTCCTTTCGACTTCCAGCATGTCGCGAAACTTCACGGATTGCCTAATGATGGGTGTTAAGTACCTCGAAGTGGTCAAGCGAAGGTTGCATCCCACCAAACAAATGGTCCCTAGACAAAATTAGGGTATGAAAACTAGGATGCCATTATATTTGGTCCTTGTATTTAGGGCTCCATAATGTAGGCCGGGTACACTAGAAATATAGGATTTTTCAGCCCTTGTATTTTAGGGCACCTAAACTAGTTTTTGTATTAAGGGCAGTTTTGTAATTTCACATGCACTAAGTGAATATTTGATGTGTGTGGTTGGAAATAAATTTAATTGAATTGGTAGAAGCCCAATCCAATTAAATTTTAGAGGGGGAGGTGAACATTTGCTTACTACACCCCATTGGCACATCATATAGTCACACTTTGTGCATGTCCTTCATGCTTTACATGTCTCATGACACCTAAGCACACTTAGTGGAGAATCTTGGAATTGATCTTGGATTAGTGGGCTAAACCATAACTAAAATTCACTAATCATAATTAGTGAAATTTTGGCTCCAAAGTTTGGCTCCACAAATTCAATTTCAAATTCAAGTGAAATTTGAATTGAAATTCAAATTTCTCTCCAATTTTGTGTGACACTTAGGCTATAAATAGAGGTCATGTGTGTGCATTTTTTGAAACTTTGATCATTTGAAAATTAAACTTCAGATTTCAGAGCTCTTTTAGAGCACAAAATTTCGTGCTCTTCTCTTCCTCTCCCTTCATTCATCTCCTTCCTCCAAGCTCTTATCCATGGCCTCCTATGGTGGTGAGCTTCTTCTAGACTCATCTTCTCCTTGAAGTGGTGTCTCCTTTCTCTCTTCCTTCTCCATTCCACTGCCATTCATCCTCCAAGAAGCAAAGGAATCCATTGATGAAGAAGATCCAAGGCCTACAAGCTCCAATGGAGCTTACATCATGTGGTATCAAGAGCATATTCATTTAGGTGATGTTCTTTTGCTTCCTCTATCTTTTGTTCAGTGAATTCTCTTTAATTCCTTGTTCTTCATCTTATTCTCCATGTATATCCTCCATTGTCTTGTGGTTTGGTGCTGTTTAGAGTAGATTAAAAAAAAAATAAACCGATTAAATCTTAGATCTACACTTGTTCTTGCATTTCTATGGTTCAAATTTTGTAGATCTACTATTGAATCATGTTTTTGTGTTGATTTTCGGTTCTATCATTTTTCATTCATAATATTCTTGTGCTGAACCTTAGATCTAAATTTTCTTCCAAAATATTGATTAGAAAAAAATACACAAAAATCTAAGTGTAAATCACTTAATCCATGTTGTCTTAGAGTCATGTTTAGTCATAGTAATTGTCACATTATGTTCTAAGTTTGTGTTGAATTTTTATTTTGTTGATTGAATTCTAGATACATTTGTTCATGTATTTTTGTCATTCTTAGCCTATCTTTTGAATTTTGAGTCTAATTCGTGCATGTTATTTAGTTCATAACATGTTCTAAATCAATTCCTAGAAGTAGTCTTGTTGTTGAACTCTTTTTTGTTTTCTAAGATTCCTACATGATGCCTATGATGAAGTTGAGTTGTGGTGCTGAGTTGTGGCTGGATTTGTGAATAAAATAAGTCTTAAGCTCTCTTGAATTGTGTTATTCAGGATAATTGAGCATAAGCAAACACAAATTGTAACTATCCAAGCCTTAAGCAACATAAACACTACTTTTGATTTCAAGGTTGAAATCGCTGGTGCTGACAGCTTGAACATACGAACTTGTATAAATGACTGGGAATTTGTCACTACGTGTTTTGAGCTAAAATTTTTACTGAATTTTCTAGACATCTGGACCAAAATTATAAAAAAAAAGAACCAAGCGATTTGGATTAAAGGAAAAAATAATAAAAATCACACAAGTTGGCAGAAAAATCAGTGTCCAGGAAAAAAAAAGTGAAAGGGAAGTGTGCTTGTTGTTTTGGCTCAAAATTTGTTCTATAATTGGTGCCTATTTTATACCAATCCTAGTTTTGAAATTTCAATTGAAAATTATTGTGAAAACAAGTGCCAAAACTAGAGGTTTCTTGAGTCTTTTTTTTTGTTTTTTTACTCTACTCTAGAGCCATTCTAAGTTTCTTTTTGAGTCCTACCTTGCTTTTATGTGCTTTTCATTGCTTTAATTGTTGAATCATCCTTGAAAATTTGTCTTGCAAAAAATCTTTTGGTTTAGCTTTCATCTTATTTTTTGGTCTTTGGTTATTGCTTGTCTCTTCGTTTCCTTGTTTGTTAGTTGCCATATAGGGAATTGGAAAGGAGGATTGGTGTCATCCCTTGAAGAATTTGAGTCAAGAAGCAAGGGGCCAACCACCTTAAGAGCTATTGGAATAAGAAGCACTCCAAATTGAGTGAAACACAAAAGAGAGAATAGCCACCAAAATTGAGGATTTTTTTTTTGTAATTTGTAATTGGCAATTTTCTTTGCTTTCAAACTTTGTAACAAAAAGGCCTTTCATTGGAAGTAAGTTGCGAGCCTCCAATAGGTCACCCTACTTCCATTTGTGTGTAATAATTTTAGGCAATTTTCCCTTAGGATAGTGAGTGTTTTGTTGGGAACCTTAAATGAGGTCATCCAAACACTCTTAGGATCCACCTAGTTTGCATTTCTTGCATTTTAATTTCTTGCTTACTTTCATAGCTTATTTCCTTTATCCTCTATTTTCAAACCGCCTAGGTAGCTTGCCTTTTACCAATTAGTTTTTACCTTATCTTTCACACCTCTTTTAGTGTTTATTTTGGCTAGTTTCTACCATAGTTTCTTTTACCTTTTGTTTTCAAACCCCCAACAAGAAAGAACCATAACTTAGGAACCAACATGAGTCTTCATTCTTCATCTAGTGTTAATGGTGAGGGTTCTACTCCTAAGGACCCCTTGTATAAGATATTAGATGAGTTGAGATCCCTTAAGTTGTGGAAAGAAAAGCAAGAGAGAAAAGAAAAAGGTAGAAAAAGAGTGGAAGAAATAAGTCAAGATGAAAGAGAGAAAATAAGAGAGGAAGAAAGAAGAAAAATAATGAAAGAAATGAAAAGAGAAAAACATGCCTCCTATAGTAGTCATGACTCTTGCAAGAGTTTAAGTGAATAACTTAGCGACTATTATAGAGGGTGCCATAGTTCACATACTAAACATCACTCCCAAAGAAAAGAAAAGGATAGAAGGCCTCAAGAGGTTAACATTAGCCTTCCATATTTCCATGGAAAAGATAATGTTGAGGCCTACTTAGATTGGGAAATGAAGGTTGAACAACTCTTTGCTTGCCATCATATTAGCGAAGAGAGAAAAGTTCCATTGGCTACCCTTAGCTTTCAAGGGTATGCCCTCTATTGGTGGACTTACCTTGTTAGGGAATGAAGGATTCATGGGGATCCTCCAGTAGAGTATTAGAATGATCTAAGAGTCCCCTTAGGAAGAGGCACATTCCCTCCTACTATGAAAGAGAGCTTATGGACAAGCTCCAAAGGCTTAGACAAGGGAGTATGAGTGTTGAAGAATATAGACAACAAATGGAACTACTCCTTTTAAGAGCTGGACTTAGGGAGGAGGAAAGAACAAGCATAGCTAGGTTCCTTAGTGGGCTTAATATGGAAGTGAGGGATAAGGTTGAACTCCTTCCATATAGGGACCTAGATGAGCTAGTCCAACTTTGTATAAGAGTGGAACAACAACTTAAAAGAAAGCCTTCTTCAAAATCTTATGGCTTTCACTCTTATCCAAGGAAGGACCAAGCCCAAGGAATTTTGGGGGCTGCACCTTCAAAACCCAAGGAAGATAAGGGTAAGACCATAGAGAAATCCACCCCTAAGACTAGTTCCCAAGAAAGGACTAGCAACATTAAATGCTTCAAATGTCTTGGGAGAGGTCACATTGCCTCTCAATGTCCCACTAAGAAAACCATGATTATGAGGGGTCAAGACATTTATAGTAGTCAAGAAGAGACTACTTCTTCCCCTTCCTCTAGTGGAAGTGAAGATGATGTAAGGGGTGAGGAGTCTAGTGAGTAAGTATACCCCCATGAAGAAGGTGACTTCTTAATGGTTAGAAGACTTCTTGGAGGTCAATCTTGTGATCTATCTCAATCCCAAAGAGAGAACATCTTTCATACAAGATGCAAAATTTTAGATAAAACTTGTTCTCTCATTGTGGATAGTGGATCTTGTAGCAATTGTTGCAGCACAAGATTAGTTTCCAAGTTGAACCTCACTATCATTCCCCACCCAAAACCTTATAAACTTCAATGGCTCAATGAGCAAGGGGAAATGATATTTAACCAACAAGTGAAGGTACCTTTCTCCATTGGGACATATAAGGATGAAGTTAATTGTGATATAGTTCCCATGGAGGCAGGACATATTCTTTTAGGAAGGCCATGGAAATTTGATAGGAAGATCATTTACAATGGCCTAACTAATGAGATTACCCTCACCTATCTTGGCACTAAATTTGTGTTGCAACCTCAAACACCTTCATAGGTGGCCAAAGATCAACTAACTATGAAAAATAAGAGGGATGAGGAAGAAAAAGTAGAAAAATGAAAGAAAAAGACGGATAGTAAGGCCTTGTCTTCAAAGGCCAAGGGGAAGGAAAAAGAGGGAAAGGATTCCTCCAAGAAGATTGTTAAGAAGGAAAATCATTTTGCAACAAAAGGTGATATTAAAAAAGCACTCCTTCTTAAACAATCTTTCTACCTTCTCCTATCAAGGGAAACATCCCTTAGCACTGCCACAATTCCTACATTTGAGACCTTACCCCCAAAGGTCCAGGAACTCTTACATGAATTTGGTGATATATTTCCCAAAGAGATACCCCCTGGGCTACCTCCTTTAAGGGGAATAGAACACCAAATAGATTTAGTCCCAAGAGTAAGCCTTCCTAATAGGCCAGCCTATAGGACTAACCCTTAGGAGATTAAGGAGATAGAGTCTCAGGTTAAAGAATTGTTGGAGAAGGGCTGGGTCCAAGAGAGCCTAAGCCCATGTGTTGTGCCAGTGTTGTTGGTGCCCAAAAAGGATGGTACGTGGAAAATGTGTACAGATTGCAGGGCCATCAACAACATCACTGTAAAGTATAGGCACCCCATTCCTAGACTTGATGATTTGCTTGATGAGTTGCATGGTGCCAATATCTTTTCAAAAATTGATCTTAAAAGTGGTTATCACGATATTAGGATGAAAAAGGGTGATGAGTGGAAAACCGCTTTCAAGACCAAGTTTGGTTTGTATGAATGGCTAGTGATGCCTTTTGGGCTCACTAATGCACCAAGCACCTTTATGAGGCTTATGCATCATGTCTTAAGGGATTTCATAGGTAGATTTGTAGTTGTTTATTTTGATGATATTTTAGTGTACAGTAGGAGCCTAGATGATCACTTAGGACATCTCAGGCAAGTTCTTTCAGTCCTTAGGAAAAACACCCTCTATGAAAATATAGAGAAGTGTACCTTTTGTGTAGATAATATAGTTTTCTTAGGTTTTGTAGTTGGTAGAAATGAGGTCCAAGTGGACCCTGAGAAAATCAAGGCCATCCAAGAATGGCTCACCCTAAAAAGTGTGGGAGATATTAGGAGCTTCCATGGGTTAGCAAGCTTCTATAGAAGGTTCGTTCCTAATTTCTCTACAATTGCATCACCTCTCAATGAGCTGGTGAAGAAGAATGTGGCATTTACCTGGGGTGAAAAACAAGAGCAAGCCTTTGCTTTGCTCAAAGAAAAGCTTACTAAGGCACCTGTTCTAGCTCTTCCTGACTTTTCTAAAACTTTTGAGCTAGAATGTGATGCCTCTAGAGTGGGAGTTGGAGTTGTATTGTTACAAGGTGGGCACCCTATTGCTTATTTTAGTGAAAAACTTCATAGTGCCACCCTTAACAGGGGGGTTCATAGAACTACCAAGAAGTCCCCTTTTGAGGTTGTCTATGGGTTCAATCCCTTAACACCGTTAGATCTCATTCCCCTCCCACTAGACACTTCTTTTATACATAAAGAAGGGGAATCTAGGTCAAAGTTTGTAAAGAAGTTGCATGAGAGGGTTAAGAACCAAATAGAGAATCAAACAAAGGTGTATTCAACTAAAGGCAATAGAAGAAGAAAAAAGCTAGTTCTTAATGAGGGTGACTAGGTTTGGCTCCATCTTAGGAAGGATAGATTCCCTACTAAAAGGAAATCCAAGCTTAGCCCTAGAGGGGATGGACCTTTTCAGGTTCTGGAGAGGATCAATAACAATGCTTATAGGTTAGACCTCCCAGAAGAGTATGGAGTCAGCACCACTTTTAACATTTCTGATTTAATTCCTTTTGCAGGTGGAGTTGATATTGAGGAGGAGGAACTAACGAATTTGAGGTCAAATCCTCTTCAAGGGGAAAGGGATGATGCAATCCTCCATAGGAAGGGACCAGTCACTAAAGCCATGAGCAAGAGGCTCCAAGAGGATTGGGCTAGAGCTGTTGAAGAAGGCCCTAGGGTTATCATGAACCTCAGGGTAGATTTCTGATCCCATGGGCCAAAGTTGGGTCCAATTATCTTTGTACATATTAGACTAGGATGTCATTATATTTGGTCCTTGTATTTAGGGCTCCATAATGTAGGTAGGGCACCTAGACTAGTTTTTGTATTAGGGGTAGTTTTGTAATTTCACATGCACTAATTGAATATTTGATGTGGGTGGTTGGAAATAAATTTAATTGAATTGGTAGAATCCCAATCCAATTAAATTTTAGAGGGGGAGGTGAACATTTGCTTACTACACCCTATTGCCACATCATATAGTCACACTTTGTGCATGTCCTTCATGCTTTACATGCCTCATGACACCTAAGCACACTTAGTGGAGAATCTTGGAATTGATCTTGGATTAGTTGGCTGAACCATAACTAAAATTCACTAATCATAATTAGTGAAATTTTGGCTCCAAAGTTTGGCTCCACAAATTCAATTCCAAATTCAAGTGAAATTTGGATTGAAATTCAAATTTCCCTCCAATTTTGTGTGACACTTAGGCTATAAATAGAGGTCATGTGTGTGCATTTTTTGAAACTTTGATCATTTGAAAATTAAACTTCAGATTTTAGAGTTCTTTTAGAGCATAAAATTTAGTGCTCTTCTCTTCCTCTCCCTTCATTCATCTCCTTCTTCCTCCAAGCTCTTATCCATGGCCTCCTATGGTGGTGAGCTTCTTCTAGACTCATCTTCTCCTTGAAGTGGCATATCCTCTCTCTCTTCCTTCTCCATTCTGTTGCCATTCATCTTCCAAGAAGCAAAGGAATCCATTAATGAAGAAGATTCTAGGCCTACAAGCTCCAATGGAGCTTACATCAACTTGTTGCACCTTTAAATGAACTTGTCAAAAAGAATGTGGTGTTCAAGTGGACTGATGTGCATGAGAAAGCTTTTAATTTATTGAAAGATAAGCTAACCAATGCACCTTTGCTTTGTTTGCCTAATTTTGATAAAGCTTTCGAAATTGAATGTGATGCTTCTGGTGTTGGAATAGGGGTTGTACTGATGCAGGACTATAAACCAGTTACATACTTTAGTGAAAAGCTTCCAGGAGATTGGGTCTATTCATATGAGGAAGGAAAGGTTTCCTGCTAAAAGAAAATCTAAAAGTTGCAACCAATAGGAGATGGGCCTTTTCAAGTTCTAGAAAAGATAAATGACAATGTGTCATACCCTAATTTCGTCTGGGGACCATCCATTGTTGGGATGCGACCCTCGTTTGACCACTTCGAGGTACTTGGCACCCATCGTTAGGCAATTTGTGAAGTTCCGAGACATGCTGGAAGTCAAAAGAAAGCATTGTAGCACAATCCGTGAAGTTTCGTGACATGCCGGAAATTAAAAGGAAGTGTTAGTGCACAATCCGTAAAGTTTCGTAACACTCCGGAAGGAAAAAAAGGGACGATTACGTAATCCGTAAGGTTCCGTAACATTACGGAAGGAAAACAAGTATCGTTACGTAATTCGTAAGTTTCCATAACGTTACGGAAAAAGAATCAGCAAAAAAGGCAAGGGGGTGCATTTAGTAAAAATGGGGTGCAAATAGCAACCAGGGCCTTCCAGGAAGTTCTCCTGCCTTCTGGAGGAAGCAACCTAGCTCGCTTGGGCGAGCTGGGTGGCAAGCTTCTCCTTCCTTTTCCTATAAATAGGATAAGGAGGGAAGAACAAAAAGGTTCAACCCTCCTGGTATCTGAGATTCACTTAAAATTAGTGAGAAAAATTGTTTCCGTGAAGAAAATCCAAGCCGAGGCGCTTCCGTGATGTTTCTGTGGGTGATTTCACGAAGATTTTCAACCATTCTTCGTCGTTCTTCGGTCTTCAACTGGTAAGTTCCCGAAATCGAACTTTTCAATTCATTTTATGTACCCTTAGTGGTCCTCATTTGTTTTCGCGTGCTTTTATTTTCATTTCATTTACTTTTCGTACCCCCTTTTGACGTGCTTTAGTCATTTATTTAAGTCATTTTCTCGCCTAATAAAAAATAAAATAAATTTCCACCGATCATTTGTATTGTAACATCCTTTAATTTCTGTTAAAATGAATTCCGACCGTTCGGTCATGCCGTAACCACGTTTAAAACCAAAAAGAGGCAAAATAATAATATAATAATTAAAAATATCTTTTAGTAAAATAAATCAAAAAAATCAATCGGACGTTTTCTTTGGGATTTCCCTTTCTTAATCGAAACGACTGATAACCAAAGTGAAACTAAGGCTAAAATCAATTCATAAGCCAAGTTTTTTTCATCACCTAAAAAAGCCATTTTTAAGGTCCAACGCCTTAAAATGGTCTTTTCCACCTTTATTGTTTAAACGTAGATTTCTAAAAAAGGGCCTAAAATCAACACGTAACTTTATTACCTCTTTCAAAAATGAAGAAATCATTAATGGTCCAATGCCTTAATGTTTTTCTCTCTTTTCAAAAGAATCGAAAGATTGTTTAATGGTCCAACGCCTTAAATGACCTTTCATTCAACAAAAACATATTTTGCAAAAAAGATAAAAACAATTTAACCAAACACTTTGTTCACAAAGAACTATGTAGGTCTGATTTCCTTATCACAATTGAGGAATACGTAGGAGCAAGGGAAACACCCTTGTCGACCACCAAAAGATAAAAATATAAAAAGGCATAAAAAGACATTGGTGGCGACTCTTGTAACGGACGTGTGGGGTGCTAATACCTTCCCCGTGTGTAAATACAACTCCCAAACCTTTCACTTAAAGTTCGTAGATCACGTCTTTTCCCGTTTTTCTGACGTTTTCCTCAAATAAACATTGGTGGCGACTCCACGCGTATTCCTTTCTTGGAAGAAGCTCCCACGAGTCACGCGTCGCCCTCCCGCCGAAGGGTAGGTTGCGACACAATGCTTACAAGTTGGACTTGCCAAGAGAATATGATAACATAAGTGATACCTTTAATATGGTTGATCTATCTTTCTTTGATGTAGGTAACAAATCAGATTCAAGGACGAATCCTTTCGAAGAGGGAGGGAAAGATAGAGGTGCAGCCAGCCTGTTTAACGATCATTTATAGGGGATTGGAGGTCTTATCACCAAGGTCCAAGAATAAAAGGATGAAGTAGCATTGCAAGGCTTGATTCTAAAGATCAAAGAGAAAAAAGACCAATGTTAATTAAGGTTTGACCTAATTGGGTCACTCTCCTACAAATTGATGAAGATGCTTTAAGGCCAACTTGAAGAATCACTTTGTAAGTCCAATTTACAAGACAAGAAGCATTCGTGGGCTGAGTTGATCAATTTTGGTGGACAATTTATATTGGCTGGTTAGATAATAATTAAGCTCAACATGGATGGACCAATCACTAAAGCAAGGAGTAAGAGATTCCAAGAGGAGCTTAGTGAGAGACTAAGTTCTCTCATGGAGGAAAGAGAAGAAGAAGCAAAACTCATAAATTTTAGCCAACTTTTAGAATAGGATTTATTTTCATTTTTTAATTATATTTTAGGCCTATTTTCAGACTTGTAATGGGTTGCCATGACCTTTTATTGTTATTTTAAAGTCTTTTAATTATTAGATTAGTTATTGGGCCTTGGGCCTAAATTAGGGTTATTAGTAGGAGTATAAATAGACTCCTTAAACACTTTGTTAGCATAATGGAAAGATTAATGAGAGCTTTTCCTTTGTTCTTGAGTCAAGAACGGACAGTCTTGGTTCTACTGGAAGGTCATGGTTAGGGTCACGCTCATTTTGATAACTTTGGTTCTACTGGCAGGTCGCGGTTAGGGTCAAGTTCTTTTTTTTTATACTTGTTTCCAAGACGATCCTAAGTGTTCTCTTATCACTTTAGCTACCATACGTGCTTTATACAAATGACTTCTTTAGTGTACAATCCAAATTTCTTCTTGAAGATCCAATTGCATCATACTACTCATTTTCCTTCAGGTAGCTTAACTAAATCCCAAGTCTGGTTCTTCTAAAGATATTCCATCTCTTCATTCACAGTCATTGTCCTCTCTTCGGCTTCAAAATAGGGAATTGCTTCCTAATAAGTGGTGGTTCAAATGAATTGATTTCTTGTACTATCTAAAGTACATAAGACACTATATCAAAGCCATATCTTTCAGGAACTTTAATTTGCCTTTGTGACTTTCTGGGTGTTATGGTTTTAGGTTGCTTCAAATGGTTTTGACTTGTTGAGTCAGTCCCCTCAACTAGTATTTAATTTTGATGTTGATGGTGCATTTGAAGTTCCTAACCAGTCTCATCAGTTGCTTCAAATTGCTTATGGTCACTAATGATTCTGATTGTGGAGCTCTCAAACTCCACTTGCTTAGTGACATCCTTAGCCTTGGCTAGATCTTCATCAGATATAGAATGTAGCATAGAGAGTTTGTCAAGGATTACATCTCTACTCAGAATGACCTTTTTTCAAATAAAGACCATACTCAAAATCCTTTGACTCCATCTCTATAGCATATAAAGAATCCTTTCTTGGCTCTGGGCTCCAGCTTACCTTCACTTATGTGATTATATTCTAGACATCAAGCACCTTCAACATTGAGTACTCAACTGGTTTGTTAAACCATACCTCAATAGGGGTCTTGAAGTCTATCATAGTGGACAATAAGTGATTCACGAGATAACATGTTATGTTATGCCTCAACCGAGAAACTCCTATTCAATCCTGAATTAGATAGCATGCACCTAGTCCTTTCCAAACTCATATTCAGATTTCTGCTTCATCATGAATACCTATGTTATCCTAGAGTAATCATCGATGATGGATGGAAAATACCTTGCCCCTCCCAGTGATGGAACTCTCAAAGGCCCCTAATAGTCAGGATGGACATAGTCCATCATGGCCTTTGTTGTGTGCATATGATGCAATCCTACCCCCCAAGTGTATTGGATAGAAGACTCCAAGAGCTTTTAAAGAAGGCCCTAGGGTTCTCATGAACCTCAGGGTAAATTTCTGTGTCCATTGGCCAAGGTTGGGTCCACTCTTCTTTGTAAATATTAGAATAGGTTTTTCCTTTTTTCTGGGCCTTGTATTTTGGCCATTCTAGTAGTATAGGGTTTTAGCCTTGTATTTTAGGGCATTTTGAGTAGTCTTTGTAGTAGAGACTTTTTTGTATTTTCATGTATTTTGGCATGGGGGTGAGCTTAGCTATTATAGGGGGTGTGTGTAGCTAAGCTCTAGCTTCTCATCTCAAGGAGGTGAGCTTAGCTATTAGAGGGGTGTGTGTAACTAAGCTCTAGCTTCTCTAGGAATCTTCTCAATGACGCTTCTCAAGGAGGTGAGCTTTGTTATTAGAGGGGTGTGTGTAGCTAAGCTCTAGCTTCTCAAGGGAGCTACCTAGGTTATAAATAGAAGCATGTGTAACACTTGTTGTAACTTTGATGAATGAGAAACTTGTTAGAAACACTTCAAAGTTCAACTTCTCTCCCCCTTTTTCTCCTTCAATTTCGTGCTCCCCCTGATGTAAGCTCCATTTGAGCTTGTAGGCCTAGGATCTTCTTCATCAATGGATTCCTTTGCTTCTTGGAAGATGAATGGCAGAGGAATGGAGAAAGGAAGAGAGAGAGGAGACGCCACTTCAAGGAGAAGATGAGTCTAGAAGAAGCTCACCACCATAGGAGGCCATGGATAAGAGCTTGGAGGAAGAAGGAGATGAATGAAGGGAGAGGGAGAGAAGAGCACAAAATTTTGTGCTCTAAATGAGCTCTGAAGTCTGAAGTTTAATATTTAAAATGATCAAAGTTTTAAAAAATGCACACACATGACCTCTATTTATAGCTTATGTGTCAAACAAAATTGGAGGAAAATTTGAATTTCAATTCAAATTTCACTTGAATTTGAAATTGAATTTGTGGATCCAAACTTTGGAGCCAAAATTTCACTAATTATGATTAGTGAATTTTAGTTATGGTTCAGCTCACTAATCCAAGATCAATTCCAAGATTCTCCACTAAGTGTGCTTAGGTGTCATGAGACATGTAAAGCATGAAGGACATGCACAAAGTGTGACTATATGATGTGGCAATGGGGTGTAGTAAGCATATGCTCACCTCCCCCTCTAAAATTTAATTGGATTGGGCTTCTACCAATTCAATTAAATTTATTTCCAACCACACACATCAAATATTCACTTAGTGCATGTGAAATTACTAAATTACCCCTAATACAAAAACTAGTCTCGGTGCCCTAAAATACAAGGGCTGAAAAATCCTATATTTCTAGGGTACCCTACCTACAATATGGAGCCCTAAATACAAGGATCAAATATAATGACATCCTATTCTAATATGTACAAAGATAAGTGGGCTCATACTTAGCCCATGGGCCCGAAATCTACCCTAAGGCTCATCAGAACCCTAGGGCCTTCTCTTGCATCTTTGGCCCAATCTTCTTGGAGTCTTCTATCCAATGCCCTTGGGGAGTAGGATTGCATCATTCCCTCCCCCTTGAAAAGGATTTGACCTCAAATCCCGAGGTTCTTGAAACTCATTAATTCTTTCCTCAACACCTGTAAAAAGAATAAAAGCATATGTATTAGTGATATTGGGTATGTTAGAGTACGGTAAGGACTGAAAACCCCTTTCCTGGCCATCTTCCCAAAAGGGAATATTGTTCCTCACCAACTCAATGAGTGGTGCTACAAGTATAGAAAAATATGGGACAAACCTTTTGTAAAAGTTTGTTAAGATATTGAAGCCCCAAATTTCCCTTATACTTGGTGGAGTAGGCCACTCAGGAATGACCTTTATTCTCTTAGGGTCCATGGGAAGCCCTTGATCACTATTTAAAAAGTTAAGTAAAGTAATGGAATAAAACATACCTTTTTCTTTATTTTCATGTTGATTATTCCTACAAAAAATTACGACAAACATAAGGTGTCCCACATGAGCACCTAGGTTTGCATTGAAACAAAAATTATGAACAAACCTACCTAATGAGTCCCTATGTACACAAATCATGAAGATGTTGGGTGCACGAGTGATTTTACAAAAGAGTGTTGCACCACTCAACACATTCATCATACCACCTATCATAGGGATTTGGTGCCTAATAATACCTATTTTAGGCACCAACAAAGCACAAGGATTTAAGCTCTTGCGAACCAAACCCTCATCCAATAACTCCTTTACTTGAGGAATAACCTCAAGCTCAAGAGGTATGGCGGTGCTAAGAGATATTTCCCTTGATAGGAGAAGGTAGAAAGATTGTTTAAGAAGGAGTACCCTTTTAATATCACCTTTTGTTGCAAAATGATTTTCCTTCTTAACAATCTTCTTGGAGGAATCCTTTTCCTCCTTTTCCTTCCCCTTGGCCTTTGAAGACAAGGCCTTACTATCCTTCTTTTTCTTTTGTTTTTCTAGTTTTTCCTCCTCATCCCTCTTATCTTTCATAGTTAGTTGATCTTTGGCCACCTGTGAAGGTGTTTGAGGATGCAACACAAATTTAGTGCCAAGATGGGTGAGGGTAATTTCATTAGTTAGGCCATTGTAAATGATCTTCGTATCAAATTGCCATGGCCTTCCTAAAAGAATATATCCTGCCTCCATGGGAAATATATCACAATTAACTTCATCCTTATATGTCCCAATGGAGAAAGGTACCTTCACTTGTTGGTTAACTATCATTTCCCCTTGCTCATTGAGCCATTGAAGTTTATAAGGTTTTGGGTAGGGAATGATAGTGAGGTTCAACTTGGAAACTAATCTTGTGCTACAACAATTGCAACAAGATCCACTATCCACAATGAGAGAACAAGTTTTATCTAAAATTTTGCATCTTGTATAAAAGATGTTCTCTCTTTGGGATTGGGATAGATCACAAGATTGCCCTCCAAGGAGCCTTCTAACCATTAAGTGGTCATCTTCTTCATAGGGGTAGACTTCCTCACTAGACTCTTCACCCCTTACTTCATCTTCTCTTCCACTAGAGGAATGACAAGAAGTAGTCTCCTCTTGACTACTACAAATGTCTTGACCCCTCATGATCATGGTTTTCTTTGTGGGGCATTGAGAGGCAATGTGACCTCTCCCAAGACATTTGAAGCATTTAATGTTGCTAGTCCTTTCTTGGGAACTAGTCTTAGGGGTGTATTTCTCTATGATCTTACCCTTATCTTCCTTGGGTTTTGAAGGTGCAGCCCCCAAAATTCCTTGGGCTTGGTCCTTCCTTGGATAAGAGTGAGAGCCATAAGATTTTGAAGAAGGCTTTCTTTTAAGTTGTTGCTCCACCCTTATACATAGTTGGACTAGCTCATCTAGGTCCCTATATGGAAGGAGTTCAACCTTATCCCTCACTTCCATATTAAGCCCACTAAGGAACCTAGCCATGCTTGTTCTTTCCTCCTCCCTAAGTCCAGCTCTTAAAAGGAGTAGTTCCATTTGTTGTCTATATTCTTCAACACTCATACTCCCTTGTCTAAGCCTTTGGAGCTTGTCCATAAGCTCTCTTTCATAGTAGGAGGGAATGTGCCTCTTCCTAAGGGCACTCTTAAGATCATTCCAATACTCTACTGGAGGATCCTCATGAATCCTTCGTTCCCTAACAAGGGAAGTCCACCAATAGAGGGCATACCCTTGAAAGCTAAGGGTTGCCAATGGAACTTTTCTCTCTTCGCTAATATGATGGCAAGCAAAGAGTTGTTCAACCTTCATTCCCCAATCTAAGTAGGCCTCAACATTATCTTTTCCATGGAAATATGGGAGGCTAATGTTAACCTCTTGAGGCCTTCTATCCTTTTCTCTTCTTTGGGAGTGATGTTTAGTATGTGAACTATGACGCCCTCTATAATAGTCGCTAAGTTCTTCACTTAAACTCTTGCAAGAGTCATGACTACTATAGGAGGCATGTTTTTCTCTTTTCATTTCTTTCATTATTTTTATTCTTTCTTCCTCTCTTATTTTCTCTCTTTCATCTTTACTTATTTCTTCCACTCTTTTTTTAACTTTTTCTTTTCTCTCTTGTTTTTCTTTCCACAACTTAAGGAATCTCAACTCATCTAATATCTTATACAAGACGTCTTTAGGAGTAGAACCCTCACCATTAACACTAGATGAAGAATGAAGACTCATGTTGGTTCCTAAGTTATGGTTCTCTCTTGTTGGGGGTTTGAAAACAAAAGGTAAAAGAAACTATGGTTGAAACTAGCCAAAATAAACACTAAAAGAGGTGTGAAAGATAAGGTAAAAACTAATTGGTAAAAGGCAAGCTATCTAGGCGGTTTGACAATGGAGGGTAAAGGAAATAAGCTATGAAAGTAAGCAAGAAATTAAAGTGCAAGAAATGCAAACTAGGCGGATCCTAAGAGTGTTTGGATGAACTCATTTAAGGTTCCCAACAAAACACTCACTATCCTAAGGGAAAATTGCCTAAAATTATTACACACAAATGGAAGTAGGGTGACCTATTGGAGGCTCCCAACTTACTTCCAATGAAAGACCTTTTTGTTACAAAATTTTAAAGCAAAACAAATTGCCAATTACAAAATTACAAAAAAAAAGTCCTCAATTGTGGTGGCTATTCTCTCTTTAGTGTTTCACTCAATTTGGAGTGCTTCTTAGTCCAATAGCTCTTAAGGTGGTTGGCCGCTTGCTTCTTTACTCAAATTCTTCAAGATATGGCACCAATACTCCTTTCCAATTCCCTATATGGCAACTCACAAGCAAGGAAACAAAGAGACAAGCAATAACCAAAGACAAAAAAAAAATGAAATGAAAGCTAAACCAATAGAGTTTTAACAAGAAAAATTTCCAAGGATTATTCAACAATAAAAGCAATGAAAAGCACAAAAAAAACAAGCTAGGACTCAAAGAGAAACCTAGAATGGCTCTAGAGTAGAGTAGAAAAACTAAAAAAAAGAAAGACTCAAGAAACCTCTAGTTTTGGTACTTGTTTTCACAATAATTTTCAATTGAAATTTTAGAACTAGGATTGGTATAAAATAGGCACCAATTATAGAACAAATTTTGAGCCAAAACAACAAGTACACTTTCCTTTCACTTTTTTTTTCCTGGACACTGATTTTTCTGCCAACTTGTGCGATTTTGCTTATTTTTTCCTTTAATTAAAATCGCTTGGTTCTTTTTTTATAATTTTTTTCCAGGTGTCTAGAAAATTCAGTAAAACTTTCAGCTCAAAAAACGTAGTGACCAATTCCCAGTAATTTATACAAGTTCGTATGTTCAAGCTGCCAGCACCAGCGATTTCAACCTAGAAATCAAGAGTAGTGTTTATGTTGCTTAAGGCTTGGATAGTTACAATTTGTGTTTGCTTATGCTCAATTATCTTGAATAACACAATTCAAGAGAGCTTAAGACTTATTTTGATTCACAAATCCAGCCACAACTCAGCATCACAACTCAACTTCATCATAGGCATCATGTAGGAAACTCAGAAAACAAAAAAAAGTTCAAGAACAAGACTACTTCTAGGAATTGATTTAGAACATGTTATGAACTAAATAACATGCATGAATTAGACTCAAAATTCAAAAGATAGGCTAAGAATGACAAGAATACATGAACAAATGTATCTAGAATTCAATCAACAAAATAAAATTCAACATAAACTTAGAACATAATGTGACAATTACTATGACTAAACTTGACTCTAAGACAACATGGATTAAGTGATTTACACTTAGATTTTTGTGTTGTTTTTTAATCAATATTTTGGAAGAAAATTTAGATCTAAATGTTCAGCACAAGAATATTATGAATGAAAAATGATAGAACCTAAAATCAACACAAAAAACATGATTCAAGAGTAGATCTACAAAATTTGAACCATAGAAATGCAAGAACAAGTGTAGATCTAAGATTTAATCGGTTTATTTTTTTGAATCTACTCTAAACAGCACCAAACCACAAGACAATGGAGGATATACAAGTAGAATAAGATGAAGAACAAGGAATTAAACAGAATTCACCAAAAAAAAAGTTAGAGGAAGCAAAAGAACATCACCTAGATGAAGATGCTCTGATACCACATGATGTAAGCTCCATTTGAGCTAGTAGGCCTAGGATCTTCTTCATCAATGGATTCCTTTGCTTCTTGGAAGATGAATGGCAGCGGAATGGAGAAAGGAAGAGAGAGAGGAGACGCCACTTCAAGGAGAAGATGAGTCTAGAAGAAGCTCACCACCATAGGAGGCCATGGATAAGAGCTTGGAGGAAGAAGGAGATGAATGAAGGGAGAGGGAGAGAAGAGCACGAAATTTTGTGCTCTAAATGAGCTCTAAAATATGAAGTTTAATATTCAAAATGATCAAAGTTTTAAAAAATGCACACACATGACCTCCATTTATAGCCTAAGTGTCACACAAAATTGGAGGGAAATTTGAATTTCAATTCCAATTTCACTTGAATTTGAAATTGAATTTGTGGAGCCAAACTTTGGAGCCAAAATTTCACTGTCGCAACATGCCCTTTGGGGGGAGAGCAAGGCGAGGCTCACGGGTGCGCTTTCCAAAGGAGGAAAGGTGCGCTGAGTCGCCACCAACGTTTATTTGTGGAAAACTTCGGAAAAACCGAAGGAAACCGGTCAAAAAGAATATTCCAAGTTCAGGAGTTATATTTACGTTTGAGGAAGGTATTAGCACCTCTCACGTTTGTCTCAAAGGACAACATCCTATTTTTTAGAATTGTGTGAAATTGTGTTACCTTAACTTTTATTTCTTTTTTATTTTTGAGGTCGACAAAAGCGGGGCTCTTGCTCCTACGTACCCTCCATCGAAGAGGAAATCAAACCTACATAATTCTTTTTTAAGGGTGAATCAAGCGATTCTTTTTACTTGGAAGGTGATCATTTTAAGGCGTTGGACCTTAAAAATGATCCATTTACTTGTTAAGAAAAACTGAGGTATTGAACTTTCAAATCCCTTTTTAGTGATTTTTGTGGACGAGCTTGACTTTGAGAATTTGATTTTAACCTTAGTTTCACTTTAGTTATTAGTCAATTCAATTAAGAAAGAGAAACGTCCGATTGATTTCTTCGCTTTATTTTACTAAAAGGTATTTTTTATTATTATATTATTATTTTACCCTTTTTTTTATTTCCAACGCGGTTACGGCACGACCGAACGGTCGGATTTTATTTTAACAGAAATTAATGGATATTACAAATCGAATGATCGGTGGAAATTTATTTTATTTTTTGATTAGGCGAGAAATGACTTAAATAAATGACTGAAGCACGTCAAAAGGGGGTACGGAAAGTAAATGAAACGAGAAATAAAAGTACAAAAAAACAAATGGGGACCACCACGGGTACATAAAATGAATTGAAAAGCTCGATTAGGGGTACTTACCGGTTGAAGACCGAAGAACGACGAAGAACGAACGATGAATGTCGAAGAACAGTTGAAAATCTTCGCGTAATTACCCACGGAAACGTTACGGAAGCGCTTCGGCTTAGATTTTGTTCAAGGAAACAATTTTCCTCAGCAATTTCAAGTGAATACGAAGTGCCAAGAAGGCTGAACCCCTTTCCTCTTCGCTCCTCCCCCTATTTATAGCAAAATAGGGGAGGAGCTTGCCACCCAGCTCGCCCAGGCGAGCCAGGTTGCTTCCTCCAGAAGCAACAGCCCTCTGGAGGAAGAATCTGGAAGGCCCAAGTGGGCCTGGTTGCTATTTGCACCCCAATTTTTACTAAATACACCCTTCCTTTGCTTTTTTTGGTGATTCTTTTTCCGTAACGTTACGAAACTTTAGGAATTTCGTAACGATACTTATTTTCTTTTCGTAAGGTTACAGAACCTTACGGATCCTGTAATTACTCTTTTTTAGCTTTTGAAAAAGTTACGGAAACTGACGAATTGCGTAACAATACTTCCTTTTGGTTTCCGTCACATTATAGAATTCCACAAATTGCGTAACCACGCTTCCTTTTGATTTCCGGCACGTCTCGGGACTTCACATATTGTGCAATAAAGGGTGCCAAGTACCTCGAAGCGGTCAATTAAAGGTTGCATGCCATCAAGCAATAGTCCCCGGACGAAATTAGGGTATGACAGTTGCCCCTCTTTACTTACCTTTTATCGAAGATAAGAGGAAAGTAAAGATAAAACACTGATTTCGTCCGTCTTCGCCCTTTCCGTGACTAGTCTATGACGACTCCCGTCTCTCCTTCTCCTTTTTTTCTGCACAACACAAAACAAAACACAAACAACAAAAACACCAATAACATAATATACATATATACACATGTTTGGCGAAGGAACCGATCGGGAAAATAACAAAAACCACATTTCCCAGCCACCGTAGGCTCCGCACCTGATGGTGGAGGACACATGAACAACTTTAGGCAATCAATTCACGCGTCTCTGAACAAAATTTCGAGTATGGAGGATAGGCGAACAGTGCTAGGCAATCAATTCGCGGGGCTCCAGACTCGTTGGTGGAGGATGCATGAATGACAATCAATTCATGGGGCTCCGAATAAAAGTGGAGAATGGAGGATAGGTGAACAGCGCTAGGCAATCAATTCGCGGGGCTCCAGACTCGTTGGTGGAGGATGCATGAATGAAAATCAATTCATGGGGCTCCGGATAAAAGTGGAGAATGGAGGATAGGCGAACAACGCTAGGCAATCAATTCACGGGGCTCCAGACTCGTTGGTGGAGGATGCATGAATGACAATCAATTCATGGGGATCCGAATAAAAGTGGTGGAGGATGTATGAATGACAATCAATTCATGGGGCTCCGAATAAAAGTGGAGAATGGAGGATAGGCGAACATCGCTAGGCAATCAATTCACGGGGCTCCAGACTCGTTGGTGGAGGATGCATGAATGACAATCAATTCATGGGGCTCCGAATAAAAGTGGAGAATGTAGGATAGGCGAACAACGCTAGGTAATCAATTCGCGGGGCTTCAGAATCGTTGGTGGAGGATGCATGAATGACAATCAATTCATGGGGCTTCGAATAAAATTTGTTGGCAGGACCGAATGGTCCACCGGGTTTTTTTTTCACCTAAAAAGGCAAACATGCTTTTTGCAAAGAAAAATAAGTCATTCGCGAGAGCACCATATCTTAGAGAAACAATATACCCGTGCCAAAGGTAATTTTCCTTGTAATCGAAAACCAAGGGCAGGATGTCAACATTTAGCTTTTAAATGAACATTCAGGGGAAACATCGGGTCAAACTGAAATTGGGAATAAATCACTCATAGTGTATAAAAAACTCACACAGGTAAGTGTTTTACCCTAATCCCAAACCATAATTGCACCATGACTTTATTTTGCCCGCGATTTCCTATCGAACCAAAAGATCACACACACGATCACGGATCAATAGGATTTTCTCAAGGGTAGTGTTTTTGGAGAGGAAGTTGGGTGTTTCGGTCTTTTCCTCTTTGTTTATGTGGGGCGGGATATCGCCATTCGAGAATGACTTTGAATGGCAATCCCAAAGGAAGAACCACCAAAAAAATGGGTTTTCCTTTGCCGGCAGTCACTTACCTTGCCGAAAATTTATCTGGTCTGAAGATCTTCTGTTCTCTTTCTTTCATTGATCGGGAATTACTCTATTTTCCTCCAATCTTTT
Source organism: Glycine soja (assembly GCF_004193775.1). Lineage (NCBI taxonomy): Eukaryota > Viridiplantae > Streptophyta > Magnoliopsida > Fabales > Fabaceae > Glycine > Glycine soja. Next base: position 29,882,678 of record NC_041019.1, read on the forward strand.
CCTTTTTACTTCCTTCCGATCTTTGATCGGGAATCCTTCTTTTCCTTTCTTTTCATTTTTTCCTTTTCTTTCTTTTCATTTCTTCCTTTTCTTTCTTTTCATTTCTCCTTCTCCATTCCTTTCTTTGGGAAATCGGGTTTTAGCATTCTATTTGCTCTCCCTTGAGGAGATTCCTCTGTCCTTTGCTTCGGGGGAAAGGATGAGGATTCTTTTTATAGGCCAGGGTTCAAAATAGTCTAAGGTTGTGTCTCAATGGGGTCTTTTATCATGGGAGCCCGATCTTAATATCCGAGGCAAAACAAATTCGTGTGTCAAGGTGTCGGTCTCGGGCCGAACTTCCATATTATTTCCTCAAGGCACGCGTAACAAATGATGATTTGGAAACAATGTGCAAAATTAGTCATGGCCACAGCTAGGGGGGCACTCAAGCATCCAGTTTATGGCATTGTGATACTACGGTTGGGGATTTGCACAAATAGACCCAACGTTTCCAAATTATGTTCTTTCATCGGTTCAATGAAACCATCCATTCTTATCTCGACCATTCAGGAAAATAAACTCTTAGCGTCAGTCCCTTGTTTCCAAAAGATACGTTTGCTCTCTACGAATGATTTATGCTTCCTACGACTATAACATGTCGACCTTTGAGGTGTTCCTTTCTTTTTCTTTTTGTTTCATTTTTTATGTTCACAAAAACTATACATCCATTGCTATTTATGAGAAAACTTTTCTTTGTACAATTTCATTCCTATACATGACGAACTTTTTCTGTATACGCATTAGAACTCTTTTTCTTTATGTCACACGGTCTATATACAAACCCTATTCATGTTCAAAGATTTCTTTTTTCATTTTTTCTCACACACACCCGTAGTTTATACAGAATTTTCTTTATATACACTCGTCGCTCACACACACAAGAATATCTTTTCACACATTATTTACACACACAAAATCCTTTTATACACATGAAATTTACTCACAATGCTTCTTTCTTTTTATCATGATTTTTGGTTCATTTTATTTTTAGGACGACGTTCCTAAATGAAAAAACTCTACACGGTTCCGGAATTTCAACAAACACTATTGACAACAACGAAGTAAGTACTAACATAACAGTTCAAATGACATGTATGCACAAAACAAGAGTCAATCAAAATGAAACAAACGTTAGTCCCTCAGTTATACAAAATAAAATGATACGTAACAGATAAAAGAGGAAACATAAAAAGAGAATATGGATCTAGGGACCTCCCGGTCATGTGGCTCCGCTCCCTCCCAAGAAATCGAGCAAATCGGTCATCTCCTCGTCCATGCGGGCCTCATCTGCATCGCCGGGAGCCTCTGCGGGTGCCTCCCCTGCCTGGGCCTCAGGCTAATCCCTGGGCCATGCGACCTCTGCCCTGAACTGATCCGGAGTAGGGCATGGAAAAGGAGGGAAACCCTGGCTCTGCAGGCTAAGGCTGAGCTAGTAGAGGCAGTCATGGGTATGCACGTGCGCCCTGTGGTTGGCCGCCTGTTGGCGAACCAAATGTCGTAAATACCGCTCCGTGTCAAATGACCCAGCTGGGTCAGCCTGAGGAGGTGGCGGCAGTGCGTCTGGGGCCTGTGGGTCGCCACCCTGCGCCTGTCTGGGCGTGCAATACTTCTCTATGAAAGCCCGGGTGATCGGCGGTCGAATCACCTTACTAGGTGTGACAAGAACCCCGAACGACTGGTAGAGACCCGTGATCAATGCCGGAAAACCCAGGGCCCTGTTAGACTTATCTGGGTCTAGAGAGTGCCTGGTAGGTGGCATACCTGCAAATAAATAAATGTCATCAGCGATCAACTGAGCCACATGAATGCTCATCCGTGTCAGGATGGCATACACCAGCTGACACTTCGGCAGAGGGAGGTTGGAATTATGATCGCTGGGCAGGATGTTGCTGAGCAGCAACATCATCCATGTCTGGGTCAAGGTAGTCATGTTGGTGCGCATGATTCGCACCCGTCTCCCAGCAGCGGTCCGGGCAAAATCCTGACCTGGTATGCATAGCAGCTGAGCGATGGCCTCCTCATCAAATCCATCGGCCCGGTTCCTTCTCTGACCATATTTGCACTCCTGGCCTTCCTCCAATACTAGCGGGTATCCCAGGATTTGACTGAGGGCATCTGCATCGAAAGGAATCCACTGGCCCCTTACCCATGACCGGAGGTCCCGTACACCCTCCTCTGTAGGCCAAGCATTGGTGTAAAACTCAAGAACTATATCTGGATCAAACTTGGCCATGGGAGTGACCAGCGACGTCCAACGCCGGCGAGCTATCTCCTCCTGGAAATCTGTGTACTCGTTGTCCCTGAGCTGGACGCGTCTCTCTCGGTGGAAGGACCATCCCTTAATGGCTTCGAAACGCTGTTGGTGCTCAACGCTTCTGAAACGATGGCTATCGAACTCGGGAGCGGCACTAGTCCCTGCGGCCGCGGCTTCCTTCCTAGATCTCTTCGAGGAAAGCTTCCTCGGAGCCATTTCCTGTGAAGACAGATAGTCGAAAAGTTAGTCTACAAGAAAAATGCTTATTTTAACACAAAAATGACATGCTAATCTTTCCGATTTAGAACGAACTCATGCACACATTTAATGTAACACATTTATGAACATGCGTATGTGTAAAATATCCTACTATTTATGTCAACATACAAGGACACCCAATATATACATCTTTGAAAAGAACACACATTCTCGTGCCCAAGGCATTGTGTCAAAATTTACACCTATTCACATCCTAAATATTTTACTTATCACAAACTACCTACACATATTTGAAATCCTTAAATACGCATATGTTGAAGGACATATTTTGCTACTCATTCACACTTTGCAATGCATTTTATGCCATATATTCACATACATACACACCATTGAAAGGTGTTTTTCATGCTACCTATATTCACACACATATGTACATACCATTGAAAGGTACTTTCCATGCTACCTAGATGCAAAGTATCCCTCATGAGGCAGCAAATTCTAGTAAAAACCCTCTCAAGCATGTCCAAATTTTCATGCCTTTCCACTTTCAAAACCAAAATTTAGATTCTTAGACACAAGTCATGTTTCCTTGCATTGAAGCTAAGAGCTTGGGTTCCTAAGCTTAAAATTTCATTTGGGCACCTATTTTGAATCCTCTATGATGTCCCTATGTATATAAAACAGTCCCACAATCCCAATCTTACAAAACCAAATTCATATGTCATTGGGGCATTTCACCGAGCACTTAGTGGGCGCATGTTTAGGCACAAATAACAAGAGAATGGGGGCAATGTGGCATGCCCCATTGCTTCAGAATACAACATAGGCCTAAGGCCATTCCCTACAACCCCTCAACTCTAACAAATCACGCATGAAAACAAACCAAAACTGCCCCAAAAATTTGAGCACATTCTCACAATTTAGAGAACCAAAAGATGAACGAAATGCACCAATGGAAAGCTAAAAACTCAAGGATTAAATACTTGTTGGAGTGAGTAGGAATACCAAAATGAAAGCAAAATGCAACCAAAGATGGCTTGGGGAAGCAAAAACCGTGAGCTTTCTCTATTTGAATGAGGGGGGGGGGGGGGAGTTTTTGGGTGCAGAAAATATTCCCCTCCCTCGTTTTTTATAATCTGGTGCAGGGGTTGCTCGCCCAGGCGAGCTAACCTGCACAATTTTTTTTTAGGGGAAACATAACCATGGCCCCCTACAGGTTAGCGTTTGCCTACTCGAACCTACTTAAGTTAGATCAGACATCAATTATTTATTTTAAACAAATGATAGTAATAATTACTGTGAATTTAAAGGATACTAGGCTGCCTTGCAGCGACGTTTTCCGCTTGTCCAGCGCCGGGAAGGGACGACGATCTGTCGGTCGTGACCCCATCCTCCATTTGCATCCGTCCCTAAGTACCTGAAAGTAGGAAGCAACAAGCGTGGCAAGTCATGACAGAGTCGTCGTCTTACCTTGGTTGATTTTTGTCGTTTAACTTTGTCTCGACTTCTGACCGTGGCCTAAGACGATTCTGCCCCTGTTATCACAAAATATGCATGTGTATGTGCATGCATGAATGTTTTCAATGCAATGATCTTCTTAGTGAAAACTGGTTAGGTTCAGTTTTAATTAAGCGCTTGGGGCACACCATGAACTGATCGCAAAGGGCTCAGGTTATTACAAACTAACGCAAGGTTTAAAACCAAAGTGAGGACTAAAGCCTCAACCCATGTTCTCTTCCTTTAAAGAAACGTGACGAGATAATTATAGCGAATGGGAATCCCGGGAGGAAACCAAGAAGAACAAAAAACTCAGAAATAAAAGAACACGCAGCGATTCCCTCAATTGCCCTAGACTTCAAGCGTAATATCGTTTAATGACATCGGAGTTCACGGGCGAGGGTAGTTCCTCTCCATCCATGTTGGTGAGTACCAGAGCACCCCCAGAAAAAGCTCTTTTCACAACAAAAGGCCCTTCGTAATTCGGGGCCCACTTTCCTCGATTATCCTTAGCAGCGTGGGATATCTTTTTCAGCTCAAGGTCCCCCTCGTTGAACTTGCGCGAGCGTACCTTCTTGTCGAACGCGTTCTTTATCCTTTGTTGATACAGGCACCCATGGATCATGGCCGTCAAACGCTTACCTTCAATAAGGTTGAGTTGGTCGTAGCGTGTTTGAGCCCACTCTGACTCTTCTAGGCCTAATTCCACTAGTATCTTCTGGGAAGGGACCTCGACCTCAAATGGAAGTACCGCTTCCATCCCATAAACCAAGGAATATGGCATTGCCCCAGTAGAAGTTCGTACCGAAGTTCTATATCCATGCAGGGCGAAAGGCAGCATCTCATGCCAATCTTTGTATGACACTGTCATCTTCTAAATAATCTTCTTAATATTTTTATTTGCAGCCTCTACAGCCCCATTCATCTTCGGCCGATAAGGGGTAGAGTTATGATGCTGGATCTTGAAATCCCCGCACATCTCCTGCATCATTTTGTTGTTCAGATTGGTGCCATTGTCAGTGATGATCTTCCTAGGGAGTCCGTACCGACAAATCAGTTCCCTCTTTATGAATCTGACCACCACACTTCTCGTGACATTGGTATAAGAGGCCGCTTCGACCCATTTGGTGAAGTAATCTATTGCCATCAGAATGAAGCGGTGACCATTCGAAACTTTGGGTTCGATGGCCCCAATGACATCTATCCCCCACATGGAAAAAGGCCAAGGGGCAGACATAACATTCAGAGGATATGGCGGAACATTGACATTGTCCGCGTATGCTGGACATTTATGACATTTCCTTACATGGGCACAGCAATCGCTTTCCATAGTGAGCCAATAATAACCGGCTCTAAGGATCTTCCTGGCCATAGCATGCCCATTGGCATGTGTCCCAAATGAACCCCCTGTGGATTTCCTCAATCATGTAGTTCGCCTCTTTGGCATCTACGCATCGTAGGAGGGTCATGTCGTGGTTTCGTTTGTATAGGATGGTACCACTCACAAAGAAACCAGTAGCCAATCTCCTTAATGTTCTTTTGTCATTGTCGGAAATCCCTGGTGGATATTCTTTGTTCTCAACATATTGTTTGATGTCGAAGTACCACGGTTTCACATCTCACTCTTCCTCTATCGCACAACAATGTGCTAGCTTGCCCTGAGATCTGAATTTGATGTACAGCAGATCCCCGTGTAGGGCAAGTTGAAACATGGATGCCAGAGTGGCCAATGCATCGGCCATTTGGTTCTCTTCCCGAGGTATGTGGTCGAAAGAAATGTCGTCAAAGAATTCGGCTAACTTCAAGATGTGAGTTTGATAGAGTATCAACTTCGGATCCCTAGTTTCCCATTCTCCTCTCAACTGGCGTATTACCAAAGCCGAGTCTCCATACACTTTGAGTAGCTTTACATCAAAATCAATGGCCGCTTGAATCCCAAGGGTGCACGCTTCATATTCGGCCATATTGTTGGTACAATCGAAACCCAGCCTGGCCATGAAAGGAATACACTGATCATCCGGGGACACAAGGACTGCCCCTACTCCATGGCCCAAAGCATTAGATGCCCCATCGAAGTAGACAATCCATTTGTCTATGTCCTCATGCGTCCGCTTCTCTTCGAACAGGGCCATGATGTCTTCATCCGGGAACTCAGGGTGCATCGGTCGATAATCCTGGAGGGGTTGCTGGGCCAAATAATCTGCCAAGGCGCTTCCCTTTACCGCCTTTTGGGTGACGTACACAATATCGAATTCAGATAGTAGTACCTGCCGCCTAGCGATTCGTCCCATGAGGGCCGGTTTCTCAAAGATGTATTTCACGGGATCCATTTTGGAGATAAGCCATGTGGTATGACTGAGCATGTACTGCCTAAGACGATGTGACGCCCATACCAGGGCGCAACACGTCCTTTCCAGCATTGTGTAATTCATCTCACATGCGGTAAACTTCTTGCTTAGGTAGTAAATGGCTTGTTCCTTTTTCCCTGAGTCATCGTGTTGACCCAACATGCATCCCATAGACTCGTCTAACACAGTCATGTACAGGAAAAGAGGTCTTCCTGTTACAGGTGGCATGAGCACCGGGGGGTTTGCGAGGCTCTGTTTGATCTTCTCAAAGGCCTCTTGGCAGTTGCTGTTCCACAGGACCGTCTGGTTCTTACGTAATAGCTTGAAGATGGGCTCACATGTAGGGGTGAGTTGCGAGATAAATCTCACGATGTAATTCAACCTGCCTAAGAAACCTCGAACCTGCTTCTCCGTACGCGGCTCTGGCATTTCAAGAATGACCTTCACTTTCTCGGGATCTATCTCTATCCCTTTCTGGCTCACAATAAATCCTAGCAACTTCCCCGATTTTACCCCAAAGGTGCACTTGGTTGGGTTTAGCTTCAATTGGTATTTCCGCAGCCTTCCAAACAGCTTACGCAGATTGACGAGGTGTTCGTCCTCAGTCCGAGATTTGGCAATCATGTCATCTACATAGACCTGTATCTCTTTATGCATCATGTCATAGAACAATGCTACCATGGCACGCTGATAGGTTGCCCCAGCATTTTTCAGCCCGAAGGCCATCACTTTGTAGCAGAACGTTCCCCATAGGGTGACGAAAGTAGTTTTCTCCACATCTTCGGGTGCCATCTTTATCTGATTATACCCTGAGAAACCATCCATAAAAGAGAAAAGGGCGAACTTGGCTGTATTATCTACTAATATATCAATGTGTGGCAGGGGAAATTGTCTTTAAGACTGGCTCGGTTTAAGTCCTGATAGTCTATGCACATTCGCACTTTGCCGTCCTTTTTTGGGACCGGGACAATGTTGGCCACCCACTCCGGGTATCGAGCTACAGCTAAGAAACCCGCATCGAAATGCTTTCTCACTTCTTCTTTGATCTTTAAAGAAATTTCGGGTCTCATCCTTCATAGCTTTTGCTTAACCGGGGAAAACCCAGGATTCAATGGCAACTTATGCTGCACAATGTCGGAGTCCAGACCGGGCATGTCTTGGTAGGACCACGCAAAGACGTCTTGATATTCTTCAAGAAGGATTATCAAGCCTTGGCGGATAGGTGCGGTCATATTGGTTCCTACTTTTACTTCTTTCTTTCCCTTTCCGGTCCCTAAGTTTACCAGTTTGGTTTCCTCTTGGTGAGGCTTCATTTCGCGTTCTTCCTGAGCGATCAACCTCTCCAACTCTGGTGAAAGGATGTCCTCTTCCTCTTCTTCGTTTATCGTTTGGCTCACATCTCGGTCAAAATCGATTGTCAAACCCTCGTCGTTGGGATCCTCAAAGACTCGACCCTCATATCTATACCAATCAAGAAAAAAGAAACAAAAAACATGCAAAATGATATGAGAAAAGGCGGAACTGCAAGAACAGATGAAACAAGATCTCTTTGTTTATTTAATAAGGTAGGTTTCACAAAACAAAAGAGAAAGGAATCTATAGCCTCTAATTACATTGAATTAGCGGTATAGACCTCTGACTGGCTTATCACGTGCCAGCTCTCCACTTGGGAATCAGGATGGCAGGGCCGCACGAAATTTGGCGGGTGTTGTGGGAACTCCTCTCCTATGGCTGCTACCTCTTCCTCGAACATTATTCCAGCACTGGTGAAACACTGGCTAACATGGCCGGGCCATGCCCTATCCGCCCGGAGTCTTGATGACGCATTCCTCCTTCCTGGCATCCCGGGTTCATACCCCAACCCATATTTGTACGGGTTTCCCTTAATATCGACCACGTCGGCATTCCCGAGGCCGTCCTTGCCCAGACCCATTCAGGGCTCATATCCGTGCTTGAGCATCACCCGTGCCACCATTATGGACGCATTAGAGAGAGAAGGTAACAACGGGCTCGTTTCCACAGAGGCACAACTCACCACCTCGAAGGATTGGAAAGCTGTTTCCAACGATTCTTCCGTTGTTTCTACATATGGTGCGGAGAAGGGGCAGCTCACCAACATATCCTCTTCGCCTGAAACTATCACCAAAAGTCCACCAACCGCGAACTTCAATTTCTGGTGAAGCGTTGAAGGGACCACTCCCTGTGCATGAATCCAAGGTCTCCCCAAGAGGCAGTTGTAGGCGGGATTTATGTCCATCACTTGAAAAACCACATTGCAAGTGTAGGGGCCTATCTGAATGGGGATGTCGATTTCCCCCATCACTTCCCGCCGACTACCGTCAAAGGCTCGTACCACCATCGATTTCCCCCATCACTTGAAAGGAAGCTTCTCGAAGGTGGTCTTTGGCATCACATTTAAACTTGATCCATTGTCGACGAGTACCTTCGCGACAACATGGTCCATACATCTGACAGACACATGTAGAGCCTTGTTGTGCCCTCTCCCCTCAGCGGGAATCTCTTCTTCCGCAAACGCAATATAGTTATTGGTGGTTATATGATTAACAATGCCTTCAAAACCCTTAACTGAGATGTCGTGTGCTACATGGGCTTCGTTGAGGACTTTTATCAACAGTGCACGATGAGGCTCGGAGTTTATGAGCAATTCGAGCAAAGAGATTCTTGCCAGAGTTTTATTCAGTTGCTCAACTACTTTAAACTCGCTTTGTTGGATGAGACGAAGGAACTCATGAGCCTCTTCCAAAGTCACCGTCTTTCCTTGAAGACCTTCTTTCTTTTCAGCTCCTTTTACCACCGGAGGATCCACTTCTTTTGAGGGGGTGGCTACGTCTGTGGGCTCTTGGACCATGGGCGCTTTCCCCTTGGAGGGAAATTCCGCCGAATGAGGGGGAGCGAACACCCGGCCACTGCGGGTTACGCCACTGAGGCCGGTGATGTTGGTCACCTTGGCCGACAAGGAGTCAACTTCGGTTGCAACTCTTTCTCCAAAAGCGGGAGGGGTATACTTCCACGGAACGGCCTTATTGCTTTGATATGCAAATGGCGTCGGCTTGGGCGCTGTGTGGGGGTACATGGGCGTGGAGCCGGTCCCTTTCCTAGTGAAACATATTACTAGGGCTTTGGGGGTTGGGGGAACCTTCTTTTCTTCCGACTGCATGCAAATCCGTGGTTCTTCCCTCTCTCCTTTGGACACTTTGAGCTGCCCCCATTCCATGAGCCGATGAAGCAATTCTTCCACCGCGGGACAAGTTTCCATGTCGTGCGATTCCCCGAGATGAAATAAACATTCATCCCTTTCGTCTCCGCCACGAGAGACCATGCATGCCGCTTACAGCGATTGGTAGATGAACCGTCTAGATGTAGCCACATCTTCTAATTTCTTTGCCCCTGACGGCCCATCCTTTTCGATGGCGTTTACGCTAGCCCCTCCATGACTGGCCAGCGGATTGGTTTTAACGTTGGGACCCTCCTCTTGGAATGATAGCCAGCCGGCGTTTATTAGGTGTTGCACCTTATATTTGAACGACAGGCAGGAGTCAATGTTGTGTCCGGGAGCTCCACTATGGTATGCCCACTTGGCATCCGAGTTGTACCACTTGGGGTACGGTGGCTGGAAGACCTTCCCGAGTATGGCCACCACCAAATGCTTTTCCAATAATGAAGGCCACAACTCGGAGTATGCCATGGGAATAGGAGAGAAATCATCTCTCGGAGGGGTGCGCCGTGCATTATTATAGCTCGCGCCAGGAGTTGTATTATTGGTTGGCCGGGGTGTGGCTGGAGCTGTGTGTTGGGCAGGCGTTCTTTTTGTTGCGGGAGGTCCTTTCACTTGAGTTGGTAGGGAACTCCCGGCTCGGACCGAAAAGTTCGGGGGGTTGTGCTGGTATGAGTTTTGGACATTTTGGGGCGCTTTCATCCATGTTGGGGCGGTGGTGACCGCGTGGGCATCTCCTTCCTTTTTCCTCGTGCCCATCGCTGGGGCTCTTCTATTGTTGTTGGGGGCAACGTTGGAGGCATATTCAAACTTGACTTTTCTCAGTCCGGACTCGATCCTTTCTCCGGCGAAGACGAGGTCCGCAAAGTTAGCTGGCATGTATCCTATTAGCTTCTCATAGTAGAACGTAGGCAACGTATCTACCATAATTGTGATCATCTCCCTCTCAGTCATGGGCGGGACGACTTGGGCTGCGAGGTCTCTCCACCTTTGGGCATAATCCTTAATGGACTCATGTTCTCGCTTGGTCATGCTCTGAAGCTGGTTCCGATCAGGAGCCATATCCGTGTTGTATTGGTACTGCCTAATGAAGGCAGTTGCCAAGTCTTTCCATGACCGGACCTGAGAAGCTTCCAGATTGGTATACCATGCCATTGTTGCTCCGACTAAGCTATATTGAAAGAAATGCATCAACAGCTTTTCGTCCGTAGAATATGCCCCCATCTTCCAACAATACATCCAAAGATGTCCTTTTGAACATGTCGTCTCTTTGTATTTATCAAAATCTGGTACTTTAAACTTGGGAGGGATGACGATGTCAGGTACCACACACAGATCCGCTAAATCCGAGAACGGGTAGTTGCCGAGGCCTTCTACCACCCTCAGCCTCTCTTCAAGTAAATCAATCTTTCCCTTATCTTTTGCAAAGGGAACGAATTCTTTAACGGGTGCAGGTGGAGACAGGACATGGCGGACTATGTTTGGTTGGGGCAATTCATGGAGGGCCGGATCTTTGAGGGGAAGGAGAGGGCCTAGATGGGCATCTCCTTCATCATCTTCTTGCAGGGGATAGTCGGCATAAGGAGGGAGTTGCCCCTCGAAGGTAGGGGCTTGGCTCAAATCGTCCAGAGCGGTACGGGGAGTGAAGTTCGGAGGCAAACCATAAGGGTAGGCTTGAGGACTATACCTCCGACCGAACACCGTCGTGTTTCTATCTCGACCCAAGTTTATTGCGGGCTGTAGCATCGGTTCCGCTTCCCTAGCTGTATTGGAGGCGGCCGTCGTGGCATTATCTTCTATGGTTTTCTGAAGTTTTAGCATGGCCTCCATGATAGAAGCCATTTGATCTTTTAAGGCTGATAGGTCAGCCTTCATCAGTTCTTGCACTCCCTTTTCATTATCCATTTTTCTGGATCGAGTGTTATAGGGGTGCTTTTGCACTTTCTTAGTTATGGTGAGTTCCCTAAAGAAACAAACAATGGTGAGTATGCCACCAAAACATGAATATGCTAATGAATGATCAAAGCACTTGGATCCACCTCAAGGCCCTTTTTAGATAACGTGATGAGTTGCAGGACTTCTCGTTTTATAAAAAGGAACAAAGCTTTTATCTAGCCAAGATCATACAAAAGTGTTACAACAGAACCTAACGGTTTCTAATTATATGGGCCATCAAATCTATCATGTGTTGACGGTAATTGATTAGCCCGTGAATTTCCTCGGGGGTTGTACACACTTCAGCGATGGCCTTTGCTTTGACTAGTAGTCGCGGGAGGTCTTGACTTCCATTCAAGGTCAAGGCGAACCTATCCATCCACATGGTTGCTTCTTGATGTAATGCATCAATCACCCTCCCTCTTGCTTCCTTCTCGGCGTACGCTTGCGCAAAATCTTCTACTAGCTTTTGTTCATGGGTCAAAGACTGGTTTAACTCTTCCTTGTACTGCCCTATGATAGCTAGCATGCTTTGCTCCATGGTTTCCAAGTGTTGAGCCTAACTCCTCTTGGATCTAGAGCAAGCAGCTAACTCTTCCTTTAAGATCATGCCATGCACCCGTGACTGGTCCCTTTCCTCTCTCCAGAGCTTGAGCTCATTGTTGCTGCCCCACAAAGCTCCTCGGAATTTATTTCGGCCATGTTCCTCCTTGTGGGCCCTTTTGGTTTCTTGTTCAAGGGCTCTTGCAGTGGCCGCATTTTCCTCTCGTAACTCGGTGTACTCTTTCCGGATGTTTGTAGCGGCTGACTTGAATTTTTCTTTGGCGAGTCTTGCCTTTCCTAGCTCTAATTTTAGAGCTTGGATTTCTTCATCCTCTTCTGGAGCTTCAAAATTCTCCTCATTGACAACTTTCAACTTAGAGAGCCAATCTAACCCTCGCGTATGAACTCTTAGCCATTCATGATAACCACCGATGATGCCATTACGGATGCCCCTAAGTTCTTTATCCCTCCTCAACAGACTTCTCCACGCCTTGTGGACTCTTTGTACAACCTTGAGACTTTGCGCGCCGAAATCTCTCACAAGGAACGGCGAGAGGCTCTCTTCCGTTGGCGCTCCCCTCATGGGGTACCCTAGTTGTCTTATGGCAAGTGCGGGATTATAGTTAATACAACCCCTCGTCCCCATTAACGGAACGTTAGGGTAGTCCCCACATGAGAAAAGAACTCCTTCATTTCCTTCCTTCCATCGAGGAAACCAATTGATTGTGCTGCCTCCTATCCCAGCCAAGTGTTGGTCCCAATCGACTCTTCTCTTCTCGACGCACGAGCGATAACTTTGAAGCAGACACGGGTGTCTTATGTCTTGTTGGAATAGGTGCGAAACCAACCACACACAAAGAGCGGGTAAGCAGCAGACGATTCGTGCGCTGTTCTTCTTGCACCTTCGGTCGAACGTATCAAATAAGTCCGCCAAGATAGCCACCACTGGGCTCTCCTTGCTATGGTGATATGCAAGGAAAGCATCAATTGCGGCTAGGTCCACCAAACCGTCCACGTTCGGAAAGAGGACAACCCCAAAGATTAGCAAAGCCAGTATATCCGCAAATGGGACCCACTTTTCTTGACTTGCCATATCCCTTGCCTTGCCTTCCAAGTATTTCCATGGCAGGTCCACTACGCCGTTTCGAGTTTGCTTCATACGATCCAACTCTCTTGCCGAATCTCCGACCACAGCTGCAATCTTACTCAAGGAGGGAAGAAAGCCGGAGAAAAGATACGGTTTTCTTCCCCCAAGAGGGCATCCTAATATCTCCTCAAACTCTTCAACAGTCGGTACCAATGGGAAGTCCCCAAACGTGAAGCATCTCAACGGCTGGTCATAGTATTGGGCGAGGGATACAACAGCTTCCGTAAATACCTCCGCTGCGGTCAAATCCAAAATCTTTCCGTACACTTTGCGGAAGGCTTGCCTTTGGAGGGGTCCCATCAATTGTCCCAACTCCTTAAGGCTGGTGACATCTAGACCCTTAATCTTGACTTGATAAAATCTTTTTCCATTTTGATTTGTCCCCATCATTTACCTAAAAAAGGGGTGGATCAAGACTCCGATATGAATGATGCAATGCGCATGCATGAAACGGAAAGAAAACACAACAAAGGGGTAATTTACATATACGAGACCAAAAAGATCCATCTTTTTAATACTACGTTTTAGGCATTATGGCGCCTCAACATGTGTATTAAAAAGTGACGTATTACTCTAGAGAAACAAAATATCACTAGCAAAACTATAATTTACGTGCTATTCGCAGAAAAATGCATGAGAACAAATGGCACGAAGCGTGTTTGCTCTATGCCCCTATTTGGGAACCTATAGGATGATATCTAGGGGTCTCTAATAACTACTCCCAATGATTCATAACTCACACGGCTGTTTTCTAGAGGTATCATCACTCAAGATAATAATATTGTGGCGGTATGGAATACCAGCGACAACATATTATAAAGAGAGAAAGCTCTAGACGAGGTTTCACTATTATCAAGAAAGTCGGAGACCTAGCATGATCATAGATTCACCTCCATTCCTTAGATTCCCATGAACCCGGGTATAGGGCTCCTTTTTTACTCAAACCCGTGGGTGCTTAGAATGCAGTGAAAAAATGTGAAAAAGACAGCAGTTATTACATTTTACACAGTTCAACAAATGCACACACAAAGTTTCACAATTCCACAATTCCTTAAAATAGGCCTAACTCACAAAAAATAGTCCCCAGTGGAGTCACCAACTGTCGCAACATGCCCTTTTGCGGGCGAGCGAGGCAAGGCTCACGGGTGCGCTTTCCAAAGGAGGAAAGGTGCGCGGAGTCGCCACCAACGTTTATTTGTTGAAAACGTCGGAAAAACCAAAGGAAACCAGTCAAAAAGAATATTCCAAGTTCGGGAGTTGTATTTACGTTTGAGGAAGGTATTAGCACCTCTCACGTTTGTCTCAAAGGACAACAACCTATTTTTGAGAATTGTGTGAAATTGTGTTACCTTAACTTTTATTTCTTTTTTATTTTTGAGGTCAACAAAAGCGGGGCTCTTGCTCCTACGTACCCTCCATCGAAGAGGAAATCAGACCTACGTAATTCTTTTTTAAGGGTGAATCAAGCGATTCTATTTACTTGGAAGGTGATCATTTTAAGGCGTTGGACCTTAAAAATGATTCATTTACTTGGTAAGAAAAACTGAGGTATTGAACTTTCAAATCCCTTTTTAGTGATTTTTGTGGACGAGCTTGACTTTGCGAATTTGATTTTAACCTTAGTTTCACTTTAGTTATTAGTCAATTCAATTAAGAAAGAGAAATCCCAAAGAGAAACGTCCAATTGATTTCTTCGCTTTATTTTACTAAAAGGTATTTTTTTTATTATATTATTATTTTACCCTTTTTTTGATTTCCAACGCGGTTACGGCACGACCGAACGGTCGGATTTTATTTTAACAGAAATTAACGGATATTACAAATCGAATGATCGGTGGAAATTTATTTTATTTTTTGATTAGGCGAGAAATGACTTAAATAAATGCTTGAAGCACGTCAAAAGGGGGTACAGAAAGTAAATGAAACGAGAAATAAAAGTACAAAAAAACAAATGGGGACCACCACGGGTACATAGAATGAATTGAAAAGCTCGATTAGGGGTACTTACCGGTTGAAGACCGAAGAACGACGAAGAACAAACGATGAATGTCGAAGAACGGTTGAAAATCTTCGTGTAATTACCCACGGAAACGTTACGGAAGCGCCTCGGCTTGGATTTTCATCACGGAAACAATTTTCCTCAGCAATTTCAAGTGAATACGAAGTGCCAAGAAGGCTGAACCCCTTTCCTCTTCACTCCTCCCCCTATTTATAGGAAAATAGGGGAGGAGCTTGCCACCCAGCTCGCCCAGGCGAGCCAGGTTGCTTCCTCCAGAAGCAACCGCCTTCTGGAGGAAGAATCTGGAAGGCCCAAGTGGGCCTGGAAGCTATTTGCACCCCTTTTTTTAGTAAATACACCCCCTTTGCTTTTTTTAGTGATTCTTTTTGTGTAACATAACGAAACTTTACGAATTTCGTAACGATATTTATTTTCTTTCCGTAAGGTTACGGAACCTTACGGATCATGTAATTACTCTTTTTTAGCTTTTGAAAAAGTTACGGAAACTCACGGATTGCGTAACAATATTTCCTTTTGGTTTCCGTCACATTACGAAATTCCACGGATTGCGTAACTACGCTTCCTTTTGATTTCCGGCACGTCTCGGGACTTCACATATTGTGCAATAAAGGGTGCCAAGTACCTCGAAGCGGTCAATTAAAGGTTGCATGCCATCAAGCAATAGTCCCCGGACGAAATTAGGGTATGACATTCACTAATTATGATTAGTGAATTTTAGTTATGGTTCAGCCCACTAATCCAAGATCAATTCCAAGATTCTCCACTAAGTGTGCTTAGGTGTCATGAGGCATGTAAAGCATGAAGGACATGCACAAAGTGTGACTATATGATGTGGCAATGGGATGTAGTAAGCAAATGCTCACCTCCCCCTCTAAAATTTAATTGGATTGGGCTTCTACAAATTCAATTAAATTTATTTCCAACCACACACATCAATATTCACTTAGTGCATGTGAAATTACAAAACTACCCCTAATACAAAAACTAGTCTCGGTGCCTTAAAATACAAGGGCTGAAAAATCCTATATCTCTAGGGTACCCTATCTACAATATGGAGCCCTAAATACAAGGATCAAATATAATGACATCCTAGTCTAATATATACAAAGATAAGTGGGCTCATACTTAGCCCATGGGCCCGAAATCTGCCCTAAGGCTCATGAGAACCCTAGGGCATTCTCTTGCATCTTTGTCCCAATCTTCTTGGAGTCTTCTATCCAATGCCCTTGGGGGGTAGGATTGCATCACCCCCCCTTTCTCTTTCTTTCTTTTCCTCCATTGAAGCTTCCTCTCTAATCTTCTTATCCAAGACACTCTCTTGGTGGTGAAGCTCTTTTTTCCATGGCTTATTCCCTAGTGGATGGTGCCTCCTTTCAGCTTTTCTCCTTTATCTTCCGCTGCATATCCATGGTGAAAAATCACCATTGAAGGACCTCATTGAAGCTCAAAGAGCCAGCCTCCATAGAAGCTTCACAAGCAAGCTTCCATCAAGTGGTATCAGAGCACAAGAGCTTCAAGTTGGTGCTCCTTAAACCTCCATTAATTTTCAGCTCTACCTTCTCCTCCATTGTTGTTTCTTCATTTTTGTCCATGTATCTCCTCACATGTCTTGTGATAAATGTTGTTAACATGATTCTTTAGAATTTCCACCGATTAAACTTGCTATAGAAGCTAGATTTGATTCTCTATGGTTCAAATTTCTTGTTCTTGTTCTTGAACCATGAATTGTGTTGAGTTTAGATTCCTTTGAGTTTTGTCTTGCAATTTTTTTGTGGCTGAAACCTAAACCATAAAATTCTTACAAAAACATTAAAGTAGAAGAAAACCTAACAAATATAGAGTGACTTGTTCACCTATTGTAGTTTTGTCATAGAAGTCATGTCTAATCATGAAACTTGTCACATAAGATTTCCTATGTTGTGTTGAATTTTATTTTTCTTGTTTCTTTGTCTAACTCATTTGTTCATGAGTGTATGAAATTATTTTAGCCTATTAGTTGATTTGAGTCAAATCTTGCATGTTAATTAGTCCTTAACATATTCATGCAAAATTCTTAGAGAGTCTTTGATTGTGAACCTTTTCTTGAACTTTAAGGTTTCCTTATGATTGTGTCTATTATGAATTTTTGTTTTGGTGATTGAATTGCTGGCTGAAATTTTGATCCTAAGTGCATATTGAACTCCTAAAACTGTGGTAAACAAGCCTAGTGAGTTCAAAATACATAGGAAGGTTGAAAGTAAGCCCAAGGCAATCAATATACCATGCTTAAAAAATTTGAAATTTGAAATCACTGGTGCTAGCAACTTGAACATACGAACTTGTAAAAATTACTGGGAATTGGTCACCGCGAATTTTGAGCTGAAAGTTTTACTGAATTTTCTAGACATCTAGAAACAAATTTTAAAAAAAGAACCAAGTGATTTGGATAAAATTTTAAAATACAAAAAATCACAAAAGTTGGTAGAAAATCAGTATCTAGGAAAAAAAAAGTGAAAGGGAAATGTGCTTGTTGTTTTGGCTCAAAATTTGTTCTATAATTGGTGCCTATTTTATATAAATCTTAGTTCTAAAATTACAATTGAAAATTAGTGTGAAAACAAGTGCCAAAACTAGAGGTTTGTTGAGTCTTTTTTTTTTATAATTTTTTTTACTCTACTCTAGAGCCATTCTATGTTTCTCTTTGAGTCCCAGCTTGCTTCTATGTCCTTTTCATTGCTTTAATTGTTGAATAATCCTTGAAAATTTGTATTGTTAAAACTCTATTGGTTTAGCTTTAATTTCATTTTTTGGTCTTTGGTTATTGCTTGTCTCTTTGTTTCCTTGTTTGTGAGTTGCCATATAGGAAATTGGAAAGGAGGATTGGTGTCATCCATTGAAGAATTTTAGTCAAGAAGCATGGGGCCAACCACCTTATGAGCTATTGGACTAAGAAGCACTCCAAATTGAGTGAAAGACCAAAGAGAGTATAGCCACCAAAATTGAGGACCTTTTCGTAATTGGCAATTTATTTGTAATTGGACACTTGTACGTTTACCTTCATTACTTTCAAATTATGTATCAAAAAGGCCTTTCATTGGAAGTAAGTTGGGAGCCTCCAATAGGTCACCCTACTTCCATTTATGTGTAACAATTTTAGGCAATTTTCCCTTAGAATAGTGAGTGCTTTGTTGGGAACCTTAAATGAGGTCATCCCAACACTCTTAAGATCCGTCTAGTTTACATCTTTTGCACTTTTATTTCTTGCTTATTTACATAGCTTATTTTCTTTTCTAGTCTCGCCTAATTTATCTTGTTATTGCATAATACTTTCTTGTTGCTTATCACGCTTATCTTGGTGATGTGCCATTATTTTCTCCTATTTTTTAAACCTTTGTGCACCATTTTAATTACTGATTAGTCTTAATTGTCAAATTAATTAGGCAGTTTTATTATTTGGGCTCATTCCGCTAATTTGATGTTTTTAATCTAATTTCAGTAATTAATGAAGCATTGAGCTTAATCCGGATTTTGGTTGTGGACTTAAAGAGGGCAAATAAAGCAACGTTCACCTTAGTTAATTTCTAATTAGGAGATTGCAATTTTATTTTTATGATGTTCAGTGTTTATCTCGTTTTGGGCCAGAATAATGTAATAGGGCCCAGTGACCCTTATAAATAGCAGCCTTGGGATTCGTGTAAGGGGGATTCCATTATTCAGAGCATAGGGTTTTAGGGTTTTACGTTTATAGCTTTGGATTACTGTTCACGTTAAGGCATTTTCCATTTTTCTGCTTTCAATTGCAATTTCATTTTTTTTTGTTCCTTCTTCTACTTTCATTTACGTTTTATGCCTTTAGCTTCATTTACGTTTCTGCTTCTAGTTTCATTTATGTTTTCTGTCTTTAGCTTCATTTACGTTTATGCTTTTGTTGAGCTTATGGAAGGCTAAATTCCTAGTGTTTTTTCCCTCTTAGGATGAAGCGTAATTCTCTTTGAGGTTCTGTTTTTAATGTTGCTCTCCTATCGGTTTTCCCTTCACCAACTAACCCACATGCGTTCTGTTAATCTATGCACGCTTCATGTTCGATTAATTACCTCTGTGCTTAAATTATGTTCGTGTTTAATGAACAAGGGGTTAATTGGTGTATGTGTTGCTTAATCACATATTGACAGCCCTAAGTTGATTTTCGCTTAGTAAATTAAATTAGGGTTGGATTAAGTGGTTAACTGCAAGGGGTGAAATCCTCATAACCTAGGATAAGAGAATGACTTCTGCATTAGAGGAAATTAACATGTTTTTACTATTATTAATTTCGTATTCCAATATGCTTGTTCTTAAATTCACAAAACAAACACAACCCCCCCAATTGTTACTGTTACTGCAAGTATATTATGAACATTTGGTTCATCATTGCTCGTTGGGAAACAACCTAGGATCACTTCCTAGTTACTGCATTTTAATGTTTATTTGATTCAGGTACAACCTCGATCAAATTTGGCGCCGTTGCCGGGGAGCAATGTCCAAAGGTTCATAATAACTAGTTATTCGTGTTTTATGTTTAGTTGTTTTTTGCTTTCGTGTTGTGTTAGTGTTGTGTTAGTGTTGTTTAGTGTCTTGTTATTTTGTTTAGTGTGGTGTTTTGTTTTAGTTTTTCTGTTCAGCGCTTCCCCTATTTCAGTTTTTGTGTTTTGTTGTGAATAGTGCTTTGCGACGGATTTAGCGACCACTTTGCTGACCTGGAAAACAGAGTAGTAGTGCAAATCAATTAGTGACTGCTGCTGACAATTTAATTGGCGATTTTTGTTTTGATAGGTAGGGTTGTTATTTTTGGCTGAATTTTGGTGTGGTAGGTTCTTTTGACTCATGTTTTGTGTGAAAAATACCAGGAACACTTGGTGTGGCTAGATTTGAGAGATTCAAAAAAATTTGAGAACTTGTGTTTATCAAAACTTCAAACGGCCATAACTTTTGCTCCGAGTATCAGAATGACTATTATTGTATATGTATTTGGGGTAGAAAAATATTTCCCATATCATGAAAATCAGCCTTGGCCGGCTGAGGTCTCTAACTAGCCAAATTCGCCTGTTTACTAGTTTTTTTTTTCAAGTTTTGTTGTTTTATTTTTCTAAATTTTCCTTAGGTAGTTTCCATAGTTAGACTTTGAATTTTTGTCTGAAAACTTTTGTGCTATCTTTTCATGATTTTAGGGTGTTGCTCACAAAATTTCAAGTCATTTGGATATCATTTGATGGTAGCTGTAGTTCAAACCTACACTATTACTTGCAAAAGAAGGCAACTAGTTGTGCATGTTGAATGTAGTGTATGACTAGAGGCAATCCATCTGACTTACAACCCTTTGATCCTGAAATAGATAGAACATTTCATAGATTAGTTAGGCATAGTGTGCATCCTACTTTCTCTGAACATTTTGTGCCTTTTGAACATCCTGAGCATTATGTTACTGGTGAGTCTGTGCATTCTGTGATTGGTGATTTTGAACATCTTGATTTTGAGCATTCTGAAAATATGGCTCAAACTTCACCTCGTGAGAAAGCTTATATGAATACTGGGAGAGATTTAAAAAACTATGTGCCAGTTGCCCTCACCACCAAATTTCTGAGCAGCTTCTTCTCCAATATTTTTATGAAGGACTCAGTAACATGGAGAGAAGTATGATAGATGCTGCCAGTGGTGGAGCCCTTAGAGACATGACCCCTACTGAAGCCAGAAATTTAATTGAGAAGATGGCTTCCAACTCTCAACAGTTTAGCGCTAGAAATGATGCTATAGTCATTAGAGGAGTGCATGAAGTAGCCACAAACTCATCTGCGTCATCTGAAACTAAGAAGCTTGAAGGTAAACTAGATGCCTTGGTTAACCTGGTAACCCAACTGGCCATGAATCAAAAATCTGCACCTGTTGCTAGACTCTGTGGTTTATGCTCCTCTGTCGACCACCACACAGACCTTTGCCCTTCTGTGGAGCAATCTGAAGCAATTGAATAGCTTGAAGCTTATGCTGCAAACAAAAAAATGGAAGAGGCAGAGAAGGAGATATTGGAAACATTTAGAAAAGTAGAGGTAAACATACCTCTGCTGGATGCAATAAAGCAAATTCCAAGATATGCTAAATTCTTGAAAGAGTTGTGCACTAATAAGCGGAAGCTTAGAGGAAATGAAAGAATTAGCATGGGCAGAAATGTCTCTGCATTGATTGGTAAATCTATTTCCCAAATCCCTGAAAAATGTAAAGATCCAGGTACATTTAGCATACCTTGTATTATAGGGAACAATAAGTTTGACAATGTCATGCTAGATTTAGGAGCTTCTGTTAGTGTTATGCCTCTGTCTATTTTTAATTCTCTATCTCTTGGTCCTTTGCAGTCAACTGATGTGGTAATTCATTTAGCTAATAGAAGTGTTGCCTATCTTGCTGGTTTCATAGAGGATGTCTTAGTTAGAGTTGGTGAACTGATTTTCCCTGTTGATTTTTATATTTTGAATATGGAGGAAGGATTTTCTTAAGGATCAGTTCCCATCATTCTAGGCAGACCTTTTATGAAAACTGCTAGAACTAAGATATATGTATATGCAAGCACACTATCTATGGAGTTTGGTGATATAACTGTTCATTTTAATATTCTTGATGCTATGAAACACCCACCTGAAGATCTTTCTGTATTTCGTGCTGAAATAATTGACCATATTGTTGATGAATACATGACTGATCTTCATTCTAATCTGCATGACTGTCACTCTTCATGCATTGAATCTGAATTTGTACTTGATCATATGTCTGAATTTGATGCTGAGAGTGAATCTGAATTTGATATTGATTACACGTTTGGTGATGTTTTACCTCTTGAGATTGATTTTCTAGAGTCAGATAGAACTAACAATGTTTCAGGAAGTACTATACCTCTGACTTTCTTTATGAGGTACAGGCTGAGAAACCATCTCTTTCTACCACTATCCAGCCACCCACACCAGAATTGAAGCCTCTGCAATCAAATTTAAAATATGCTTACTTGGATGATAGCAAAAGTTTTCCAGTAATTATATCTGCCTCCCTTGCTGATGAGCAAGAGGAGAAGCTGTTATCAGTTCTCAACAAGCATAAGAAGGCTATAGGCTGGACCCTGGCGGACATTCCTGGTATTAGCCCATCCACATGTATGCATCAGATAAATTTAGAGGATGGGGCTAAACCAGTAAGACACCCACAGAGAAGACTCAACCCGGTGATTCTTGATGTAGTGAAGAAGGAGGTAACCAACCTTTTGCAAAGTGGAATCATTTATCCTATCTCCGACAGCCAATGGGTGAGTCCCGTCCAGGTAGTCCCGAAGAAAATCGGCCTCATCGTGATAAAAAATGAGAAGGAGGAGTTGATTCCTACTCGGGTGCAGAACAGTTGGAGAGTCTGCATCGACTATAGGAGGCTGAACCAGGTTACCAAAAAGGACCATTTTCCCTTGCCATTCATTGACCAGATGCTTGAATGCCTGGCAGGTAAATCTCACTACTGTTTCCTTGATGGTTTTTCTAGTTATATGAAAGTCACTATTGTTCTTGAGGATCAGGAAAAGACCACATTCACCTGCCCCTTCGGCACTTTTGCCTATAGGAGGATGCCTTTCGGCCTATGCAATGCCCCTGGTACCTTCCAGCAATGCATGATCAGTATTTTCAATGATTTTTTAGAAACTTGCATAGAGGTGTTTATGGATGATTTCACTATATATGGATCCTCTTTTGATGTTTGTTTGGATAGTCTGGAAAAGGTTTTGAATAGATGCATTGAAACTAACCTTGTTCTAAATTTTGAAAAATGTCATTTTATGGTTGAGAAAGGTATAGTTTTAGGCCACATTATTTCCAATAAGGGCATTGAAGTAGATCCTGCAAAAAATTTTGTTATTTCACAATTGCCTTACCCCTCTTGTGTGCGAGAGGTGCGATCTTTTGTTGGTCATGCAGGATTCTACATGCGCTTTATAAGAGAATTTAGCAAAGTAGCCTTTCCACTATCCAACTAGTTGCAAAAGGAGGTGGACTTTGACTTTAATGATAATTGCAAAGAGGCTTTTG
Source organism: Glycine soja (assembly GCF_004193775.1). NCBI lineage: Eukaryota > Viridiplantae > Streptophyta > Magnoliopsida > Fabales > Fabaceae > Glycine > Glycine soja. The sequence continues at coordinate 29,905,984 of NC_041019.1, forward strand.
ATTGCCTCAAAAGAGCATTGACTATCACCCCCATCATCCAGGCACCCGACTGGACTGCCCCTTTTGAGCTTATGTGTGATGCATCAAATTATGCATTGGGGGCTGTCCTTGCTCAGAAAATTGATAAATTGCCTAGGGTGATATATTATGCTTCTAGGACTTTAGATGCTGCCCAAGCAAATTATACTACTACTGAGAAAGAGCTACTAGCCATAGTTTTTGCTCTTGAAAAATTTCGTTCTTATTTGCTTGGTACTCGCATTATTGTTTATACTGACCATGCACCTCTAAAGTACTTGTTGAAGAAGGCTAATTCAAAGCCTAGATTGATCCAATGGATGCTCTGGCTCCAAGAGTTTGACTTGGAGATCCGTGATAGGAGCGGAGCACAAAATTTAGTTGTTGATCATTTGAGTCGGATCGAACGTGTGTTTGATGAGGACTCACCCATTCGGGATGATTTCTCGGATGATCATTTGTATATATTGTATAGTATTTCTGATTCTCTTTCTACTCTCTGGTTTGCTGACATTGTTGTCGCAACATGCCCTTTTGCGGGCGAGCGAAGGCGAGGCTCACGGGTGCGCTTTCCAAAGGAGGAAAGATGCGTGGAGTCGCCACCAACGTTTATTTGTGGGAAACGTCGGAAAAACCGAAGGAAACCGGTCGAAATGAAAATTCTAAGTTCGGGAGTTGTATTTACGTTTGAGGAAGGTATTAGCACCTCTTACGTTTGTCTCAAAGGACAACAGCCTATTTTTCATAATTGTGGAAATTGTGTTATCTTAACTTTTAGTTCTTTTTATTTTTTTGAGGTCGACAAAAGCGGGGCTCTTGCTCCTACGTACCGTCCATCAAAGAGGAAATCAGACCTACGTAGTTCTTCCTTATGCGTGAATCAAGTGATTCTTTTTACTTGAAAGGTGATCATTTTAAGGTGTTGGACCTTAAAAATGATCCATTTTACTTGGTAAGAAACAGAAATGATAAACTTTCAAAACACTATTTTTTGTGGACGAGCTTGACTAGGCGAGTTGATTTTAGCCTTAGTTTCACTTTAGTTATTAGTCAATTCAATCAAGAATGAGAAATCTCAAAGAGAAAAGGTCCGATTGATTTTTTGCTTTATTTTACTAAAAGGTATTTTTTTATTATTATATTATTATTTTACCTCTTTTTGATATCCAACGTGGTTACGGCACGACCGAACGGTCAGAATTTTTTTTAACAGAAATTAACAGATGATACAATTCAAATGATCGGTGGAAATTTATTTTATTTTTAGATTAGGCGAGAAACAACTTAAATAAATGACTGAAACACGTCAAATGGGGGTATAGAAAGCGAATGAAAACGAGAATAAAAATACATGAAACAAAATGTGGACCACCACGGGTACATATAATGAATTGAAAAGCTCGGTTTGAGGTACTTACCCGTTGAAGACTGAAGAAAACGAAGAACGAACGATGAATGTTGAAGAAAGGTCGAGAATCTTCGCGTAATTACTCACGGAAACGTTACGGAAGCGCCTCGGCTTGGATTTTCTTCACGGAAATAATTTTCCTCAGCAATTTCGAGAGAATAAGAAGTGCCAAGAAGGCTGAACCCCTTCTCCCTTCACTCCTCCCCCTATTTATAGCAAAATAGGGGAGGAGCTTGCCACCCAGCTCGCCAAGGCGAGCAAGGTTGCTTCCTCCAGAAGCAACAACCTTCTGGAGGAAGAATCTGGAAGGCCCAAGTGTGCCTGATTTCTATTTGTATCCCCCTTTTTACTAAATGCACCCCCTTTACCTTTTTTGGTAATTCTTTTTCTGTAACGTTACGAATTTCGTAACGATACTTATTTTCCTTCCACAAGGTTACGAATCTTCACGGATTATGTATTTACTCTTTTTTAGCTTTTTACGAAAACTCACGGATTGCGAAAAACACCTCCTTTCGATTTCCGTCACATTACGGAATTTTCACGGATCGCGTAAGCCTGCTTCCTTTTGATTTTCGGCACGTCTCGGGACTTCACATATTGTGCAACAAAGGGTGCCAAGTATCTCGAAGCGGCCAATCAAAGTTTGTATATCATCAAATAATAATCCCCGGACGAAATTAGGGTATGACAGTTGCCCCTCTTTACTTACCTCTCAACGAAGATAAGAGGAAAGCAAAGATAAGACACTGATTTCGTCCGTCCTTCCCTTTCCGTGATGACAACTCTCATCTCTACTCCTTCTTTTTTTTTCTTCTGCACAACACAAAACAAAATACAAACAACAACAAGAACAACGAATACATATACACATATGCACATGTTTGGCGAAGGAACCGATCCGGAAAATAACAGAAAAACATATTTCCCAGTCACCAGAGGCTTTGCGCTTGATGACGGAGGACACATGAACAGCGCTAGGCAATGACATTCATGGGGCTCCAAATAAAAGTGGAGAATGGAGAATTGGCGAACAGCGCTAGGCAATGACATTCGCGGGGCTCCAGACTCGAAGGTGGAGGACACATGGACAGCGCTAGGCAATGACATTCATGGGGCTCCGAATAAAAGTGGAGAATGGAGAATTGGCGAACAGCGCTAGGCAATGACATTCGCGGGGCTCCAGACTCGAAGGTGGAGGACAGGTGGAGGACACATGAACAGCGCTAGGCAATGACATTCATGGGGCTCCGAAAAAAGTGGAGAATGGAGGATTGCACTAGAGGGTCCACACTTAGGCAATCATGAAGCATAGCTCCAAACTCTTTGGGTGGAGGATGCATGAACAGCGCTAGGCAATGACATTCATGGGGCTCCGAAAAAAAAGGGAGAATGGAGGATTGCACTTGAGGGTCCACACTTAGGCAATCATGAAGCATAGCTCCAAACTCTTTGGGTGGAGGATGCATGAACAACACTGGGAAATGACATTCATGGGGCTCCGAAAAAAAAGGGAGAATGGAGGATTGCACTAGAGGGTCCACACTTAGGCAATCATGAAGCATAGCTCCAAACTCTTTGGGTGGAGGATGCATGAACAGCGCTAGGAAATGACATTCATGGGGCTCCGAAAAAAAGGGGAGAATGGAGGATTGCACTAGAAGGTCCACACTTAGGGAATCATGAAGCATAGCTCCAAACACTTTGGGTGGAGGATGCATGAACAGCGCTAGGCAATGACATTCATGGGGCTCCGAAAAAAAGGGAGAATGGAGGATTGCACTAGAGGGTCCACACTTAGGCAATCATGAAGCATAGCTCCAAACTCTTTGGGTGGAGGATGCATGAACAGCGCTAGGCAATGACATTCATGGGGCTCCGAAAAAAAAAGGTAGAATGGAGGATTGCACTAGAGGGTCCACACTTAGGCAATCATGAAGCATAGCTCCAAACTCTTTGGGTGGAGGATGCATGAACAGCGCTAGGCATTGACATTTATGGGGCTCCGAAAAAAAGGGAGAATGGAGGATTGCACTAGAGGGTCCACACTAGGCAATCATGAAGCATAGCTCCAAACTCTTTGGGTGGAGGATGCATGAACAGCGCCAAGCAATGACATTCATGGGGCTCCGAAAAAAAGGGAGAAAGGAGGATTGCACTAGAGGGTCCACACTAGGAAATCATGAAGCATAGCTCCAAACTCTTTGGGTGGAGGATGCATGAACAGCGCTATGCAATGACATTCATGGGGCTCCGAATAAAAGTGGAGAATGGAGAATTGGCGAACAATACTAGGTAATGACATTCGCAGGGCTCCAGACTCGAAGGTGGAGGACACATGAACAGCGCTAGGCAATGACATTCATGGGGCTCCGAAAAAAGTGGAGAATGGAGAATTGGCGAACAGCGCTAGGCAATGACATTCGCGGGGCTCCAGACTCGAAGGTGGAGGACACATGAACAGCGCTAGGCAATGACATTCATGGGGCTCCGAAAAAAGTGGAGAATGGAGGATTGCACTAGAGGGTCCACACTTAGGCAATCATGAAGCATAGCTCCAAACTCGAAGGTGGAGGACACATGAACAACGCTAGGCAATGACATTCATGGGGCTCCGAATAAAAGTGGAGAATGGAGAATTGGCAAACAGCGCTAGGCAATGACATTCGTGGGGCTCCAGACTCGAAGGTGGAGGACACATGAACAGCGCTAGGCAATGACATTCATGGGGCTCCGGAAAAAGTGGAGAATGGAGAATTGGCGAATAGCACTAGGCAATGACATTCGCAGGGCTGCAGACTCGAAGGTGGAGGACACATGAACAGCGCCAGGCAATGACATTCATGGGTCTCCAAATAAAAGTGGAGAATGGAGAATTGGCTAACAGCGCTAGGCAATGACATTCGCGGGGCTCCAGACTCGAAGGTAGAGGACACATGAACAGCGCTAGGCAATGACATTCATGGGGCTCCGAAAAAAGTGGTGGTTCCACCTAAAAGGCAAACATGCTTTTTGCAAAGAAAAATAAATCATTCGCGAGAGCACCATATCTTAGAGAAATAATATACTTGTGCTAAGGGTAATCTTCCATGTAATCGAGAATGAAGGGCAGGATGTCAACTTTTAGCTTTTAAATGAACATGCAGGGGAAACATCGGGCTAAGCTGAAAATAAGTCACTCATAGTGTATAAAACTCACACAGGCAAGTGTTTTATCCAATTCCCAAACCATAACTACACCATGACTCTATTTTGCACACGACTTCCTATCAAATCAAAGATCAAACGTACGATCACGGACCAATAGGATTTTCTCGAGGGTAGTGTTTTTGGAGAGGAAACTGGGTGTTTCGGTCTTTTCCTCTTTGTTCATGTGGGGTGGGATATTGCCAGTCGAGAATGATTTTGAGTGGCAATCTGAAAGGAAGAATCACCAAAAATGGGTTTTCCTTTGCCGGCAGTCACCTACCTTGCCGAAAATTTATCTGGCTTGAAGAATTTCTGTCCTCTTTCTTTCATTGATCGAGAATTGCTTCTTTTCACTTCCTTTCGATCTTTGATCGGGAATCCTTCCTTTTCTTTCTTTTTTTCTTTTCTTTATTTTCATCTTTTTCTTTTTCTTTCTTTCCATTTCTTCCTTCTTTCTCCTTCCCTCATCCCTTTCTTTGGTAAATCGGGTTTTAGCATTCTATTCGCTCTCCCTTGAGGAGATTCCGCTGTCTTTTGCTTCAGGGGAAAGAATGAGGATTCCTTTTTTACAGGCCAAGGTTCAAAAAGGTCTAAGGTTGTGTTTCAATGGGGTCTTTTATCGTGGGAACCCAATCTTGATATCTGGGGCGAAACAAATTTGGGTGTCAAGGTGTCGATTTCGGGCCGAACTTCCATATTATTCCATACGGCATGCGTGACAATGATGATTTGAAAACAACGTGCAAAATTAGTCATGGCTACAACCAGGTGGGCACTCAAGCATCCCGTTTATGGCATTGTGATACTACGGTTGGGAATTTACACAGACAGACCCAACGTTTCCAAGTTATGTTCTTTCATCAGTTCAATGAATTCATCCATTCTTATCTCGGTTTATTTCGGAAAATAAACTCTTAGCATCAGTCCCTTGTTTCCAGAAGATACGTTTGCTCTTTACGAATGATTTATACTTCTTAACTATAACATGTTGACCTTCGCGATCTTTCTTTCTTTTTCCTTTTTGTTTCATTTTTATATTCACAAAACTATACATCCATGGCCCTCTATGAGGAAAAATTTTCTTTGTACATCTACATTCTTATACCTGACAAACTTTTTCTGTACACGCATTGGAACTCTTTCTCTTTACGTCACATGGTCTATATACAAACCCTATTTACGTTCAAAGATTTTTTTATTTTTCCCAACACACACTTATGGTTCATACAAAAGTTTCTTCATATACACTCGTTGCTCACACACACAAGAATTCCTTTCCACGCATCATTTACACACAAAAAATCCTTTTATACACACTTTCCTTTTACACATATATATAAAAAAACCTTTTTCTTTTCTTTATGAACATTACTTTTATTCACAACGCTTCTTTCTTTTTATTAGGATTTTTGGTTCATTTTATTTTTAGGACGACGTTCCTAAATGAAAAACTCTACACGGTTCCGGAATTTCAACAAACATTATTGACAACAACGAAACAAGTACCGACGTAACAACTCAAACGATATGTATGTACAAAACAAATGACAATCGCGACATCAAAAAACAAACGTTAGTCCCTCAAGTCATGTAAATGATAAAGGATGAAACATAAAAGAACATGAATCTGGGGATCCCACGGTCATGTGGCTCCGCATGCCACCGGTCTCTTGGCACACGGTAACAAAAAGTGGGGTGGTCGACAAAAGCAGGGCTTTTGCTCCTACATATCCTCAATTTGTGATGAGGAACTCAAACCTACGTAGTTCTTGATAAATGTGAGACTAAAAATAGTCTCGGTGTTTTCTTTACCAAAATGCAAACATGCTTTAGTAAAGAGACAAAACTTCCAACTGATCAGAGCAACATATGCTTTTTTGGATGAAAAACAATGTGTCTATCGAGGAAGGAGAGTATGTTGATGAAATTTTCTCATAATCGTAAATGAGATTTTGGATGTTAGCATTTCGTTTCTAAACGACCATTTAGAGGAATATTGGGTCCAACAAAGATAGGAGAAAATCACTCAAAGTGTATCAATCTCACACAGGTAAGTGTTTTATCCTAATTCCGAACCATAGATATGTCATGACTTGATTTTGCAAATCATTTCCCATCAAATCAAAGATTACATGCGTGATCATGGATCAATAGGACTTGTTTTGGGAATGGTTTTTAGGTGGGGAATTTGGCTTTGAGTGTTTTTGCCTTTTCCTTTTCTGCTTTTGTTTAGTGCGTGGCGAGAAAGTCGCTAGCGCACAGGATTTTGGTTGGCAATCAAAGGGAGAGGGCCACTTTGGGTCGTGGTTTCCTTTCTTTTTTGTTTACTTGGTGACAATTCTGTATTGTTCAGATATTGTCTGGTCCAAAGACCTTTCTGGATGTTTCTTTTTCTTCCGATCCTTGATCGGGAATTTTCTTTCCTTTTTTGCTTTCTCCCACTCTTTGATTGGGAATTTTTCTTTTTTCTCTTTTTTTTTTGAGGGCAAGGATTAACATTCTCACCCTGGGTCAAGGTTTATGATAAGTTGGGATTTTGGCTCAAGGCTTGTAGAACGGCTGGTCATGATATATGTCAGGGTTTGGCCAGCAGTTCGGGGATAAAGGGGATGTCCTACATTATTTCCATGATACACATGCAACAATGATGATTAGGAAATTTTATGCAAAACTGGTCATGCATGCACCCATGTGAACACTCAAGCATCAAGTTTTTATGATCATGTGACACTAGGGCTCAGGATTCATTTTCCCTATTTTAAGTCAACCCAATGTTTCCAAAATATGGTTCTTTTATCAAATCATGCATTCATCCGAGCCCATTTTGGGCGTTCGGAAAATTTTCACAGCATTCACTCTTTAGGTGTATACACATTTTTTTCAGAAACTGGTTAAGATCAGTAAAATCTTTCAAAGAAAAGTTGGAAATTATCTTTTTTCACAAGCATGTTGTTTTTTAGCTAGACAACTTTTATTTTTTATATCTTTTTTTATTTTCTATTTTTTTCTTCCTTCTTATTCTTTTCTTGCTCGCTCTCTTTTTGCTCTCTTTTCTTCCATGAGATATTTTGCTACCTAAACATACGTATATTTTTGTGAAGTATTTTGCTATATACATGCGTGTCCCAGGTATCTTGCTACCTAAACATACATATATATGTTTTGTGAGATATTTTTGCTATATACATGCATATCCAAGGTATCTTGCTACCTAAACATACATACATACATATATATATATATATATATATATATATATATATATATATATATATATATATTGTGAGTTATGACTACCTTCCGAGCTTGTGCTTGTTTTATTTAAATTCCTAGGATCATGAGCAACTAGGTGTGTCCTGCTATGACTTGAGAAACAAAGGTGATCAGATAACAAGCAGAGATTTAAAAGGTACTAGGTTGCCTCACAGTAGCGCTTCTTTAACGTCTTAAGTTGGACGCTTGATGGCTTGTCGGTCACGAACCTAGTACTTTGCTTACCTTTGGCTCTGGACTTGGTTGCCTATTGGTCGGCCATGGGTCGTAAGCAACGCTCTAACCTTTTTGTGGATGAGTTGAGGTGAACTCTAGAGGTGATGGCGGTGTTGCCCGCTGCTGGCCATCCCCAGGCTGTTGTGGTGTTTCGCCCTGCGCCTGCCTGGGGATGCAGTACTTCTTGATGAAAGCTCGATTAGTAGGGGGCCTGATGCCCTTGCTGGAGGTGACAGGTACTCCGTAGAACTGACATAGACCCGTAATTAGAGCTTAACAACTCCAGGGCCCTGTTGGACTTCTTCGGGTCCACTGGGTGTCTTGCGGGCACGATCCTCACAAACAATAGATGAAATCAGAAATCAGTTGAACGATGTGCATACTTACCTATGTCATGATGACGTGACCTTGTCGGGGGGAACGGGCACCCTGTAGGACTGATAGAGGCCCGTAACCAGAGCTGGAAACCCCAGGACCCTGTTGGACTTCTTCGGGTCCATTGGGCGTCTTGTGGGCGCAATCCCTGCAAACAATAGATGACATCAGAAATCAATTGAGCCATGTGCATACTTACCTATGTCATGACGGCACAGACCAACTGATACATCTGCAGGGGGAGATTGGCATTGTGGTCGCTGGGCAGAATGTTGCTAAATAATAACGTCATCCATATCCATGTAAGAGTGGTCATGTTAGTGCGCATGATCCGCACTCGTCTTTTTGCAGCGGCACGGGTGAAATCTTGCCCCAGTATGCATACTAGATGCGTGATAGCCTCCCTTTCTGGATGTGCTCGCACAGTTGGTCGCCCTCAAATATCAGGGGGTGGCCCAGGAACTGATAAAAGGAAACTAACTGGCCCCTTAACCGGGAGCGCAAGTCTCAATTAAGCATCTAAGGGCAAAGGACCTTAAATTCTTCTAAGGTGTGGATATGGAGCACACTAAAAATGAGGATGCGTAGCCCTCTAAAGGCGAGGGCGTGCAGCCCTCTGCAGGCGAGGATGTGTAGTCCTCTGATGGCGAGGACATATGATCCTCTAAAGGTGATAGGTACTAGTACCCAAGGGTCCACCCAACAAGATTGAACACGAGAAAACAAGAGGTCGGCCCATCGAGAGGGCCGGTCATCCAACAAGATTGAACACGAGATGTAGGAAATCTATGCAGTTAACATGATTTTTAGGGATGCAGACGCATGCAACCTTTGTTGTGAAATTTGGTAATGCTGACCTCATATGAAACAATGCAATGCAATGGAAAGTTGTACAATGTTCATGACATTTTTTCCCTATTTTGTGATTTTGATTTTGATTTAATCTTTTTGGAAAACACAGATTGACTGTTCTTTTGAAAAAGGTGATAATTCATGCAACCCTATCCTATCTTTTGCAAATCTCTCTGGGAACTCCCTCAGAGTGTATGTTCTGTTTGATTTAGTCACTTGACCATTTTGGAGTGACGGGAATGGAGCCGTTTGACGTTTAATCAATCTATTGAAATTCCAGGGCTTGTCTCCCTTTTTTTTTGTTTAAAAACATCGACGGGTGAGAACTTTTGATCTGCCCCTATGTTCACTAGAGGCTCAAGCACGATGCCCCTCATTGCCCCAGTGTAAGGCTTTGAGGTACCAATTGTTATCTTTCGTCATGACCTTGTAGCTGGGAACCTATTCGGTGAGAACTTCTAATTTGCCCCTAGGTTTGCTTGAGGTTTTTACATGGTGCCTTTCGTTGCCCCAGTGTAAGGCTTTGAGGTACAATCGTTGTCTTTCGTCATGACCTTGTAGCTGGGAACCTATTGGGTGAAAAATTATAATCTGCCCCTAGGTTCGCTTGAGGTTTTTGCATGGTGCCTTTCATTGCCCCAGTGTAAGGATTTGAGGTACAATTGTTGTCTTTCGTCATGACCTTGTAGCAAGGAACCTATTGGGTGAGAACTTCTAATCTGCCCCTAGGTTCGTTTGAGGTTTATGCATGGTGCCTTCCATTGCCCCAGTGTAGGGCTTAGAGGTACCAATTGTTGTCTTATTTTCACAACCTCGTAGTGAGGAAGAATGAAAGAAGCAGTTGAATCTTGCAAAAAGAATTTTCCAAGGACGAGAAATAGTTGAAGGATTTTTCAGTTGATGGATTAAGTCAAATGACTCCTATGTAGAAGCAAGATGTTTTGATGTCTTGATGATGCTAAAGGATCAAGTGCTTCTAAGTTTTATTCAAGACAAGAATCCAAGAAAATCAAGATATATGATCAAGTTGATCTCTAGAATCTTTAGGAAGAAGTTTCCAAATTGAAAAAACAAAAGGTTTGACCAAAGAGTTCTATCATTTCAAATTGAAATTTTCTCTCTGGTAATCGATTACCAGCAGCTGAAGATGTTTATAACAGTCACTAGAAATTTGCATTCAAAATTTATAACGTGTAATTGATTACACATGGATGGTAATTGATTACCAGCAGTTTATTGAACGTTTTAATTCAAATTTTAAAGCCTGTAATCGATTACACAAGTCTTGTAATCGATTACCAGAGGGGATTTTCAGAAAATAATTTCCAAGAGTCACATCTATTCAGATGTTTTATGAATGACAATCAAAGGTGACTTGGAAACACGAATTTAAAGAGACTTTTCATTGCCCAAACAGTTTTATCCTCTCAAAAAGATTCCTTGGTCAACCACTTGCATATTCAATAAAGAATTTTGATTGATCTTCATTATAGAATCTATCTCTTTTAAGAGAGATTTCTTCTTCTCTTCTTCTTATTTATGAAAAGGGATTAAGAGACCATGGGTCTCTTGTTATAGAGGATTCCTGAATACAAGGGAAGGGTTGTCCCTGTGTGGTTCAGACTTTGTAAAAAGAGTTTTACAAAGAGAATGGAAAATCTCAAGTGGGTTGCTTGAGGACTGGACGTAGGCACGGGAAGTGGCCGAACCAGTATAAATCAAGTTTGCATTCCTCTCTTCCCTTAAACTTCTTTTATTTATTGCTATTTATCTTTTGCTTTAAAGAAGTTTATTTTGAATTGTCTTTTGAGTAATTCATGTTTAAGGGTGCATTGTTAATCCGAAGAGAGTGAAAGTTTAATTGGGGAATAGTCTTCGTATCTTAATTCAACCCCCTTTTTTTTTTAAGGTAACTGAGGCCATTTGTCCAACATCCTATTCTTGATAACTCACTTCTCTCTAAAAGACAAACCTTCCGGAATGATAAAATGAGGCCACATGAATGTCTTGAAAACACAGTCAATCAAATGCCTTTTTTTTATTTTGAAACTTATTTGTTTTGAACTTTACTTGTTGTTTTACGACAGCCCCACCAATGTGCAAGACGAGTAATCTCTGATTGAATGGTCTTGGAAGTCCAAACTCAGGAGCACAGGTCGCTTGAGCAAATAGACCAATGGCTTGCACCCAATTCCGGTGAAAGTTGAAAATCCTGATGAGTCATTAGAGACATCTAACAACAGCTTTCAAAATTGCCCCATGTGTGGCATCTCTTGTCAATGTCAGGATTTACACGCGATTCTCCTCAAATTTTAGCTAGCCCGCATCAATTAGACCTTGCACCTTACGCTTCAGGCCCCTACAATGCTCAATGGAATGCCCCGGGGCTTCTCCATGACAAGCACATGTTGCGTTCGAGTCGTATTCTCGGAGAAATGGAGGTTGATGAACCTTGGCTGGGGTTATGGCTACCATTGAATTATCAAGTAGATATGGGAGCAAGTCAGCATAGGACACCGAAATTGGGGTGAATTCTATAGGCTTTCTCGCTGCAAAATTCTTTTCTTGGTTGGTGTTTTTGGATTGTGCTAAAGGTGATGTTCGTCATTGGAAGTGTGGTAGACAGACTTTGTGGTTGTTTTAGGGATGGCCTTTGTGGATAACTGGGCGGTGGGTAAGGAGAAGGTTGGTTATTGGCTGAGTAATGACATTGTTGGGTTGGTGGGAAACTTGGCTGTATAGGAATGGCAGTCATAGCATGGGCTTGTCCCTCATTCTCACCCTCTTCATTTTCCCTAGTTTTTTTGGCATTTATCAAAGTATGATGATCAGATTTGCCTCTTTTTAGACCCACTTTGATCCTTTCGTCGGTGAAGACCATATCATCAAAGCTTGAAGGTGTGTAGTCCACCATTTTTTCATAGTAGAATACTGGTAATGTGTCTACTATCATTATCATTTTTTCTCCGTCATTGAGGTGCCACTTGAGCTGCCAGGTCTCTCCACCTTTGGGCGTATTCTTTGAAAGATCTATGCCCCTTTTTGCACATGTTATGTTGTTGCATCCTATCCGGAACCATATCAAAATTGTACTGATACTGCCTAATGAAGGCAACCATTAGGTCCTTCCAAGAGTGGACTCGAGAAGGTTCCAGGTTAGTGTACGAGGTAACAGCTACCCCAATAAGATTTTCTTGGAAGGAATGTATCAGCAGTTCCTCATCTTTTGCGCATGCCCCCATCTTCCGATAATACATCTTTAGATGGTTCTTGGGGCAAGTAGTCCCCTTGTACTTGTCAAAGTCCAGCACCTTGAACTTAGGAGGGGTGATGATATTGGGTTCTAGGAACAACTCTTTTAGGTTAGCAAAGGCATAATCTTCACCTCCTTCAATGGCCCTGAGCCTTTCCTCTAAATGATCCAACTTTTCCATTTCTGCCACAGCACGAGGGTTTTTACTTGTTGTGGAATGCAAGAGGTGTAGCTGGGGGTGATATTGAGGGCCTTCCGAAGTGTTTTCAAGGGGTATACCACCAACTGCTTGCCCTTTAGTGGCATATCCGAGCCAAGGCTCGAAGTCGGCTAGATTGTGATGGGGAATTTCATGTGTCTCCCCCACGGTTTAAGAGACATGTGCATGATCAGTTTGGGGTTGTTGGCTCTCAATGGGTATAAGAGTAAAGTTATTGACATTCTTATTGGGAGTGTACGCCACATTGGGTGGCGTATAGTTGAGAGGCAAGCCATATGGCGGGAAGCTGTGCTCGTTTTGAATTTGCACATCAAGGGGGCCGCCCGTACTTCCCAAATCTTTGCCTACCATATCTGAGGTTGGATGATTCATTTGGTTGATGCCGGATGGGGACATCAGGTTCACCTTAGCAACAACACTGGTAGCGGCAATTGCAACCGCATTGGCTTCCATTATCTTCTTCACGCTCATCATGGCCTCCATCATTGCGGCCATTTGCTCTTTCATGGCCTCCATGTCGGCCTCCATCTACTCTTGTACCTCTTCCGCTTTACCCATTACTCTAGCTCTAGCACGGGTTCGGTAAGGGCACCTTAAAGCATGTTTTTTTCTTTTTTATAACAATGATTAAGTTCTTTTTTTATTTTATTTTTCAAGGAAAGAATGTAATGAGCAATGCAACCAATGAAAAGCATGGATGTATGCTAATGATGCATAGTTGAAGAATTGTGAATTTTTACATAGGACATGGGGTTGAATCAATTTAGATTTTCAACTTGGTCCATGACCTCTTTGTCAAGGTGAAACTAGAAGTAACAAGGATATCAACAATCCTAAACGTGTTTGACAGTAGCCGAAGCAATGATGTAACACAATCCACCTTTTGCCCCAACTTTTGCAAGATGGTTACTTCCATACTTCAACTTGACTCGATGAATCTTTTCATAAAAGCACGAGCTTGGTTCAACCCCATAACCCAGGGAATGGCAATTTTGATCGCCAATACTTCATCAACATTTCATAGGGATGAAAGACTCGGGAATACGCATGCTATGCATGGAAAATGTAATTATGAGATTGAGATGCCTGAAGAAACATACTTTCTTAGTTAACCATGCATTAGGTACCATGTTCAATCATTTTGTTTTTAAGTGAAATGGGTTTATGATCCCAACACAGTTGGCTAATGGTACCGAATATATGCAGCTAAAAATGCAGCGTGAATTTTCGCGCTTTCTTTTTTTGTTTTTATCTTGCAGGGGAAAACGCAAGGGTCACACATGAGCAAACATGAAAACAATTAGTATGCTGAACGCATATGCATGATGATGCAATGACTCATGCAAAATGGGAATGTGATAACGGACAAATGCAGGAACGATATGTTCATTATGATGCTAAAGAGATGTTTATGTGGTGCATGATATGAATGCATTTATGGACACGAGAGCCCGGAAAATCATCTCTCCTTACTTGCGCATTTGGGGGCGCAGTGCCCCATGTGTGCGGTTAAGAAGACGATATGGATCTTCCGACTTCCCACGACAAAAGATGAGACCCACATACAACGCATGTGTGACGACATGATGCAGATGCGCAAAAGCGCAACAGGGGGATTTACACAGCATGGCAATATCCTCAAATAATCATACAACAAAGGCGTATATGACCTTTAGGTTATATGCATGACAATGTTTAAAATGGCACGCAGCGTGTTTGCTCCGTGCCCCTATTTTAGGGACCTATAGGATAATATCTAGGGGTCTCTAATAACTACTCCCAACGATTCATAGTTCACACGGCTGTTTTCTAGAGGTATAATCACTCAAGATAATAATATTGTGGCGGTATGGAATACCAGCGACAACACATTATAAAGAGAGAAAGCTCTAGACGAGGTTTCACTATTATCAAGCAAGTCGGAGACCTAGCATGATGATAGATTCACCTCCACTCCTTAAATTCCCATGAACCCGGGTATAGGGCCCCTTTTTTACTCAAACCCGTGGGTGCTTAGAATGCAGTGTAAAAATGTGGAAAAGACAGCAGTTATTACATTTTACACAGTTCAACAAAATGCACACACAAAGTTTCACAATTCCACAATTCCTTAAAATAGGCCTAACTCACAAAAATTGTCCCCAGTGGAGTCGCCAACTGTCGCAACATGCCCTTTTGTGGGCGAGCGAAGGCGAGGCTCACGGGTGCACTTTCCAAAGGAGGAAAGATGCGCAGAGTCGCCACCAACGTTTATTTGTGGGAAATGTCGGAAAAACCGAAGGAAACCGGTCGAAATGAAAATTTTATGTTCAGGAGTTGTATTTACGTTTGAGGAAGGTATTAGCACCTCTTACGTTTGTCTCAAAGTACAACAACCTATTTTTTAGAATTGTGGAAATTGTGTTATCTTAACTTTTAGTTCTTTTTATTTTTTTGAGGTCGACAAAAGCGGGGCTCTTGCTCCTACGTACCCTCCATCAAAGAGGAAATCAGACCTACGTAGTTCTTCCTTATGCGTGAATCAAGTGATTCTTTTTACTTGAAAGGTGATCATTTTAAGGCGTTGGACCTTAAAAATGATCCATTTTACTTGGTAAGAAACTGAAATGATAAACTTTCAAAACCCTATTTTTTGTGGACGAGCTTGACTAGGCGAGTTGATTTTAGCCTTAGTTTCACTTTAGTTATTAGTCAATTCAATTAAGAATGAGAAATTCCAAAGAGAAAACGTCTGATTGATTTTTCGCTTTATTTTACTAAAAGGTATTTTTTGATTATTATATTATTATAATACCTCTTTTTGATATCCAACGTGGTTACGGCACGACCGAACGGTCAGAATTTTTTTTAACAGAAATTAACGGATGATACAATTCAAATGATCGGTGGAAATTTATTTTATTTTTAGATTAGGTGAGAAACAACTTAAATAAATGACTGAAGCACATCAAAATGGGGTATAGAAAGCGAATGAAAACGAGAATAAAAATACATGAAAAAAAATGTGGACCACCACGGGTACATAGAATGAATTGAAAAGCTCGGTTTGAGGTACTTACCCGTTGAAGACTGAAGAAAACGAAGAAGGAACGATGAATGTTGAAGAACGGTCGAGAATCTTTGCGTAATTACTCACGAAAACGTTACGGAAGCGCCTCGGCTTGGATTTTCTTCACGAAAATAATTTTTCTCAGCAATTTCGAGAGAATAAGAAGTGCCAAGAAGGCTGAACCCCTTCTCCCTTCACTCCTCCCCCTATTTATAGCAAAATAGGGGAGGAGCTTGCCACCCAGCTCGCCCAGGCGAGCAAGGTTACTTCCTCCAGAAGCAACAACCTTCTGGAGGAAGAATCTGGAAGGCCCAAGTGGGCCTGATTGCTATTTGTACCCCCCTTTTTACTAAATGCACCCCCATTTACCATTTTTGGTAATTCTTTTTTCGTAACGTTACGAAACTTTACGAATTTCGTAACGATACTTATTTTCCTTCCGCAAGGTTACGAATCTTCACGGATTATGTATTTACTCTTTTTTAGCTTTTTACGAAAACTCACGGATTGCGAAAAACACCTCCTTTCGATTTCCGTCACATTACGAAATTTTCACGGATCGCGTAAGCTTGCTTCCTTTTGATTTTTAGCACGTCTCGGGACTTCACATATTGTGCAACAAAGGGTGCCAAGTATCTCGAAGCGGCCAATCAAAGGTTGTATATCATCAAATAATAATCCCCGGACGAAATTAGGGTATGACAATTGTCAATTATTTAGTTGCTTCTGTTTTTCCTCCCTTAGCATCTAAAGCTCAAAAAGATAATATTAAAAGTGACGCTAAGTATTTTATTTGGGATGACCCCTACTTGTGGAAATTGTGCAGTGATCAGGTCATTAGACGATGCATTCCAGATCATGAGACTAACTCAATCCTACGGTTCTGTCATTCTTCCGCACCGGGAGGTCATCTGGGTGTTCAAAGGATAGCTCGCAAAGTGCTTGACTGTGGCTTTTATTGGCCCACCATCTTTAAAGATGCGTGGAAGATCTGTAGCACTTATGAGCAGTGTCAGAGAGCAGGAAGTGCACTTACATGGCGACAACAAATGCCTCAGCAACTCATGCTATTCTGTGAGGTGTTTGATGTCTGGGGCATAGATTTCATGGGCCTTTTTCCTATCTCTTTTGGTTATGTTTACATTCTCCTTGCAGTTGATTATGTTTCAAAATGGGTGGAAGCCAAGCCCATTAGAACTAATGATGCTAAGGTTGTTGTAGATTTTGTCAGATCTAATCTATTTTGTAGGTTTGGAGTACCTAAAGCAATCGTTAGTGATCAAGGAACCCATTTTTACAACAAATAAATGCATGCATTGCTTAAAAAGTATGGGGTTGTACACAGGGTATCCACACCATACCACCCCCAAACCAATGGACAGGCATAAATTTCTAACAGGGAGATCAAGAGAATTTTAGAGAAGATTGTGCAGCCAAGCAGGAAAGATTGGAGTACTAGGCTTGATGATGCTCTTTGGGCACATCAGACTGCCTACAAAGCACCCATAGGAATGTCTCCTTATCAGGTTGTCTTTGGAAAGGCATGTCATCTTCCAGTGGAGATTGAGCACAAAGCATATTGGGCAGTGAAGACCTGCAACTTCTCTATGGATCAAGTTGGTGAGGAAAGGAAGTTACAACTGAGTGAGTTAGATGAGATCCGCCTAGAAGCCTACGAGAATGCCAAGTTCTACAAAGAAAAGACCAAGAAGTTCCATGATAGCATGATAATTAAGAATGACTTCATGGTTGGGCAAAAAGTGTTATTGTATAATTCTAGGCTTGGACTCATGAGTGGTAAGTTGAGGTCTAAGTGGATTGGTCCTTTTGTTGTTACTAATGTTTTTCCTTATGGTACAGTTGAGATCAAAAGTGACTCCACAAACAAGAGCTTCAAGGTCAATGGACACCGACTTAAGCCATTCCTCACAAACCCTTCTTTAGTGGACGTAGTGGTGGAAGAGACTTCCTTACTCCACCCTACTGTTCCTCCACCATGACTTAGGGAGTTCTTCTTTTCCTATCTCCTTCTTTCCTTTTATTACATTTGTCCAATTCTATTTGATGGTTTAATTGCTTTTAATCTTTTAATTGTGCTACATTGAGGACAATGTGTTGTTTAAGTATGGGGGGAGTGTTCTTTGGTTTTGTTAATTTTGTTAGTTGTGTTAATTTGTTAATTTTGTTAGTTTTGTTGGGTTTCTAGTTTAATATTTTAGGTCAATTCTGTTTGCATGTATGACATTGCATGTTTTTCTTTGAATTATAGGTTATGTTCAAGTAATGGGTAATTGTTTCGAAAATAAAAGTCTCTTGACATTTTGTGATTTGAAATCCTTGTTTTTCCTCTAAATGTCATGATAGTTTTGAAAGCTCAATTTGGAAGTGATAAGTTTACCTTTGTCAGAATTTGAGCCATCATCATAATCATTTGGTGTGTTTTGCCCCATTGATTGCTTGCACAATAGCCTTGGCTTGATTCTTGTTGATGCTTCCTAATTCATATGCATATTTGGAAATGATTTAGGCAATTTTGTTCTTATAAGCCTCTAGCCAAATAGACTTACCTTGAATTAATCCCTTTGATAGCCCTTTGAGCCTATGTTCCCCTTTCTTTGTTTTGAAGCTCATTACAAGCCTTAAGTGAAAAACCATGATCTCACCTTAACCTTAAGGAATTTTGGAGCTTTGGAATTGTTTTGGGAATAAGTGTGGGGGGGGGGGGGTTTGTTGGCTATGCTTCATGATGTATTTTTGGGCCATACGGATGTACATTGTATATGGGTTAAATGTTGGACATGTTGCTGAATGATATGCTAGTTCTCAAATGCTACTGTTAAAAAAAATCAAGTTGAATCAATTAGAAAAAGAAAAAGAAAAGCAATAAAATTGAGTGAATAAGATCTTAAATAGAAAAAAAAAGAATAATGAGACTCTTGGTTCTACTCTTTATGTTTAAATTTTATCTTTAGGTTTTCTTATTTTTTCTTAATATGCACTTATTCCCCATTGCTCCTCTATTCCTTTGAGATTTAGCTACTTATTCCATATTTTTCCCTACCTTGTCCTTGGCCCCATTACAACCTTAAAAGACCTTGTGATCCTCATGTGCTTGTGTTTATGGGTTGATTGTCAATTTTAGAATCTTGCCAAGTTTATGTGGTGTTGGTTTTCATGGGTGCTTTGAGGGTAAATAGTAGCCTAGACACTTGAGAGATAGAGTGTATATCTTGTGAGGCTTTATCACTTTTCATTCTTGAGCTTATTAACTATTTTGCCATGATTGGGTTGCTTGGATGATTTTCATGAATGTTTTGACTCTTTGGATCTCTTCATGTTAGATGTTAGATGTTACCCATTCCTTTCATTCCTTGATGTTCATTGAGAAATATGTAAATGTTTTTGTTTGTCTCTCTTTGATATCCTTTGATTATGTTCTTTGTTTCATTTTGCCCAGGAGTGCAAAAGGCTAAGTATAGGGGATTTTAATGTGCCATTATTTTCTCCTATTTCTTAAACCTTTGTGCACCATTTTAATTACTGATTAGTCTTAATTGTCAAATTAATTATGCAGTTTTATTATTTGGGCTCATTCAGCTAATTTGATGTTTTTAATCTAATATCAGGAACTAATGAAACATTGAGCTTAATCCGAATTTTGGTTGTGGACTTAAAAAGGGCAAATAAAGCAACGTTTACCTTAGTTAATTTCTAATTAGGAGATTGCAATTTTATTTTTATGATGTTCAGTGTTTATTTCGTTTTGGGCCAGAATAATGTAATAGGGCCCAGTGACTCTGAGTGACCCTTATAAATAGTAGCCTTGGGATTCGTGTAAGGGGGATTCCATTATTTAGAGCATAGGGTTTTAGGGTTTTACGTTTTTAGCTTTGGATTACTGTTCACGTTAAGGCATTTTCCATTTTTCTGCTTTCAATTGCAATTTCGTTTTTTTTTTGTTCCTTCTTCTGCTTTCATTTACGTTTTATGCCTTTAGCTTCATTTACGTTTATGCTTCTAGTTTCATTTATGTTTTCTGCCTTTAGCTTCATTTACATTTCTGCTTTTGTTGAGCTTATGGAAGGCTAAATTCCTAGTGTTGTTTCCCTCTGAGGATGAAGCATAATTCTCTTTGAGGTTCTGTTTTTAATGTTACTCTCCTATCGGTTTTCCCTTCACCAATTAACCCACATGCGTTCTGTTAATCTGTGCATGCTTCGTGTCTGATTAATTACCTCTGTGCTTAAATTGCATTCGTGCTTAATGAACAAGGGGTTAATTGGTGTATGTGTTGCTTAATCACATATTGGCAGCCCTAAGTTGATTTTCGCTTAGTAAATTAAATTAGGGTTGGATTAAGGGGTTAACTGCCAGGGGTGAAATCCTCATAACCTAGAATAAGAGAATGGCTTCTGAATAAGAGGAAACAACACATTTTTACTATTATTAATTTCGTATTCCAATCTGCTTGTTCTTAAATTCACAAAACAAACACAACCCCCCCCCCCCCCAATTGTTACTATTACTACAAGTATATTATGAACATTTGGTTTATCA
Source organism: Glycine soja (assembly GCF_004193775.1). Classification (NCBI taxonomy): domain Eukaryota; kingdom Viridiplantae; phylum Streptophyta; class Magnoliopsida; order Fabales; family Fabaceae; genus Glycine; species Glycine soja. The sequence goes on from NC_041019.1 coordinate 29,926,394, forward strand.
TTGCTCGTTGGGAAATGACCTAGGATCACTTCCTAGTTACTGCATTTTAATGCTTATTTGATTCAAGTACGGCCTCGATCACTTGGGTTCTTTTAAACCCTAGCTTTTACCTTTTGCTAACCCCCAACAAGAAAGAACCACAACTTAGGAACCAACATGAGTCACCATTCATCTAGTGTTAATGGTGAGGATACTAGTTATAAGGACCCCCCATCTAGAATCTTAAATGAGTTGAGTTCCCTCTAGTTATGGAAAGAAAAACTAGAAAGAAAAAAAAGGAAAAGTAAATCAAGATGAGAGGGAACAAATAAGGGAAGAAGAAAGAAGGAAAATACTAAAAGAGTTAAGAAAAGAAAAAGATGCCTCCTATAGTAGTCATGACTCTTTCAAGAGCCTAAGTGAAGAACTTTGTGACTATTATGAAGGAAGACATAGGTCACATCTTAGACCTCACTCCCATAGGAGAGAAATGGAAAGAAACACTTAAGAGGCTAACAATAACCTCCCATACTTCCATGGGAAGGACAATGTAGAGGCTTAGTTAGATTGGGAAATAAGGGTAGAGTAACAACTTAAAAGGAAGTCTACTTGAAAATCTATGGCTCTCACTCATATCTAAAGAAAAACCTAGGTGAAGGCATCTTAGGGGCGCCACCTTCTAAGCCCAAAGATGATAGGGGAAGACAATAGAAAAGCAACCCCCTAAGGCTAGTATGCAAGAGAAGACTAGCTCTATAAAGTGTTTGAAATGTCTTAGAAGAGGACATATTACTTCTCAATGCCCCACCAAGAAAACCATGATTATGATGGGCCAAGACATTTATAGTAGCCAAGATGAGGCTACTACTTCACCTTCCTCTAGTGAAAGTGAAAAAGCAAAAGGGGAAGAATCTAGTGAAGAAATCTACCCCTAAGAAGAAGGACAACCTTTAATGGTTAAGGAGGTAAGTGTCTCCTCTAAGAGGTTAGCTAAAAAGGAAAACCATTTTGCAATAAAGACAAAAATTAAAGAAACTTACTCTCTTAGACAACCTCCACATCTTCTCCTTTGTAAAAAGACATTGTTAGCACTGCCACACCTCTTGGGCTTGAGGTTATTCTTCAAGTAATGAAATTGTTGGATGAGGGTTTGGTTCGTAAGAGCTTAAATGCTTGTGTGCCCAAAATGGGTATTATTAGGCACCAAGTCCCTAAAATAAGTGATATGATGAATGTGTTGAGTGTTGCAACCCTCTTTTGTAAAATCACTCATGCACCCAACATCTTTATGATTTGTGTACATAAGGACTCATTAGGTAGTTTTGTTCTTATTTTTTATTTTAATACAAACCTAGGTGCTCATATGGAACACCTTAGGTTTGTCGTACTTTTTTGTAGGAATAATCAACATGAAAATATAGAAAAAGGTACGTTATATTGCATTACATTCCTTAATTTTTAAATAGTGATCAAGGGGTTCCCATGGACCTTAAGAGAATAAAGGTCATTCCTGATTGGCCCACTCCACCAAGTATAAGGGAAATCTGGGGCTACCATGACTTAACAAACTTTTACAAAAGTTTTGTCCCATATTTTTCTATACTTGTAGCGCCACCGATTGAGTTTGTGAGGAACCATGTTCCCTCATGGGAAGATGCCCTAGAAAGGGGTTTTCAAACCTTACCTTACTCTAACATACCCAACACCACTAATATATGTGTTTTTATTCTCTTTACAGGTGTCAAGTGTGGCGTCCCTAAATTAATGACTGGTTTAATAGTAATAATTTAAATAACAAAAACCATGGTAAATTTTTTTTTTCTTCTTTTTCTTTTTCATTTCTTTCTCTTTTCACCATAACTAGGTTTAGAAGGAAAATCCTCACTATAGAGTCCTGAATGGCCAGTTCACAACTCTATTCGGAGTCATTTCTTTCTTACCGCTCATAATCTCTAAACTATTTTGCTGTTTCAAAAGGAAGAATGTACCAGCCATTACTTTAGGTCGTCACGTGAAAATAAAAGAATAAAATACGGTCGATAAACTCTTTTACAAATAAAGTTGCTAATGCTTTCTTTTCAAATAACAAGATCGATCATAAATGCATTCATCATTTAAAGCTGTCCAAAATATGGGAGTTTTACAAAATACATAGTGTCATCCAGAGCAAAGGTGTTCATAGTGGTGGCTTCAGCCACATGTATACAATCATCAAATTCCTATACATCAGGTCTACCCATACAAAAACAAAAGAGTAAACCTAACAGTCAGTCCTAGATACACCCACCCTCAAAAGTATACAAAATTAAACCAGAGAGCTGTCCACTAGGATGAAGAGCCTCCGCTGATCGCCATCTCCTCCGGACCACCATCCTCCGTAGAATCTGCCTCAGATGCCAACATGACTTCCTCGGGAGAATCCACCTCAGGAAGTGGGTCCTCATCGCCCTCTAGAAAGTCAAGAGCATCCACGGCAGGCTCAAGAGGTAGCTCCTCGGGATCCTCCTCAGGGTCTTCCTCGGATGACGTTACCTCGATCACTTGGACGGGCTCCACTAGACGATATGGTGTAGGCGTGGGTAGTATCCACTCCACAGTGCGCTGAAGTGTCCGTGCAGGTTCATCTGGATGCACCAAAGAAGTAGCCGTGAATCGAATGGTGCCCCGAAATCGGCACCTCGTGTTGCCTTCGAGGGTCTCCCAAGCTCCCTCTAGGCACTCCATCTCTACTCGATCACGGATTAGCTGCGCCGCCATCACGATCTACAAGAAAGAAAAGAAAGGGGTAGACTCTTTCACAAGAATCTAACTATGCCGCCGCACAATGCGTCTCATAACCACTACATGCAATTAAAAGGAGTATCTTAAGGCTTTTCATCTCTGGTAATCGATTACACAGACTTGGTAATCGATTACCAGAGGCTAAACTCGAATTACACAGCCTCAGGACATGAAATATGCAAAAATGCACTGTGTAATCGATTACACATACCTGGTAATCGATTACCAGTGACCCATCCCTCTGTGTAATTGATTACACAGGCTGGTAATCGATAACCAGAGGCCTCCACAATGTTCCAGTCCCCTTTCTAAGCCTGGTAATCGATTACACCCCCTTGGTAATCGATTACCAGAAGCCCTCATGGCTTCCTGACCTCGTTTTCAAGCCTGGTAATCGATTACACCCCATGGTAATCGATTACCAGAGACCATCTTAGCCTCTTGTCTTCATTTTTAAGCCTTGTAATCGATTACCCACCCTTGGTAATCGATTACCAGAGGCCATAACCCACATATCAATCAAAGTTCACAGCTGGCCAGCCACCACAAGCCCCCTTGCTTTGTGGTCTTTGTTCCTTTTATCTATTGACTGCCAGAAGCTCGCCTGTTTAGGTACATCACAGGTTCTCACTAACTGACTATGCCCGGGTTGGGTCGGGATTGGTCAAGCTTGGTTTTGGGCAATAGCACCCCACCTGACGTCCCCAAGGTCTCCTGACCCCCGCGACATATCTCCAGGTACCACTCTGTGGTCAACGATTAAAAGCAGGAAGTTCACCCTTCTACACTTCCTCATCTCAAACTTGTAGGATTATGGGGTACCCATCACATGTGGTACTAGGTGGCGGTCGGGCGATGGTGCACAACAAGTTTTCCACATCCACAAAGTGCGCATAAACCCACCATCCCCTGTTGCCCACCTCCAACTGAGCTCACGTACTCCCACGTAGCCCATATCCTCGTTTCTCTCAACACCGGGTCCCCATCAATCCTCCCAAGCTTCCCCAACATCAAAGTAATACAACATTCAAACAGCACAAGCTATCCCAGCCAAGCAAAACAGGGCAAAGGCAGAAAACTCTGCCCAAAACACCAACCAAATCACAGCTTTTCTCACTTAAAGACCCCAGTAACAATTCCTTCGTTCCGGTTCATTAACCGTTGGATCGACTCGAAAATTTTACTGGAAGTCTCTAGTACATAAGCCTACATTGTGACCGTTGGGATCTACTATCAAACGTCCAGAACTCATTCTGTACTACTCTTTCCACAGCCCACCACACACAAGCATTTTTCTGCACAAAGCCAAAATTCTGCTGCACCTATTTTGACAGCAAAATTCTGCATAAGTGCAGATTTCGAAAATCACCCTTCCTCTCATCCAATCTTGCCCAAATCAAATCCTACAAGTCCCAAATCATGTATCAATAATGTCTAAACCAAAGTCAAGCTTTAGAGCACAGCAACACAGAATCTAGGTGTCCAACACCCCTCAATTCAATGGGTTTTCTAGGTTTGAAAAGTGAAATTTAGAATGAGGTAAATTTGAAGCAAACTCTTACCTCACACAAGTCCATACCATCAATCTAAACTTGCTCAAACTGAATTTACACCTAAAATTCCACTGAATCAAAATTTGACTCCTCAACACTCAAGTTTGCCCTAGAAATGGCTCTTGGTTCACTTTGGTCATTTGTTTTTTTCTCTCTAGCACAACCTAACCTTTCTCATAAGTCCTAAATGGCATTTCAAGCTAAGATTAACTCACTCTAACCTCTAAATACTACCAATTCCAGATTTGGCCTTTCAGCCCTCAAAAATTCACTCTTTTTCCACTCATAACACCACATTTTCACTTTCTAACCCTAGGTTAATTCTACCATTCATCTCTAACAGTTTTCCATAAGCAATTTCAGTACATGAACATCACAAGCATCCTCATAAAAACCCTAAAACAGAATGGGTATGTTTAACTCATCCAAACATGGCAATTTCAACAAGCTTTCAACAAGAGTCTTCACAAATAACTATCATGAAGCAGAAAACTAACAAAACTACCCATCATATCTCCCAAAACCCCATACCCACGAAAATCAAAGGACAAAGAAGTCCACCCAAACCTGAAATTTCGAAGTCCCACTCGTAGACACGCACTTCACAACCCCGAAAATGCTCTCCTTTCACGATTTGGGGCAGAAATGATGGCCAAAGGTTGAAGCTTTGTTTGGAGCTTCAATGGAGAATGAAGAAGAAGAGAATGGCAACGTGAGGGAGAGGGGAAAAGGCTTCTGAAAAGTGTGGGGCTGAGTGAAGAGAGAGAGAGTTGCTTTTTAATTTTAAAAAGGCTTTTTCCTCATTTCTTATTATTTTATTATAAACTATGCCACATGTCTCCATTTGAGTGGAGCCAAAAGGGCCCACTTTCTCTTTTGATGGTGACCCATACTCAGCCACAAAAAGTGAAAAAAAATCTGACCTTTGAAACGCTAAAATCCTGCCTCGGTTTGCATGCCGTTTCTCTGATTCCAGTTCCTCGCGTTTCTCTGCGTCCGTCGGGGCCAGTTTTCGAAAGTAACCAATATATATATCAAAATGCTCAGAATAAAACCCCGAGCGTGGTTCAGGGGTTGGTTTTGTTAAATTTTAAGTCGCACGCAAAATGATGAATTTTAACTAATTAATTAAGAATTATCCCATAACCTCCCAGTTATGGATTTCTCTTCCTTAATTAGCCTAACCCACATATCTTGCCCCCACTATTCCTACTTCTACCAAGAACATATATGCATATGCACTGAATAATACTTATATATATATATATATATATATATATATATATAATCATTCAAGATACATTGTTTCCGAAAACTCCGGGTAGAAGTTTCTAGGATGTTACAATACTCCCACCCTTTTAGGAATTTCGTCCCCGAAATTAACTACTCTATGAACAAACTTGGGTACAATTCTCTCATCCTATCCTCCAACTCCCATGTAGAATCACCCTCATCGGTTCCCCACTGCACCTTCACCAACGCGATCTCCTTTCCTCTCAACGACTTCATTCTTCGGTCAGTGATCTTCTGAGGTTGTGCTTTATAGGTGAGGTTATCCTTCACCTGTACCTCGTCCACTGCAAGTATATGTGATGGATCTGGGTTGTACCGTCTCAATTGAGAGACATGAAACACAGGATGCAAATTCGATAAACTCGGAGGTAAGGCGATATGATAGGCTACAGGACCAATCTTCTTCAAAATCTGATACGGGCCTAGATACTTGGGCGTCAACTTCCTAGATTTGAGAGCTCTTCCGACCCCGGTTACGGGAGAAACCTTCAAAAACACATGTTCTCCTTCCTGAAAATCTAGTGGCTTCCTCCTTCTATCATAATAGCTCTTCTGCCTATCCTGAGATGCTTTTATCTTCTCTCGAATCAACTTCACTTGTTCGTTAATCTGTTGTAGCATTTCAGGTCCAAGAAGTACTGCTTCTCCATCATCATACCAACAAATAGGAGTTTTGCACTTTCGTCCATATAGAGCTTCAAAAGGAGCCATACCAATACTGGCTTAGTAGCTATTGTTGTAAGTAAACTCAATCAATGGCAAACAATCCATCCAGCTACCTTGTTGCTCTATAATACACGCCCAAAGTAGATCCTCTAGAGTCTGAATGGTTCGTTTAGTCTGACCATCTGTTTGAGGATGATAAGATGAACTAAGCTTTAGCTTTGTCCCCAAGGCTTCATGTAGACTCGTCCAAAATCGTGAAGTAAACCTCGGATCCCTGTCGGATACAATACTGGAAGGAATTCCATGCAACCTTATTACTTCCTTGATGTACAACTCCACTAGCTTCTCCATTCTATACTTCATATTCACCGGAATAAAATGAGCAGATTTGGTGAGTCGATCTACTATGACCCACACAGCATCATGTCCACGACTAGTCTTCGGTAAACTAGATACAAAATCCATAGATATGCTCTCCCATTTCCATTCCGGGATTTCCAATGGCTTCAATTCTCCCGATGGTCGCTGGTGTTCAGCCTTAGCCTTTTGACATGTCAAACATCTCGCTACATATTCAGCTACATCTTTCTTCATGCCATGCCACCAAAAACTTCTCTTCAAATCTTGGTACATCTTAGTCATTCCTGGATGGAAACTAAGATGACTTTTATGCGCTTCTTCCAAGATCTTAACTTTCAAATCATCTAAAGATGGCACACATATCCTCCCCTTGAATCTAATTAACCCGATTGTGTCCTTCTCAAACCCCACATCCTTATCCCCTATTACATCTAACACCTTGCCTTGCAAAAATGGGTCATCCTCTTGAGCCTCGCGTATGTGATCTACGAATTCATTGGTGATCTGCAATGCTCCCACAAATAAGCTCTTGGGTCGCATCTCGATTGCTAGATTCAAATCTCGGAACTCCTCTATCAATCTCTGCTCCAAATTCATCATAGTGGCAACATGTAAAGATTTCCGGCTTAGCGCATCGGCTACTACATTAGCCTTTCCCGGATGGTATGAAAGACCAAAATCATAGTCCTTGAGGAACTCCATCCATCTTCTTTGCCTCATATTGAGTTCCTTCTAATCGAACAAGTATTTGAGACTCTTGTGATCACTAAAAACTTCAAAACGAGTACCGTACAAATAATGCCTCCAAATCTTTAAAGCAAAGACCATTGCTGCTAGTTCCAAGTCATGGGTCGGATAGTTAACTTCATGAGGACATAATTGACGTGAAGCATAAGCCACTACTATTCCCTCTTGCATCAACACACACCCCAAGCCTTGCCCGCTTGCATCGCAATACACTTCAAATGTCCTCTTAGGGTCGGGCAAAATTAACACTGGAGCTGTCGTCAACCGCCTCTTCAACTCTTGGAAACTTTGCTCACACTTCTCATTCCAGACAAACTTCTCATTCTTACGAGTCAACTTAGTTAGGGGCAATGCCAATTTAGAAAATCCCTCAATGAATTTTCTATAATAGCCAGCTAACCCCAAGAAACTTCGAACCTCCGTCAGAGTTGTCGGTTGTTGCCACTCCATAACCGACTCCACCTTGTTCGGATCCACCGCAACCCCGTCCTTAGAAATCACGTGCCCCAAGAACTGCACTTTCTCCAACCAAAAGTCACATTTCGACAGTTTGGCGAACAACTTCTTATCCCTCAGGATATGCAACACAATCCTCTAGTGCTTCTCATGCTCCTCCTTATTCCTTGAATACACTAGGATATCATCAATAAACACAACCACAAACTGGTCCAAGTAATCATGGAATATACGGTTCATATAATCCATGAAAATAGCTGGAGCATTAGTCACTCCAAATGGCATGACTAAGTACTCGTAGTGCCCATACCGAGTCCGAAACGCAGTCTTTGGGATATCCTCCTTCTTAACTCGGATTTGATGATACCCAGATCGTAAATCTATCTTTGAAAATACCGTCGCTCCCCTCAATTGGTCAATCAGATCATCTATCCTTGGTAGAGGATATTTGTTCTTGATAGTGACCTTGTTTAACTGTCGATAGTCTACACACATCCTTATACTTCCATCCTTCTTTTTAACCAACAAGACCGGCGCTCCCCACGGTGATGCGCTTGGACGAACAAATTGTTTGCTCAAAAGGTCCTGCACTTGTGCCTTCACCTCTGCTAGTTCTACCGGAGACATTCTATAAGGCGCAATCGACACTGGATTCGCCCCAGGCACCAAGTCAATAATGAATTCCACTTCTCTCTCAGGTGGCAATTCACAAATATCATCAGGAAAAACTTCTGGAAATTCCGACACCACCGGTATACTACTAACTTCGGTGTCCTCTTCCACATACATAGAGAACAACACCAAGTAATTTCGAACATCTCCCGTTCCTTCGTTGGTCGCGTCCTCTTTCAATGGTTCACTTGGGACTATATCTCCACCAAACACTAGCATCTTCTCCTTGCAGTCCAGAAAGATATGATTAGTAGATAACCAATCCATCCCCAAGATCACATCTAGGTGAGCTAAAGGTAGGCAAATCAAATCCGCCATAAAAGATCGACCCTCAACAATTATAGGACACTTCAAACACACCCGAGAGGTGGTTACAGGCTCGCTCGTCGGAGTAGACACCACCATATCATATGGTTACTCCGTCGCACATAACCCCAACCTCTCCACACATGCATGAGATATGAAAGAATGTGTGGCACCTGAATCATAAAGTACATCTAGTAGTTTATCAGCAATCAAACACTTACCCCGTATCAAATCGTCGAAGGCAGCCGCTTCTGAACCACTCATAGCAAACACCCGAGAGGGTACTTCTGGTCTTCCACCACTAGTGTTGTTGTTGCTAACATTACCACTCCTTGTGGAATTAGTGGATCCATGATTGACGGTGTTGGAATTGGCTGTTACCGTCGGTCTCCCGGTCACCCTACATTCCCGAGCATAATGGCCCACCTTGCCACAAACATAGCAACGGCTCTCCTGTGTCTGCTGGAGCTGTGGGCAATTCCTCTTAAGATGCGGTCCCCCACACTGAAAGCACTGTACCCCAGTCCCCCTTGACTGGCTCATGTTGGAGGTAGCCATAGGTTGCTTCCCCTTGTTGCTAGCATACGGCTTCATCCTCTTGTTACCATTTCCTCTAAAAGGATGGTTCCTCTGAGGTCCTCCAACTCCTCTAGCTTGCCTCTCCTTCATCTTATCTTCAAAAATCCTGCACTTTGTCACCAGCTGGTTAAAATCCGTGATCTGCATATAACTAACCGCCTGTTGGATCTCCAACCGAAGCCCATTCTCAAACTGAGCACACAGATCTTCCTCATTCCGAGCATCTTGGTATTGAGGCCAATACTGCAGAAGCTCATTAAACTTAGTCGTGTACTCCCCAACAGACATGTTTCCTTGCTTCAAATCCAGAAATTCCCTCGCCTTCCGCTTCCTGAGATCTCGCGGAAAGTAATTCTCCAGGAACTTGTCCTTGAAGGCATTCCAAGGAATCACGCCTCCAGGTGCAACAAACGAAGGCTTCACGAACTTCCACCAATTCTCGGCCTCCCCTTGGAGCATCAATGTTGCATAAAGAACCTTATGCTTCTCAAGGCAACCCATCGTCTCGAAAATCTTCTCCGTCTCAGCTAACCACAACCTAGCACCTTCCGGATCATAGTCTCCACTAAACTTTGGCGGGTGGTTCTTACGGAAAGCCATGAGTCCCCGATACTCCGCCGGCTCCACATCACGTTCCTGCACTAGAGTTTCCAACACAGCGGTGATGCGGTCAAGGACATCACGGTTCTGATCCCTACCACGTCCTGCCATACCTATCCTGTAGGGAAACTATTAGTACCCAAGAAATCCTAATAAGAGAGTGTACCACAGAGGCTATGACAGTTATAACAACATCCTTCTCTTTATACATACTTATACACACAACAACCCTATGAATCAGTCACACATCCATGCTCAAGACAATAAGGCAGAAATACACACAATGTGTGACTTAACGTCACTCCCCGAAACCTACTCCCAAGTTTCAGAGATACACAGCATTCACACAGCAAGACCATAACAGGTTCACTAGAATCCAACTTTTGCTCTGATACCACCATTTGTGGCGTCCCTAAATTAATGACTGGTTTAATAGTAATAATTTAAATAACAAAAACCATGGTAAATTTTTTTTTTCTTCTTTTTCTTTTTCATTTCTTTCTCTTTTCACCATAACTAGGTTTAGAAGGAAAATCCTCACTATAGAGTCCTGAATGGCCAGTTTACAACTCTATTCGGAGTCATTTCTTTCTTACCGCTCATAATCTCTAAACTATTTTGCTGTTTCAAAAGGAAGAATGTACCAGCCATTACTTTAGGATGTCACGTGAAAATAAAAGAATAAAATACGGTCGATAAACTCTTTTACAAATAAAGTTGCTAATGCTTTCTTTTCAAATAACAAGATCGATCATAAATGCATTCATCATTTAAAGCTGTCCAAAATATGGGAGTTTTACAAAATACATAGTGTCATCCAGAGCAAAGGTGTTCATAGTGGTGGCTTCAGCCACATGTATACAATCATCAAATTCCTATACATCAGGTCTACCCATACAAAAACAAAAGAGTAAACCTAACAGTCAATCCTAGATACACCCACCCTCAAAAGTATACAAAATTAAACCAGAGAGCTGTCCACTAGGATGAAGAGCCTCCGCTGATCGCCATCTCCCCCGGACCACCATCCTCCGTAGAATCTGCCTCAGATGCCAACATGACTTCCTCGGGAGAATCCACCTCAGGAAGTGGGTCCTCATCGCCCTCTAGAAAGTCAAGAGCATCCACGGCAGGCTCAAGAGGTAGCTCCTCGGGATCCTCCTCAGGGTCTTCCTCGGATGACGTTACCTCGATCACTTGGACGGGCTCCACTAGACGATATGGTGTAGGCGTGGGTAGTATCCACTCCACAGTGAGCTGAAGTGTCCGTGCAGGTTCATCTGGATGCACCAAAGAAGTAGCCGTGAATCAAATGGTGCCCCGAAATCGGCACCTCGTGTTGCCTTCTAGGGTCTCCCAAGCTCCCTCTAGGCACTCCATCTCTACTCGATCACGGATTAGTTGCGCCGCCATCACGATCTACAAGAAAGAAAAGAAAGGGGTAGACTCTTTCACAAGAATCTAACTATGTCGCCGCACAATGCGTCTCATAACCACTACATGCAATTAAAAGGAGTATCTTAAGGCTTTTCATCTCTGGTAATCGATTACACAGACTTGGTGTCATACCCTAATTTCGTCCGGGGACCTTTGCTTGATGACATGCGACATTTCTTTGGTCCTTGTGAGGTGCTTGGTACCCATCATTAGGCAATTTGTGAAATTCCAGGACATGCCGAAAAACCAAAAAAATATTGATGCACAATCCGTAAGTTTCCGTGACACACCGGAAATCAAATGGAAGCATCGTTGCATAATTAAGTGAGGTTCTATAACATTCCGTAAGTCAAAAAGGGGATGATTATGTAATCCGCAAGGTTCCGTAACATTACGGAAAGAAAACAAGTATCGTTACGAAATTCGTAAGTTTCCGTAACTTTACGAAAAAAGAATCACCAAAAAAAGCAGAGGGGGGTGTACTTAGTAAAAATGGGGGTGCAAATAGCACCCAGGCCCACTTGGGCCCTCCAGAATATTCCTCCAGAAGGCTGTTGCTTCTGGAGGAAGCAACCTGGCTCGCCTGGGCGAGCTGAGCTCGCCTGGGCGAGCTGAGCTCGCCTGGGCGAGCTGGGCGGCAACCACCTCCCCTATTTTGCTATAAATAGGGGAGGAAGTGAAGAAGAAAAGGGTTCAGCCCCTTTGGCACTTCTCTCTCTTTCGAATTTGCTTGGAAAAATTGTTTCCGTGAAGAAAATCTAAGCCGAGGCGCTTCCGAAACGTTTCCGTAACGTTTTCCGTGAGGAATTTCGCAAAGGTTTCAACCGTTCTTCGACGTTCTTCATTCGTTCTTCATCGTTCTTCGATCTTCAACGGGTAAGTACCTCGAACCAAGCTTTTCGATTCATTCTATGTACCCGTAGTGGTCCACATTGTGTTTCGTGCATTTTTATTCTCGTTTTGTTTACTTTTTATACCCCCTTTTGACGTGCTTAAGCCATTTTACTTAAGTCATTTCTCGTTTAACTTAAAAATAAAATCAATTTCCACCGAACGTTTGAATTGTATTATCCGTTGACTTCGGTTAAAATAAATTCCGACCGTTCGGTCGTGCCGTAACCACGTTGGAAATCAAAAAGAGGTAAAAAATAATATAATAATCAAAAAAACATCTTTTAGCCAAATAAAGCGGAAAATCAATCGGACGTTTTCTCTTTGGGATTTCTCATTCTTAATCGAATTGATTAATAACTAAAGTGAAACTAAGGCTAAAATCAACTCGCCTAGTCAAGCTCGTCCACAAAAATAGGCTTTTGAAGTTTGTCATTTCAATTTCTCACTAAGTAAAATGGGTCATTTTTAAGGTCCAATGCCTTAAGATGATCACCTCTTAAGCAAAAAGAGAATCACTTGATAAGAAAGAACTACGTAGGTCTGAGTTCCTCATTGAGGATACGTAGGAGCAAAAGCCCCGCTTTTGTCGACCACCCCAAGAGATCGTTAATGGTCCAAATGCCTTAACGTTTCTCTCCTTTCAAAAACAAGAGATCGTTAATGGTCCAATGCCTTAACGTTTCTCTCCTTTCAAAATCAAAAGACCGTTTAATGGTCCAACACCTTAAATGACCTTTTGTTCAAATAAAAAACATATTTTGCAAAAAAGACAAAAAACAAACTTAAACCAAACACTTTGTTCCGAAAGAACTACGTAGGTCTGATTTTCTCATCCCAATTGAGGAATACGTAGGAGCAAAGGGAAACACCCTTGTCGACCACAAAAAGAGAAAAAATATAAAAAGGGTATAAAGGATATAAGGACATAAAAGGGAACGTAAAAAATCAAAGTCATGTTTGCACATTCGATTAAAGGCTGTCGTCCCTTGTGACGGACGTGTGGGGTGCTAATACCTTCCCCGTGCATAAATACAACTCCCGAACCTTTCACTTAAAAGTTCGTAGATCGCGTCTTTTCCGGTTTTTCCGACGTTTTCCTCAAATAAACGTTGGTGGCGACTCCGCGCGTATTCCTTTCGTGGAACACGCATCCCGCGAGTCACGCGTCGCCCTCCCGCCGAAGGGTAGGTTTCGACAGTTGGCGACTCCACTGGGGACTGTTTTTAGAGAGTTAGGCCATTTAATTTTGTGCAATGTTTTACCGTGACTTACCCCTTTGTTGGTTTCCTTTCATTATGTTCTTGTGTATATAAACTCTTTGTTGCTTTTAGTGCGTTTTAAAATGTATGCATGAAATAAATATTTATTCATTTGATGCACACAAACACCAACACTATTTGCACACACTGTGAGTGAAAAAGGGCCCTATACCCAGGTTCATGGGAGCATAAGGAGTGGAGGTGAATCTGTGATCATGCTAGGTCTCCGACTTGCTTGATTACAGTGAACCCTCATCTAGAGCTTTTCTCTTTGAAAACTTATTGTTGCTAGTAGTCCCTACTGCTGCAATATGTTCTTCGAAGGGGATGATACCTCTAGAAACCATCAAGAGAGATATAACTACCTTGGGGGTTATTGCTAAAAGCCTAGTTAGTTCTCTCCCTTATAGGTCCCTTAAATAGGGGCACGGAGCAAACACGCTGCGTGCCATTTTTCACACTGCCATGCATAAGTATCATATACCCTTTTGCTTATATTTGTTTGTGAATATTGTCGTACTATGTACATCCCCGTGTTGTGCCTTTCGCATATGCATCATGCGTGGGTTTCGTCTTTGATCCCCTCACTTTAGCAAACCGACGGAGGGTCCGTGTCGCCTTCTTAAAAAACATACGTTGGGTGCCATGCTGCCCAAACGTTGTATCCAAGACGGAAACAATTTCTCGGGCTCCCGTATTCGTAAATTGCATCTGTGTCATATGCATTTCTTCATGCATTCATCCATTCCACCCATGATAGATGTAGGAGTTTTGTTTCGCACTAGATTTTATTTCACTTTAGTAAAACATGAGATCAAGTCAAAAGCCTTCGCTTAAAAAAAGGTTCTATCAAGTCAAAATCAAGAGCTTAGAGGTCACCAGTTTACGAAAGTTGGGGCAATTAATGGGTCAACTTCAACGGCAAGCCTTCCGCAAAGCCTATGGTAAGCATTTGGGACCTAGCTAGGGTAGAAGTCTCCATGGAACCAATTGCCTCCCTCGCCCAGTATTATGATCAGCCGTTGAGGTGCTTCATCTTTGGGGACTTCCAGCTATCACCAATGGTGGAAGAATTTGAAGAGATCCTAGGATGTCCTCTAGGGGGAAGGAAACCATACCTCTTCTCAGGGTTCTACCCCTCATTGGCCAGAATTTCTAAAAAAGTCCAAATCTCGGCACAGGAATTAGACCGCCAAAGGCAAGTCGAAAATGGGGTGGTCGGAATACCGAGAAAATATTTGGAGGTAAAAGCAAGAATCTTGGCAGATAAAGGCGAGTGGACCCCATTCATAGATATTCTCACACTGTTGATTTTCGAGGGAGTCCTCTTTCCAAATGTGGATGGGTTGGTGGACCTGGCAGCGATCGACGTTTTTCTCGCCTATCATAACCACAAGGAAAGTCCGGTTGTCGCAATGCTAGCCGACCTATATGACACCTTCGACCGAAGATGTGAAGAAAGCAATGCAAGGATTGTTTGTTGTACTCCAGTTCTCTATGTGGGGCTGGTTTCACACCTTTTTCTCCAAGAAGGTAGGCCCGTCTATCCGCTACAAGGTTACCGCTCGTGCGTCGAAAAAGGAAAGGCGAATTGGGACCAACTCTTGGCTAGCATGGGGGGGGCGTCTGTTAATTGGTTCCCTCGCTAGAAGAAAGGAAGAATCAAGATTCTATCTTCATGCGAAGGATGTCCAAATGTTCCCTTGATGGGAACAAGGGGTTGTATTAATTATAATCCCGTTCTCGCCATAAGACAGCTTGGCTACCCCATGAGAGGAGCGCCATTAGACGAAAGCATCACGCCTTTCATCGCACGGGGTTTTAGTGACCACAACGCGAGGGTACTCCAAGGAGTTCGCAAGGCATGTGATGCGGCGTGAAGAAAGGACAGAGAGCTTAGGGGAAGCAGTAATGGGATCATCGGCGGCTATCATAAGTGGCTAAGAGTCCGAACACAAGGATTGGATTGGCTCCCAAATCTAAAGACTGTGAGGGACGATGAGGTTAAAGCTTCGGAAGAAAGTGATGAGGTACAAGCCCTAAAGGCAGAGCTTGAAAGAGCCCAAGTAGTCGAAGAGAAGTTCAAGTCCATAGTCATCAAAGTCTGAAAAGAGTATGATGAACTAAGGGACGTCAATATGGCCACCGCTGAAGCCTTGGAACGAGAAACCAAGAAGGCCCGAAAGGAAGAACACGTGCCAGCAAAGTTTTGAGGGGCTTTATAGGGCAGCAATAGTAAGCTCAAGCTCCGAAGAGGTGAAAGGAATCATCACGGGTCAAAGGCATGATCTTGAAGGACGAGCTAAAGGCTTACCTTAGGTCGAAAAGAAATTTGTCCCAACAGTTAAGCGAGACTGAAGGGAATATGTGGGCCATCATCGATGAGTGCAAAGAGAAGCTAAATCTAGCAGCGACTCACGAGCAAAGGCTAGAGGATGAGTACGCCAAGATATCAGCAGAAAGGGAAGCAAGGGAAAGGGTAATTGATTCATTGCACCAAGAGGCAACAATGTGGACGGACCGATTTGCTCTTACTTTGAACAGGAGTCAAGAACTTCCCCGATTGCTAGCCAAGGCCAAAGCAATGGCGGACACCTACTTCGCCCCCCAAGGAGATCCACGGACTTCTCAGCTATTGTCAGCATATGATAGACTTAATGGATCATATGATTAGAAACCGCTAGGAAGTTTGTATTGTCGCTCAGATCTTGACTAGTTATAACTTTTTGAAAAAAATGAGTTTATCCCACGTTTTTACTCCAAAAATCAGTGCGAATCAAGTCGCTCCCGCATATTATCTCTAGCATGCATTGTATGTTGGTCTCGTCCTTTGTCACAGGAAGCCGGAAGGTCCATATCACCTTCTTGATTGTACACATGGGGCACTGCGCCCCCAAATGCGCAAGTAAGAAGAGATAATTTTCCGGACTCTCGTGTCCGTAAAATGCGTTCATATCATGCATCACATAAGCATCTCTTCATAATGAACATATCGTTCCTGCATTTGTCCGTTATCATATTCCAGCCTCACATTTTGCATGAGTCATGGCATCATCATATGCGTTCAACAAACTTTTGATCTGCAAAATTGCATACCATTTGTTTTCATGTTTGCTCATCCTTGCGTTTTCCTCTACAAAACAAAAACAAAAAAAGAGGAAGCGTGAAACTTCACGCTACATTCTTAGTTGCATGTGTCAGGCACCATGAGCCAACCATGTTGGGATCATAAACCCATTTCTAAAAAAAAACACACAACAACAAAACAAAATAATTGAACATGGTACCTAATGCATGGTTAACTAAGAAAAGATGTTTCTTCGGGCATCTCAATTTGATAATTACATTCTCCATGCATAGTATGCGTAATCCCGAGTCTTTCATCCCTATGAAATGTTGTTGAAGTATTGGCGATCAAAATTGCCATTCCCTGGGTTATGGGGTTGAACCAAGCTCATGCTTTTTCGAAAAAAGTTCATCAAGTCAAGTTGAAGTATGGAAGTAACTATCTTGCAAAAATTGGGGCAAAAGACGAATCGAGTCACTGCTTCGTCTACTGCTAAACATATTTAGGATTGTTGATGTCCTTGTTACTTCCAGTTTCACCTTGACAAAGATGTCATGGACCATGTTGAAAATCTAAATGGATTCAACCCCATATCCTGCGTAAAAACTCGCAATACTTCAACTGTACATCATTCGCATGCATCCATGCTTTTCATTGATTGCATTGCTCATTGCATTCTTTCCTTGAAAAATAAAATAAAATAAAATAAAATGAACTTAATCATTGTTATCAAAAAGAAAAGGACACGCTTTACGGCGCCCTTGCTGAACTCGTGCTAGAGCTAGAGTAATGGGTGAAGTAGAGGAGATACAAGAGAAGATGAAGGCCGACATGGAGGCCATTAAAGAGAAAATGGCCACAATGATGGAGGCCATGATGAGCGTGAAGAAGATAATGGAAGCCAATGCGGTTACAATTGCCGTTACCAGCGTTGTTGCTAAGGTGAACCCGACGTCCCCATCCGGCATCAACCAAATGAATCATCCAACCTCAGATATGGTAGGCAAAGATTTGGGAAGTACGGGCGGCCCCCATGATGTGCAAATTCAAAACGAGCATGCCTTCCCGCCATATGGTTTGCCTCTCAACTATACGCCACCCAATGTGGCGTACACTCCCAATAAGAATGTCAATAACTCCACTCCTATACCCATTGAGAGCCAGCAACCCCAAACTGATCATGCACATGTCTCTTAAACCGTGGAAGAGACACATGAAATTCCCCACCACAATCTAGCCGACTTCGAGCCTTGGCTCGGATATGCCACTGAAGGGCAAGCAGTTGGTGGTATACCCCTTGAAAACACTCCGGAAGGCCCTCAGTATCACCCCCAGCTACACCTCTTGCATTCCACAATAAGTAAAAACCCTCGTGCTATGGCAAAAATGGAAAAAGTTAGATCATTTAGAGGAAAGGCTCAGGGCCATTGAAGGAGGTGAAGATTATGTCCTTGCTAACCTAAAAGAGTTGTTCCTAGAACCCAATATCATCACCCCTCCCAAGTTCAAGGCGCTGGACTTTGACAAGTACAAGGGGACTACTTGTCCCAAGAACCATCTAAAGATGTATTGTCAGAAGATGGGGGAATACGCAAAAGATGAGGAATTGCTGATACATTCCTTCCAAGAAAGTCTTACTGGGGTAGCTGTTACGTGGTACACTAACTTGGAACCTTCCCGAGTACATTCTTGGAAGGACCTAATGGTTGCCTTTGTTAGGCAGTATTAGTACAATTTTGATATGGTTCTGGATAGGATGCAACTACAGAACATTTGCAAAAAGGGGGACGGATCTTTCAAAGAACACGCCCAAAAGGTGGAGGGATCTGGCGGCCCAAGTGGTACCCCCAATGATGGAAAGGGAGATGATGATCTTGATGGTAGACACATTATCGATACTCTACTATGGAAAGATGGTGGGCTACGCACCCTCAAAGCTTTGCGGATTTGGTCTTCGCCAGTGAAAGGATCGAAGTGGATCTGAAAAGAGGCAAATTTAATCATCCTGCTTGGACGAATGAGAAAACTGGGGCAAATAAAGAGGGTGAGGATGAGGGAGAAACCCATGCTGTGACTGCCATCCCTGTACGGCCAAGTTTCCCACCAACCCAACAATGTCATTACTCAGCCAATAACAAACCTCCTCCTTACCCACCACCCAGTTGTCCACAAAGGCCATCCCTAAATCAACCACAAAGCCTGTCTACCGCACTTCCAATGACGAAGACCACCTTTAGCAAAACCAAAAACACCAACCAAGAAATGAAATTTGCAACGAGAAAGCCTGTAGAATTCACCCCAATTCCAGTGTCCTATGCTGACTTGCTCCCATATCTACTTGATAATTCAATGGTAGCCATAACCCTAGCCAAGGTTCATCAACCTCCATTTCTCCGAGAATACGACTCGAACGCAACGTGTGTTTGTCACGGAGAAGCCCCGGGGCGTTCCATTGAGCATTGTAGGGCTCTGAAGCGTAAGGTGCAAGGTCTAATTGATGCGGGCTGGCTGAAATTTGAGGAGAATTGCATGTAAATCCTGACATTGACAAGAGATGCCACACATGGGGCAATTTTGAAAGCTGTTGTTAGATGTCTCTAATGACTCACCAGGATTTTCAACTTTCACCGGAATTGGGTGCAAGCCATTGGTCTATTTGCTCAAGCGACCTGTGACCATTCAATCAGAGGTTACTCGTCTTGCACGTTGGCGGGGCTGCCGTAAAACAACAAATAAAGCTCAAAACAAATAAGTTTCAAAATAAAAATAAAAAAGGAGGTTCAAAAAGAAAAAAAATCATTTGATTGACTGTGTTTTCAAGACATTCATGTGACCTCATTATATCATTCTGGAAAGTTTTAGAGAGAAGTGAGTTATCAAGAATAGGATGTTGGATAAATGGCCTTAGTTACCTTAAGAAAAGGGGGGGTTGAATTAAGATACGGAGATTATTCCCCAAATAAACTTTCACTCTCTCTTTTCGGATTAACAATGCACACAGGGATAACCCTTCCCTTGTGTTCAAGAATCCTCTACAACAAGAGACCCACGGTCTCTTAATCCCTTTTCAAAAATAAGAAGAAGAGAAGAAGAGGTCTCTCTTAAAAGAGATAGATTGTACAATGAAGATCAATCAAAAATTCCTTATCGAATATGCAAGTGGTTGACCAAGGAATCTTTTTGAGAGGATAAGACATTTCAGTTCAGAAAAACTCTCGATCTTTCGAGAGGATAAAACTGTTTGGGCAATGAAAACTCTCTTTAAAACATTTGAATGGCCGTTCATAAAACATTTGAATAGATATGTCTCTTGGAAATTATTTTCTGAAAATCCCCTCTGGTAATCAATTACAAGACTTATGTAATCGATTACAGGTTTTAAAAATTTGAATTAAAACATTTTTAACTGCTGGTAATCGATTACCAGAGAGCAAATCTCAATTTGAAATGATAGAATTCTTTGGTCAAACCTTTTGTTTGTTTCAATTTGGGAACTTCTTCCTAAAGATTCTAAGAGATCAAACTTGATCATATATCTTGATTTTCTTGGATTCTTGTCTTGAATAAAACTTAGAAGCACTTGATCCTTTAGCATCATCAAGACATCAAAACATCTTGCTTCTACATAGGAGTCATTTGACTTAATCCATCAACTGAAAGATCCTTCAATTATTTCTCGTCCTTGGAAAATTCTTCTTGCAAGAATCAACTGCTTCTTTCATTCTTCCTCACTACGAGGTCGTGAAAACAAGACAACAATTGGTACCTCTAAGCCCTACACTGGGGCAACGAAAGGCACCATGCAAAAACCTCAAGCGAACCTAGGGGCAGATTAGAAGTTTTCACCCAATAGGTTCCCAGCTACAAGGTCATGACGAAAGATAACAATTGGTACCTCAAAGCCTTACACTGGGGCAATGAGGGGCATCGTGCATGAGCCTCAAGTGAACATAGGGGCAGACCAAAAGTTCTCACCCGTCGATGTTTTTAAACAAAAAAAGGGGGGACAAACCCTAGGATTTCAATAGATTGATTAAACGTCAAACAGCTCTATCGCCATCACTCCAAAATGGTCAAGTGACTAAATCAAACAGAACATACACTTTGAGGGGGTTCCCGGAGAGATTTGCAAAAGATAGGATAAGGTTGCATGAATTATCACCTCTTTCAAAAGGACAGTCAATCTGTGTTTTCCAAAAAAAATTAAACAAAAATCAAAATCACAAAACAAGGAAAGAATGACATGAACATTGTACAAACTTTCCATTTCATTGCATTATTTCATATGAAGTCCGCATTTACCAAATTTCACAACAAAGGTTGCATGCATCTGCATCCCTAAAAATCATGTTGACTACATAGATTCCATACATCTAAATGTCCAAATCTTTTGAATTTAGGATGATCGGCTCTCTCGATGAGTCGATCCCTTGCTTTCTCATAAGGATGGACCCTTGGGTACTAGTACCCTCGTCTCCAGAGGACTATACGTCCTCGCCTTGAGAGGACTACACGTCCTCACCATCAGAGGGTTGCACGCCTTCACCTCCGGAGGACTATACGTCCTCGCCTTGAGAGGGCTACACGCCCTCACCTTGGGTACTAGTTACCCTCACCGTTAGAGGACTACACGTCCTCGCCTTGAGAGGACTACATGTCCTCGCCTTGAGAGGGCTACACGCCCTCACCTTGGGTACTAGTTACCCTCACCGTCAGAGGACTACACGTCCTCGCCTTGAGAGGACTACACGTCCTCACCACCAGAGGGCTGCACGCCCTCACCTCCAGAGGACTATACGTCCTCGGCTTGAGAGGGCTACACGCCCTCACCTTGGGTACTAGTCACCCTCACCTTCAGAGGACTACACGTCCTCACCTTTAGAGGACTACACGTCCTCGCCTTGAGAGGACTACACGTCCTCACCATCAGAGGGTTGCACGCCCTCACCTCTAGAGGACTACATGTCCTCGCCTTGAGAGGGCTACACGCCCTCACCTTGGGTACTAGTTACCCTCACCGTTGAGAGGACTACATGTCCTCGCCTTGAGTGGACTACACGTCCTCGCCTTGAGAGGACTACACGTCCTCACCATCAGAGGGCTGCACGCCCTCACCTCCAGAGGACTACATGTCCTCGCCTTGAGAGGGCTACACGCCCTCACCTTGGGTACTAGTTACCCTCACCGTTGAGAGGACTACACGTCCTCGCCTTGAGAGGACTACACGTCCTCACCATCAGAGGGTTGCACGCCCTCACCTCCAAAGGACAGCATGTCCTCACCTTCATAGGGCTACACGCCCTCGCCATCAGAGGACTACATGTCCTCACCTTCGTAGGGCTACACGCCCTAACCTTCGGAGGGCTACACGCCCTCGCCATCAGAGGACTGCATGTCCTCGCCTTCAGAGGGCTACAAGCCCTCACCTTGAGAGGACTACACGTCCTCGCCAACAGAGGGCTGCACGCCCTCACCTTGAGAGGATTACACGTCCTCGCCATCAGAGGGTTGCACGCCCTCACCTCCAAAGGACTACACATCCTCGCCTTGAAAGGGCTGCACGCCCTCACCTTTAGAGGGCTACGTGTCCTCATTTTCAGTGTGCTCCACATCCACACCTTAAGAGAATTTAAGGTCCTCTGCCCTTATATGCTTAACCGAGACTTGCACTCCCGGTTAAGGGGCCAGTAGTTTCCTTTTAACGATTCTTGGGCCACCCCCTGATATTGGAGGAGGGCCAACTGTGCGAGCACAACCAGAGAGGGAGGCTATTACACTGCTACTATGCATATCGGGGTAAGATTTCACCCGTGCCGCTGCAAAGAGACGAGTGTGGATCATGCGCACCAACATGACCACTCTTACATAGATATAGATGACATTGCTACTTAGCAATATTCTGCCCAGCGACCGCAATGCCAATCTCCCCCTGCAAAAGTATCAGTTGGTCTGTGTCGTCCCGACATGGGTAAGTATGCATATGGTTCAACTGATTTCTGATACCATCTATTGTTTGCAGGGATCGCACCCACAAGACACCCAGTGGACCCGGAAAAGTCCAACAGGGCCCTAGGGTTTCAAGCTCTGGTTACGGGCCTCTATCAATCCTACAGGGTGCCCGTACCCCCCCGGCAAGGTCACGTCATCATAGATAAGTATGCACCTCCCCCAACTGATTTCTGATTTCATCTATTGTTTGCAGGGATCGCGCCTGCAAGACACCCAGTGGACCCGAAGAAGTCCAACAAGGTCTTGGAGTTGTCAAGCTCTAATTACGGGTCTCTGTCAGTTCTACAGAGTACCTGTCACCTCCAGCAAGGGCATCAGGCCCCCTACTAATCGAGCTTTCATCAAGAAGTACTGCGTCTCCAGGAAGGCGCAGGGCGAAACACCACAGCAGCCTGGGGATGGCCGGCAGCGGGCAACAGACGCACCGCCATCACCTCTAGAGTTCACCTCAGCTCATCCACAAAAAGGTTAGAGCGTTGCTTACGACCCATGGCCGACCAATAAGCGACCAAGTCCAAAGCCAAAGGTAAGCAAAGTACTAGGTCAATGACCGACAAGTCATAAGGCGTCCAGCTCAAGACGTTAAAGAAGCGCTACTAGGAGGCAACCTAGTACCTTTTGAATCTATGCTTGTTATTTGATCACTTTTTATAGTAGGACGCACCTAGTTGCTCATGATCCTGGGAATTTAAATAAAACAAGTGCAAGCTCGGAAGGTAGTCATACCTCACAAAATATATATATGTATGTTTAGGTAGTGAAAATGCCTTAGATATGCATGTATGTAAACAAAAAAATACTTCACAAAATATATATATGTATGTTTAGGTAGAAAGATACCTTGGATATGCATGTATATAGCAAAAATACCTTACAAAACATATATAGGTATGTTTAGGTAGCAAGATACCTTGGATATGCGTGTATATAGCAAAAATAACTCACAAAAATATACACATGTTTAGGTAGCAAAATACCTCATGAAAAAAAAACAAACAAAAAAACAAACAAGAAAAAGAAATAAACAAATGATAAAAAAGGAAAAGAAAAATAAGTTGTTTAGCTGAAAAACCGATATGCTTTTGAAAAGAGATGACTTCCAACTTTTCTTTGAAAAAATCACTGATCATAACTAGTTTTTAAAAATGTGTATACACCTGAAGGGTGAATGCTGTGAAATTTTCCCGAGTACCCAAGATGGACTAGGATGAATGCACAAATTGATAAAAGAACATATTTTGGAAACATTGGGTTGATTTAAAATGGAGGAAATGAATCCTGAGCCCTAGCATCACATGACCATAAAAGTTTGACACTTGAGTGTCCACATAGGTGCATGCATGACCAGTTTTGCATAAAAGTTTCCAAATCATCATTTTTGCATTTGTGTCATGGAAATAGTGTGGGGCATCCCTTTTATCCTTGAACCAAACCAAACCCTGACATGTACCATGCCTAGCCATTCTACAAGTCTTGAGCCAAGATCCTAACTCACCATAAACCTTGACCCAGGGTGAGAATGTCAATCCTTACCCTCGAAACCAAAAAAGAATAGAAGGGAAATTTCCAATCAAAGAAAAAGAGAAGGAAAATTTCCAATCAAAGGAAAAAAGGAAACAAGGAAATTCCCAATCAAAGAGAGAAAGTAAAGAAAAAAAAAAGAAGAAAGCTCCTGGTCAAAGAAACCAGAAGAAATGTGCAGAGAGGTCTTTAGACCGGACAATATCTGAACAATACAGAATTGTCACCAAATGAACAAAAAGAAGGAAAGGAAACCATGACCTAAAATGGTCTTCTCCCTTTAAGTTGTTTAGCTGAAAAACCGATATGCTTTTGAAAAGAGATGACTTCCAACTTTTCTTTGAAAAAATCACTGATCATAACTAGTTTTTAAAAATGTGTATACACCTGAAGGGTGAATGCTGTGAAATTTTCCCGAGTACCCAAGATGGACTAGGATGAATGTACAAATTGATAAAAGAACATATTTTGGAAACATTGGGTTGATTTAAAATGGAGGAAATGAATCCTGAGCCCTAGCATCACATGACCATAAAAGTTTCACACTTGAGTGTCCACATAGGTGCATGCATGACCAGTTTTGCATAAAAGTTTCCAAATCATCATTTTTGCATTTGTGTCATGGAAATAGTGTGGGGCATCCCTTTTATCCTTGAACCAAACCAAACCCTGACATGTACCATGCCTAGCCATTCTACAAGTCTTGAGCCAAGATCCTAACTCACCATAAACCTTGACCCAGGGTGAGAATGTCAATCCTTACCCTCGAAAGCAAAAAAGAATAGAACGGAAATTTCCAATCAAAGAAAAAGAGAAGGAAAATTTCCAATCAAAGGAAAAAAGGAAACAAGGAAATTCCCAATCAAAGAGAGAAAGTAAAGAAAAAAAAAGAAGAAAGCTCCTGGTCAAAGAAACCAGAAGAAATGTGCAGAGAGGTCTTTAGACCGGACAATATATGAACAATACAGAATTGTCACCAAATGAACAAAAAGAAGGAAAGGAAACCATGACCTAAAATGGTCTTCTCCCTTTAATTGCCAACCAAAATCAGTGCGCTAGCGACTTTTTCGCCCCACACTAAACAAAAACAGAAAAGGAAAAGCCAACAAAAAATCAAAAGCCAAAAACACACAAAAGCCGAAAAACCCATCAAGAAAACCCATTCCCAAGGGAAGTCCTATTGATCCATGATCACGCATGTAATTTTTGATTTGATAGGAAATAATTTGCAAAGTCAAGTCATGACATATCTATGGTTCGGAATTAGGATGAAACACTTACCTGTGCGAGATTGATACACTTTGAGTGATTTTCTTCTATTTTTGTCGAACCCAGTGTTTCCTCTAAATGTTCATTTAGAAACGAAATGCTAACCTCCAAAATCTCAGTTAAGATTATGGGGGATTTCATCAGCAGACTCTCCTTCCCCGGTAAACGCATTGTTTTTCACTCAAAAACAAAAAAAAAAAAAAAGCGTATGCTGCTCTAATCAGTTGGAATATTTATCTCTTTACTTAGCATGTTTGCATTTTAGCGAAGAAAACACCGAGACTTTTTCAAGTCTCACAAGTTATCTAGAACTACGTAGGTCTGAGTTCCTCATTGGAGGATACGTAGGAGCAAGAGCCTCGCTTTTGTCGACCACACCGCCTTTTGTTGCCATGACCAAAGAGCTGGTAGCCCGCGGAGACACCTTACGGTTATCCGCACCTCGTCATTCAGTGACCCCAAGTGTGATTGACGAGCAGAGGCCAATGTGGTCATCTACGCCCTTTCCGGAGATGTCAGCATTTTCCGATGGAGACTTTTCAAGTCTCACAAGTTATCCAGAACTACGTACGTCTGAGTTCCTCATTGGAGGATACGTAGGAGCAAGAGCCTCACTTTTGTCGACCACACCGCACCACTTTTGTTACCATGATCCAAGAGCTGGTAGCCCGCGGAGATACCTTACGGTTATCCGCACCCTTTTGTCATCCAGAGGCGGCGGGCCCGATGACAAGCAGAGACAAAATTTGGTCATTCTGCACCCTTGTATCATCCAGAGGCGATGGGCCCGATGATACGCAGAGATACCTTACGGTTATCCGCACCCTTGTATCATCCAGAGGCGGCGGGCCCGATGATACGTGGAGATACCTTACGGTTATCCGCACCCTTTGGTCATCCAGAGGCGGCGGGCCCGATGACAAGCAGAGACAAAATTTGGTCATTCTGCACCCTTGTATCATCCAGAGACGGCGGACCCGATGATATGCGGAGATACCTTACGGTTATCCGCACCCTTTTGTCATCCAGAGGCGGCGGGCCCGATGATACGCGGAGATACCTTACGGTTATCCGCACCCTTGTATCATCCAGAGGCGGCGGGCCCGATGATACGCGGAGATACCTTACGGTTATCCGCACCCTTTGGTCATCCAGAGGCGGCGGGCCCGATGACAAGCAGAGACAAAATTTGGTCATTCTGCACCCTTGTATCATCCAGAGGCGGCGGGCCCGATGATACGCGGAGATACCTTACGGTTATTCGCACCCTTTTGTCATCCAGAGGCGGCGGGCCCGATGATACGCGGAGATACCTTACGGTTATCCGCACCCTTGTGTCATCCAGAGGCGGCGGGCCCGATGATACGCGGAGATACCTTACGGTTATCCGCACCCTTGTGTCATCCAGAGGCGGCGGGCCCGATGATATGCGGAAATACCCGAGTGGTTATCCGTATAAACATTCTTTTGCTGTCTGTAAGACAGAACGCTTGATAGCATGCAGAGCCTGACATAGTCTTCTGCACCTTTTGTTCCTCCGGGAACAACAAGTCATTTACATGCGGAAATTTCATGGTCGCCCGCGACTCTCGTCAACCGAGAGGAGCGAAATTAGTGTCATACCCTAATTTTCGTTCGGGGACCTTTGCTTGATGACATGCGACCTTTCTTTGGTCCTTGTGAGGTGCTTGGCACCCATCATTAGGCGATTTGTGAAATTCCGGGAACGACAAGTCATGGTCACCCGCGACTCTCGTTAACCGAGAGGAGCGAAATTAGTGTCATACCCTAATTTTCGTCCGGGGACCTTTGCTTGATGACATGCGGCCTTTCTTTGGTCCTTGTGAGGTGCTTGGCACCCATCATTAGGCGATTTGTGAAATTCCGGGAACGACAAGTCATGGTCACCCACGACTCTCGTTAATCGAGAGGAGCGAAATTAGTGTCATACCCTAATTTTCGTCCGGGGACCTTTGCTTGATGACATGCGACCTTTCTTTGGTCCTTGTGAGGTGCTTGGCACCCATCATTAGGCGATTTGTGAAATTCCGGGAACGACAAGTCATGGTCACCCGCGACTCTCGTTAACCGAGAGGAGCGAAATTAGTGTCATACCCTAATTTTCGTCCGGGGACCTTTGCTTGATGACATGCGGCCTTTCTTTGGTCCTTGTGAGGTGCTTGGCACCCATCATTAGGCGATTTGTGAAATTCCGGGAACGACAAGTCATGGTCACCCGCGACTCTCGTTAATCGAGAGGAGCGAAATTAGTGTCATACCCTAATTTTCGTCCGGGGACCTTTGCTTGATGACATGCGACCTTTCTTTGGTCCTTGTGAGGTGCTTGGCACCCATCATTAGGCGATTTGTGAAATTCCGGGAACGACAAGTCATGGTCACCCGCGACTCTCGTCAACCGAGAGGAGCGAAATTAGTGTCATACACCAATTTTCATCCGGGGACCTTTGCTTGATGACATGCGACCTTTCTTTGGTCCTTGTGAGGTGCTTGGCACCCATCATTAGGCAATTTGTGAAAATCCGGGAACAACAAGTCATTTGCATGTGGAGATTTTATGGTCACCCGCGACTCTCGTCAAATCGAGAGGAACGAAATTAGTGTCTTATCTTTACTTTCCTTTTATCTCCAATAAAAGACAAGTAAAGAGGGGCAACTGTCATACCCTAATTTCGTCCGGGGACCTTTGCTTGATGACATGCGACCTTTCTTTGGACCTTGTGAGGTGCTTGGTACCCATCATTAGGCAATTTGTGAAATTCCAGGACATGCCGAAAAACCAAAAAAATATTGATGCACAATCCGTAAGTTTCCGTGACACACCGGAAATCAAATGGAAGCATCGTTGCATAATTAAGTGAGGTTCCGTAACATTCCGTAAGTCAAAAAGGGGATGATTATGTAATCCGCAAGGTTCCGTAACATTACAGAAAGAAAACAAGTATCGTTACGAAATTCGTAAGTTTCCGTAACTTTACGAAAAAAGAATCATCAAAAAAAGCAGAGGGGGGTGTACTTAGTAAAAATGGGGGTGCAAATAGCACCCAGGCCCACTTGGGCCCTCCAGAATATTCCTCCAGAAGGCTGTTGCTTCTGGAGGAAGCAACCTGGCTCGCCTGGGCGAGCTGGGCGGCAACCACCTCCCCTATTTTGCTATAAATAGGGGAGGAAGTGAAGAAGAAAAGGGTTCAGCCCCTTTGGCACTTCTCTCTCTTTCGAATTTGCTTGGAAAAATTGTTTCCGTGAAGAAAATCTAAGCCGATGCGCTTCCGAAACGTTTCCGTAACATTTTCCATGAGGAATTTCGCAAAGGTTTCAACCGTTCTTCGAGGTTCTTCATTCGTTCTTCATCGTTCTTCGATCTTCAACGGGTAAGTACCTCGAACCAAGCTTTTCGATTCATTCTATGTACCCGTAGTGGTCCACATTGTGTTTCGTGCATTTTTATTCTCGTTTTGTTTACTTTTTATACCCCCTTTTGACGTGCTTAAGCCATTTTACTTAAGTCATTTCTCGTTTAACTTAAAAATAAAATCAATTTCCACCGAACGTTTGAATTGTATTATCCGTTGACTTCGGTTAAAATAAATTCCGACCGTTCGGTCGTGCCGTAACCACGTTGGAAATCAAAAAGAGGTAAAAAATAATATAATAATCAAAAAAACATCTTTTAGCCAAATAAAGCGGAAAATCAATCGGACGTTTTCTCTTTGGGATTTCTCATTCTTAATCGAATTGATTAATAACTAAAGTGAAACTAAGGCTAAAATCAACTCGCCTAGTCAAGCTCGTCCACAAAAATAGGCTTTTGAAGTTTGTCATTTCAATTTCTCACTAAGTAAAATGGGTCATTTTTAAGGTCCAATGCCTTAAGATGATCACCTCTTAAGCAAAAAGAGAATCACTTGATAAGAAAGAACTACGTAGGTCTGAGTTCCTCATTGAGGATACGTAGGAGCAAAAGCCCCGCTTTTGTCGACCACCCCAAGAGATCGTTAATGGTCCAAATGCCTTAACGTTTCTCTCCTTTCAAAAACAAGAGATCGTTAATGGTCCAATGCCTTAACGTTTCTCTCCTTTCAAAATCAAAAGACCGTTTAATGGTCCAACACATTAAATGACCTTTTGTTCAAATAAAAAACATATTTTGCAAAAAAAGATAAAAAACAAACTTAAACCAAACACTTTGTTCCGAAAGAACTACGTAGGTCTGATTTTCTCATCCCAATTGAGGAATACGTAGGAGCAAAGGGAAACACCCTTGTCGACCACAAAAAGAGGAAAAATATAAAAAGGGTATAAAGGATATAAGGACATAAAAGGGAACGTAAAAAATCAAAGTCATGTTTGCACATTCGATTAAAGGCTGCCGTCCCTTGTGACGGACGTGTGGGGTGCTAATACCTTCCCCGTGCGTAAATACAACTCCCGAACCTTTCACTTAAAAGTTCGTAGATCGCGTCTTTTCCGGTTTTTCCGACGTTTTCCTCAAATAAACGTTGGTGGCGACTCCGCGCGTATTCCTTTCGTGGAACACGCATCCCGCGAGTCACGCGTCGCCCTCCCGCCGAAGGGTAGGTTGCGACACTTGGTAATCGATTACCAGAGGCTAAACTCGAATTACACAGCCTCAGGACATGAAATATGCAAAAATGCACTGTGTAATCGATTACACATACCTGGTAATCGATTACCAGTGACCCATCCCTCTGTGTAATCGATTACACAGGCTGGTAATCGATTACCAGAGGCCTCCACAATGTTCCAGTCCCCTTTCTAAGCC
Source organism: Glycine soja (assembly GCF_004193775.1). Taxonomy (NCBI): domain Eukaryota; kingdom Viridiplantae; phylum Streptophyta; class Magnoliopsida; order Fabales; family Fabaceae; genus Glycine; species Glycine soja. The sequence continues at coordinate 29,956,643 of NC_041019.1, forward strand.
TGGTAATCGATTGCACCCCCTTGGTAATCGATTACCAGAAGCCCTCATGGCTTCCTGACCTCGTTTTCAAGCCTGGTAATCGATTACACCCCGTGGTAATCGATTACCAGAGACCATCTTAGCCTCCTGTCTTCATTTTTAAGCCTTGTAATCGATTACCCACCCTTGGTAATCGATTACCAGAGGCCATAACCCACATATCAATCAAAGTTCACAGCTGGCCAGCCACCACAAGCCCCCTTGCTTTGTGGTCTTTGTTCCTTTTATCTGTTGACTGCCAGAAGCTCGCCTGTTTAGGTACATCACAGGTTCTCACTGACTGACTATGCCCGGGTTGGGTCGGGATTGGTCAAGCTTGGTTTTGGGCAATAGCACCCCACCTGACGTCCCCAAGGTCTCCTGACCCCCGCGACATATCTCCAGGTACCACTCTGTGGTCAACGATTAAAAGCAGGAAGTTCACCCTTCTACACTTGCTCATCTCAAACTTGTAGGATTATGGGGTACCCATCACATGTGGTACTAGGTGGCGGTCGGGCGATGGTGCACAACAAATTTTCCACATCCACAAAGCGCGCATAAACCCACCATCCCCTGTTGCCCACCTCCAACTGAGCTCACGTACTCCCACGTAGCCCATATCCTCGTTTCTCTCAACATCGGGTCCCCATCAATCCTCCCAAGCTTCCCCAACATCAAAGTAATACAACATTCAAACAGCACAAGCTATCCCAGCCAAGCAAAACAGGGCAAAGGCAGAAAACTCTGCCCAAAACACCAACCAAATCACAGCTTTTCTCACTTAAAGACCCCAGTAACAATTCCTTCGTTCCGGTTCATTAACCGTTGGATCGACTCGAAAATTTTACTGGAAGTCTCTAGTACATAAGCCTACATTGTGACCGTTGGGATCTACTAGTAAACGTCAAGAACTCATTCTGTACTACTCTTTCCACAGCCCACCACACACAAGCATTTTTCTGCACAAAGCCAAAATTCTGCTGCACCTATTTTGACAGCAAAATTCTGCATAAGTGCAGATTTCGAAAATCACCCTTCCTCTCATCCAATCTTGCCCAAATCAAATCCTACAAGTCCCAAATCATGTATCAATAATTTCTAAACCAAAGTCAAGCTTTAGAGCACAGCAACATAGAATCTAGGTGTCCAACACCCCTCAATTCAATGGGTTTTCTAGGTTTGAAAAGTGAAATTTAGAATGAGGTAAATTTGAAGCAAACTCTCACCTCACACAAGTCCATACCATCAATCTAAACTTGCTCAAACTGAATTTACACCTAAAATTCCACTGAATCAAAATTTGACTCCTCAACACTCAAGTTTGCCCTAGAAATGGCTCTTGGTTCACTTTGGTCATTTGTTTTTTTCTCTCTAGCACAGCCTAACCTTTCTCATAAGTCCTAAATGGCATTTCAAGCTAAGATTAACTCACTCTAACCTCTAAATACTACCAATTCCAGAGTTGGCCTTCCAGCCCTCAAAAATTCACTCTTTTTCCACTCATAACACCACATTTTCACTTTCTAACCCTAGGTTAATTCTACCATTCATCTCTAACAGTTTTCCATAAGCAATTTCAGTACATGAACATCACAAGCATCCTCATAAAAACCCTAAAACAGAATGGGTATGTTTAACTCATCCAAACATGGCAATTTCAACAAGCTTTCAACAAGAGTCTTCACAAATAACTATCATGAAGCAGAAAACTAACAAAACTACCCATCATATCTCCCAAAACCCCATACCCACGAAAATCAAAGGAGAAAGAAGTCTACCCAAACCTGAAATTTCGAAGTCCCACTCGTAGACACGCACTTCACAACCCCGAAAATGCTCTCCTTTCACGATTTGGGGCAGAAATGATGGCCAAAGGTTGAAGCTTTGTTTGGAGCTTCAATGGAGAATGAAGAAGAAGAGAATGGCAACGTGAGGGAGAGGGGAAAAGGCTTCTGAAAAGTGTGGGGCTGAGTGAAGAGAGAGAGAGTTGCTTTTTAATTTTAAAAAGGCTTTTTCCTCATTTCTTATTATTTTATTATAAACTATGCCACATGTCTCCATTTGAGTGGAGCCAAAAGGGCCCACTTTCTCTTTTGATGGTGACCCATACTCAGCCACAAAAAGTGAAAAAAAATCTGACCTTTGAAACGCTAAAATCCTGCCTCGGTTTGCGTGCCGTTTCTCTGATTCCAGTTCCTCGCGTTTCTCTACGTCCGTCGGGGCCAGCTTTCGAAAGTAACCAATATATATATCAAAACGCTCAGAATAAAACCTAGAGCGTGATTCCAGTTCCTACTTCTACCAAGAACATATATGCATATGCACTGAATAATACTTATATATATATATATATATATATATATATATATATATATATATATATATATATAATCATTCAAGATACATTGTTTCCGAAAACTCCGGGTAGAAATTTCTAGGATGTTACATCAAGGGAAGGAGGCCAGAGTATCAAGAACCTCAGGATTTGAGGTCAAATCCTTTCCAAGGGGGAGGGGATGATGCAATCCTACCCCCCAAGGGTATTGGATAGAAGACTCCAAGAGGATTGGGCTAGAGCTGCTAAAGAAGGCCTTAGGGTTCTCATGAATCTTAGGGTAAATTTCTGAGCCCATGGGCCAAGGTTGAGTCCACTCTTCTTTGTAAATATTGGAATAGGTTTTTCCTTTTTTTGGGCCTTGTATTTTGGCCATTCTGGTAGTATATGGCTTTAGCCTTGTATTTCAGGGCATTTTGAGTAGTCTTTGTAGTAGGGACTTTTTTGTATTTCATGTATTTTGGCATGGGGGTGAACTTAGCTATTATAGGGGGTGTGTGTAGCTAAGCTCTAGCTTCTGATTTTAAGGAGGTGAGCTTATCTATTTGAGGGGTGTGTGTAGCTAAGCTCTAGCTTCTCTAGGAAGCTTCTCAATGAAACTTCTCAAGGAAGCTTCTCAAGGAGGAGAGCTTAGTTATTAGAGGGGTGTGTGTAGCTAAGCTCTAGCTTTTCAAGGAAGCTTCTCAAAGAAGCTTCTCAAGGATGCTACCTAGTCTATAAATAAAAGCATGTGTAACACTTGTTGTAACTTTGATGAATGAAAAACTTGTGAGAAACACTTCAAAGTTTAACTTTTCTCCCCTTTTTCTCCTTCAATTTCATGCTTCACCCCTCTCTCTCTTTCTTTCTTTTCTTCCATTGAAGCTTCCTCTCTAAGCTTCTTATCCAAGGCACTCTCTTGGTGGTGAAGCTCATTTTTCCATGGTTTATTCCCTAGTGGATGGCCCCTCCTTTCACCTCTTCTCCTTTATCTTCTGCTACATCTCCATGGTGGAAAATCACCATTGAAACTCAAAGATCCAGCCTCTATAGAAGCTTCTCAAGCAAGCTTCCATCAAGAGCCTTTGGGAACTTTGTTTGATGTTGCTTCCCATAGATGCAATGCTCACAAAATGAAGAGGTTCCACCTTGTGATTTCAAAGGAAGCCTTGATTGCTCAGAATATCTAGACCTTTTTCACTCATGTGGCCCAGATGCAAATACCATAGAGAATTATCAGATGAGCTATTGGATGCATGGCTTTTAGAACTTCGTCTTCCATCTTGACATCAATGTCACGTAGCTCCATCATAACAGAGTTTAGCTCATCAAGATGTTCCTTCAGTGGAGTACCTTCCCTTATTCGAAGGCCAAACAAATGTCATTTCATAAGCAACTTGTTGCAAATTGATTTCATCATGAAAAGTTTCTCCAATTATAGCAAAATCCTAACAACAGTTAGTTGTTCAAAAACTTCATAAAGAACCTCATCAGACAAAGATAACAAAATTACCGAATGTGCCTTTTCCTCTTATAACTCAAGCACTGACCTATCAATCTCCGACGATTGATCGGAGAGAGGGGCCCTGATGCCCTATTCTTAATTGTGTTGACCATATTCTTGATAGAATCTTAAAGACACAACACAAATAAGTAACAAACAAAATGGTTGATCCCTAATAACTTGATCTACCATGAAACAAATGCAAAACCGATCTTGAATCGAAGCCCTGATACCAATTTGTTGGGAATATTCAAAAAATTCTACTCAGAGAGGGAAACGCAAATTATAGAAGGAAAAGAGAGATATCATGTAAAATTGTTAACTTTATTGTGAATAATAGAATTTACAATGAAAGGGTTCAAATCACTCTCAAAAAACTCTTTAAACCCAAAATATAGAGCTCCTTATAAAGGAGATAACAACAAATTGTCTAACAAAAAATGGTTATAACAAAAAATAATTACAGTTACAATACAACCTATGTTAATGAACCACCTAACAAGACTCTCCCTTCTACGTCACTGGATGCTCCATTAGATTACAAAAGATTCAACGACCAATACAAAAGACAAGAGTATTGGACTAGATGACCAAGGTTGTTCTCCACCTTATCTCTACTATCCATCATCCAACAATCAACATATTAAAATTCAAATTGTTAAAAACTTTCAGGATCTAGTTTGACACTATGACAAATAATAATAAGTTAAATTACCCTTGCTCTTTTACAAGTTCCTAATGAAGGCATATTGACCTAAGGTAACCTTTTATATTTCTCAAGACATGAAGGTGTATCTAACCAAATTTACCCCTACTCTTATGGCAGCTATGTTTAATTAGACCCTTTAAGCACTTTGTTAATTTGTTCGTTCTTCTTAGGGCTTAACCTGCTCTTGTGGTTTTACACCTAAGTTTCTTCCTATGGTTTCGAAATTATGGGCTCACCTCTTAGTACTTCCCCAAATCCCTATGATTATATCAAACACATGCCACTTTCATTGAACATAAATAAAGCAATAGAAAGAAATCAAAGAGTACAAGAACAACACAAGGATAACATAAAATTAATTCATTAGATACTTATAGGCTACTCCCAATCCTAGAAACAAAAGGACTACTCGCGAGTAGCCATGAAAGCAAAACAAAAATTCATAAAAGAAGATAACAAACAGAAAAAGAGAAAGCGGATCAAGATTCTAGTTATCTTCCTAGCCTCAAGCATAAAAAATGTGGAACCCTATCCTAATGTTCAAAAGGGTATTTAAAGATAGTGGACTAAAAGATTCAGGCCCAAGTACAAATGCAAATCTTAAAAGTAATTAAAGTTCACGGCTGTCACACGTCACGATCATGATCCATATCTCATGACCGTGATCCTTGCTATTGCGAACTAGCAAAAGAGGTCTAAAAAAATTTCAGCATCAATTATGGTCGTGATCCATGTCTCATGCCCATGATCCATTCTGCTTGTTCCAAAACATGCTCCAAGGTTAATGGTCACAGTCCTCTCACAACTGTCATACTTCTCAAGTTTCCAAATGTCTAAGTTGCAAAGAGTACCTTCCAACTCTAAAATTGGTACCTAAAAACACAATGGCACCTAGAGTGCAGCCAATTCCATAAAAGATAGAAAAAAATGGAGAAAATGAACTAGTGTGTATACAATTAACATTTCAAAAGATTTTAAAAGACTTTTTTTTATATAAAGAAGGTCTTGTGAATTCAATCAAGATTTTTAAATGATAGAAATAAGTCTTATGGTATTCGATCAAGACAATTAGGATTTTTTAAGGAGTTCAATAAAATCCTTTAATATTCAATTAAGATTTTTTAGAACTTATAAAAAGTCTTGTGGTATTCAAAAGTATACAAATTCTGATGAATTTTTTTGAGGATGGATTTTAAGTCTTTTTAATAGAAAATATATATGTCTCACCCATCAAATAATCTCACCCAAGACTTTAACCAAAAATACTTAAGTTCTTCCATCGTCTCTGTTAGGGTTTCTTAGAAAGACTATAAGGGTTTTGAAAAAGATGACGGAACTCACAAACCAAGAGGGGGGTGAATTGATTTTCAAAACAAAACGTACTTTTAAAACCAGAGTTACAAAAACTTCTTTTGTGTGGATCATATCACAAAACTTTGATAAACCAATACTTAATTAATACTGAATCAATCACCCTTTATACAAGATCCTTTTTTAAAGTTCTTTCTTTCAAAAAGATATTTTGTTGAACCTTTAGTAAATTGATTGAGAGCATAATGAGAAAGAAAGAAAAGTGTGAATGAATATCATGCAGGTTTTGATGATGCCAAAAAGGTTACTTGATGAGCATGGATTGAATCAAGTCAAAAGAACAAGATCAAGTAAATCTAAGATAAGAACTTAGTAAATTTGTTTAAAGAATCTCAATTTGATTGCTTTAGTTTGGCCTCAACATCTTTAGTATCAAATACTTTTTTTTATCAAAGGCTAAATCAGTTCAAAAAGATATTTTTGAACTGGTAATCAATTACCAAACTGTGTAATCGATTACTAGAGAGTTTGTGAAGATATTTTTGACTAACGACACAAAACTGTTTGATTTTGATCTATGTAATTGATTACCAGAATCCTATAATCGATTACCAGTAAAGAGATTTTAAAAAAAACCTTTGAAAAGTCATGACTCTTCAGAAATATAAATGTGTAATCGACTACCAGAATCCTATAATACCAGTGAGAAAATTTCAGAAAAGCTTTTTGAAAAGACACATCTCTTCAAACCATTTTGAAAAGGCACAATGGGCCTATACGTGTGTCTGACTTCAAAAAGTAGAGAGAGATTTTAAAAAGAGAACTTAATTTTTAAATGCTCTCTAAACAACTATTGGCCAAACACTTGCAAATCAATTGAGTATTCTTCTAAGATCTTCAATTTGTAGAAGCAAATCTTCCAAGATTATTTTGATGATGCCCAAGATTTTTAAAAAGATACATTCAAACAAGATTAAAGAAATCAAGAAGATTCAAGTGAAGATTCAAGAGAAGACTCAAGATATGCAAGAACCTCAAGAAAAGCATCAAGATAAGTATAAAAAGAATTTTCCAACAAAAATTGAATAACACAATTGTCCAAAAGAATTTTTCAAAGAAAAATCTTTTACCAGAGTTTTTACTCCCTGGTAATCGATTGCCATAAGGCAGTAATCGATTACCAGAAGCCTAAAACAGTTTTATAACTATTTTACAAAGTAGTAATCAATTACCATGGGCATGTAATCGATTACCAATGTTTTTGAACATTGAATTTCAAATCTCAAGAATTACAACTTGTGACAAAATATTTTCAAAATAGTGTAATCGATTACACAATATTTGTAATCGATTACCAGTGGTTCTGAACGTTGGATTTCAAACTTCAACATAAAGAGTCACAACTTTTGATAAAATAAACTGTGTAATCGATTACACCATAATGGTAATCGATTATCAGTGACTGATTTTGAAAACTTGCCAAGAGTCACAACTTTTAAAGTGATTGGTTTTGAAAAATTGCCAAGAGTCACAACTTTTAAAGTGACTATTTTTTTGAAGAAATTGCCAAGAGTCACAACTTTTTAAAAGTGACTGGTTTTGAAGAAATTGCCAAAAGTTACAACTTTTAACATGATTTCTTCAAGAGCCATCAAATGGCTATAAATATGTGACCATAGAACGAATTTAAAAATGCTTATTCTCAACATCTTTCTAAAAGTTTTTGTTCAACACTTGCTTTGTCAGGAAAAGTTCATTGGGCAAAAACTTGTGCTATTCCATTTTCTTCCTCTCCTCCATTCTTACAAAAAGCTTTTCAAGAGACCTACTCTTGGTGACTGTTTTCAAGAGAAGGTGTTCTTGGTTACAAACACTGAACACAAGGGACCAACATTCCTTGGGTTCATTGCAAGAAGCAGGATTTGCTTCTTGGTTGATCACTGGACACAAAAGACCAACGTCTTTTGGGTTCATTATAAGAAGTGGGTATAACTTCTTGGTTGTTATCACTGGATACAAGGGACCAACGTTCCTTGGGGTTCATTGCAGGAAGTGGGAATAACTTCTTGGTTGTAATCACTGAACACAAAGGAGGGAAGTCCTTTTTGGTTCATTGCTTGTAAAGGATTTTACAAGGATAGTGGAAATCTCAAGTGGGTTGCTTGGGGACTGGACGTAGGCACGGGTTGTGGCCGAACCAGTATAAATCTGGTTTTGCATTCTCTCTTTCGTTAATCTCTTTTACTTTCTGTTGTGTTCATATTACTTTAAAGTTACTGCTCCTTATTTATTATTTGAGTAACTTATAATTAAAGAAATAATTGAATCTAGGGAATATCTAAGAAAGGGAAAATTTCAATTAGGAATAGTCAACGAAATCTTAATTCAACCCCCCCTTCTTAAAATTTCTAAGGCAACTTGTCCAACACAATTTGTATTATCATCTCTAAAAGAGAGAAATTCTTCTGTACATTCCAAAAACGTTGTTGTGATCAAGAGATTGTTCGTCTCTTGACTTGTGAGAATCCTGAACATAAGGGTGAGGAATCTCAAGGTGTGTTCAAAAGTTGTAAAGAGTTTACAAAGATAGTGGAAAATCTCAAGTTGGTTGCTTGAGGACTGGATGTAGGCACGGGAAGTGGCCAAACCAGTATAAATCGAGTTTGCATTTCTCTCTTCCTTTATCTCAGTTATTTTACTGCAGTTTACTTTGTCTTGCGTATTTAAAAGAACATTATTAAATTGATTGTTTCTTCTTCTTTTGCATTATGAGCCTATCATATATCATTTAAAAGGGGGGTTAAAATTTGGTAGTGGGAAAATATTAAAACTTAATTCACCCCCCTCTTAAGTTATTGAGGCCGCTTGTCCAACAATAAGATCAAGAGAAGAAGTACATAATGTTTTATACTAGTTCACTCTCTATCACTAGAGAAGCTAATCCAGTCATCTAATCCAAACCCGAATTAAATTTTCACATATAGAATTCTTACAAGCAATCACAAGCAATCTCAATTCCTACCCCAAAAAAAGAGACATAGGCACCCAACTTTAGGGTCCTCTGTGAATAAGAGCCTAAGAAAAACCTACCCTTACCCCAAACTAGAAACACCTATTCTAGAATGCCTTTAGAAATTCATGCACAAACAAGTAATGTGTAAAACCATACATGAAAAACTAGAGTCAAAGATAGGCACAACCTGATCAATCCTTTCCACAAAACCTTGCTTGACTGAATGAGTTGTCTTCTTGAACTCAAGAAAGTATCACAACTCACTTATCACAAAAAGATATTCATAATCAAAAGATTAGAAGTTGTGAGTCACTATTTCTAAGCACTCTTCTTCTCTTCTTTTCACTTATTTTAGCTCATGCAATTTTGCACTTAATGAACTTGTACACTGAAGTGAGAACACAAGGTGGCTATATATAGAGAAAACAATTACAATCACCTGCAATCAATTAAATCTACAATGTAATCGATTATTTCAATGAAGTAATCAATTAGATTATCTTTTTAATTGATTAGATCCTCAATGTAATCGATGAAAGTGTTCTTAATCACTTCTGTAACACTTATAGAAAGAAAAGTAATCGATTATATCACATGGTAATCAATTAAAGCAGATACTCTTTAATGAATCAGTCATTGTCTCAAAAACAACTGTATAATCGATTACGATAAGGTTGTAATCGATTAAATTGGTATGAGACATAACTCTGCAAGTTCAAAACAACTTGTGCAATCGATTAAAACAAATTTTTTCCTTCTGAAGAAATTTTCTTCTTACTCACACATGATGATGCATGATGCACAAATGATATGATAGAGACTAAGATGCAACATTCAATATAACAATCAATACAAATTTCACTCAAGAGAGTTGGGCATTGTCGCAACCTACCCTTCGGCGGGAGGGCGACGCGTGACTCGCGGGATGCGTGTTCCACGAAAGGAATACGCGCGGAGTCGCCACCAACGTTTATTTGAGGAAAACGTCGGAAAAACCGGAAAAGACGCGATCTACGAACTTTTAAGTGAAAGGTTCGGGAGTTGTATTTACGCAAGGGGAAGGTATTAGCACCCCACACGTCCGTCCCAAGGGACGGCAGCCTTTAATCGAATGTGCAAACATGACTTTGATTTTTATGTTCCCTTTTATGTCCTTATATCCTTTATATATTTTTTCCTTTTTTTGTGGTCGACAAGGGTGTTTCCCTTTGCTCCTACGTATTCCTCAATTTGCGATGAGGAAATCAGACCTACGTAGTTCTTTCCTATCAAGTGATTCTCTTTTTACTTAAGAGGTGATCATTTTAAGGCGTTGGACCTTAAAAATGACCCATTTTACTTAGTAAGAAATTGAAATGACAAACTTCAAAAACCTATTTTTGTGGACGAGCTTGACTAGGCGAGTTGATTTTAGCCTTAGTTTCACCTTAGTTATTAGTCAATTCAATTAAGAATGAGAAATCCCAAAGAGAAAATGTCCGATTGATTTTCCGCTTTATTTTACTAAAAGGTATATTTTTTTGTTATTATATTATTATTTTATCTCTTTTTGATTTCCAACGTGGTTACGGCATGACCGAACGGTCGGAATTCATTTTAAACGAAGTTAACGGATAATACAATTCAAACGTTCGGTGGAAATTTATTTTATTTTTAGGTTAAGCGAGAAATGACTTAAATAAAATGGCTTAAGCACGTCAAGAGGGGGTATAAAAAGTAAATGAAACGAGAATAAAAATACACGAAACACAATGTGGACCACCACGGGTACATAGAATGAATCGAAAAGCTTGGTTCGAGGTACTTACCCGTTGAAGATCGAAGAACGAATGAAGAACGTCGAAGAACGGTCAAAACCTTTGCGAAATTCCTCACGGAAAACGTTACGGAAACATTTCGGAAGCGCCTCGGCTTAGATTTTCTTCACGGAAACAATTTTTCCAAGCAAATTCGAAAGAGAGAGAAGTGCCTAAGGGGCTGAACCCTTTTCTTCTGCACTTCCTCCCCTATTTATAGCAAAATAGGGGAGATGGTTGCTGCCCAGCTCGCCCAGGCGAGCCAGGTTGCTTCCTCCAGAAGCAACAGCCTTCTGGAGGAATCTTCTGGAGGGCCCAAGTGGGCCTGGTTGCTATTTGCACCCCCATTTTTACTAAGTACACCCCCTTGCCCTTTTTTGGTGATTCTTTTTTCGTAAAGTTACGGAAACTTACGAATTTCGTAACGATACTTGTTTTCTTTCCGTAATGTTACGGAACCTTGCGGATTACATAATCATCCCCTTTTTGACCTACGGAATGTTACGGAACCTCACTAATTATGCAACGATGCTTCCATTTGATTTCCGGGGTGTCACGGAAACTTACGGATTGTGCATCAATATTTTTTTGTTTTCCGGCATGTCCTGGAATTTCACAAATTGCCTAATGATGGGTACCAAGCACCTTACAAGGACCAAACAAAGGTCGCATGTCATCAAGCAAAGGTCCCCGGACGAAATTAGGGTATGATAGTTGCCCCTCTTTACTTGTCTTTTATTGGAGATAACAGGAAAGTAAAGATAAGACACTAATTTCGTTCCTCTCGATTGACGAGAGTCGCGGGTGACCATAAAATTTCCGCATGCAAATGACTTGTTGTTCCCGACGGAACAAAAGGTGCTGAAGACGATGTCAGTCTCTGCATGCCATCAAGCGTTCTGTGTTACAGATAGCAAAAGAATGTTTATACGGATAACCACTCGGGTATTTCCGCCCGTCAGCGTGACTCAAAAGTCAGTATGACAGATCTTGTGAGTGCGGAAGATGATGTAAATCTCCGCGTGTCATCGGGCCCGCCGCCTCTTGATGACAAAGGGTGCAGAATGACAAAATTTTGTCTCTGCGCGCCATCGGACACGACCGTGTCTGAATGGCAAAAGGGTGCGGAATGACCAAATTTTGTCTCCGTATGTCATCGGGCCCGCCGCCTCTGGATGACAAAGGGTGCAGAATGACAAATTTTGTCTCTGCGCGCCATCGGACACGACTGTGTCTGAATGGCAAAGGGGTGCGGAATGACCAAATTTTGTCTCCGCATGTCATCGGGCCCGCCGCCTCTGGATGACAAAGGGTGCAAATTGACCAAATTTTGTCTCTGCGCGCCATCGGACACGACTGTGTCTGAATGGTAAAGGGGTGCGGAATGACCAAATTTTGTCTCCGCATGTCATCGGGCCCGTCGCCTCTGGATGACAAAGGGTGCAGAATGACCAAATTTTGTCTCTGCGCGCCATCGGACACGACTGTGTCTGAATGGCAAAGGGGTGCGGAATGACCAAATTTTGTCTCCGCATGTCATCGGGCCCGCCGCCTCTGGATGACAAAGGGTGCAGAATGACCAAATTTTGTCTCTGCGCGCCATCGGACACGACTGTGTCTGAATGGCAAAGGGGTGCGGAATGACCAAATTTTGTCTCCGCATGTCATCGAGCCCGCCGCCTGTGGATGACAAAGGGTGCAGAATGACCAAATTTTGTCTCTGCGCGCCATCGGACACGACTGTGTCTGAATGGCAAAGGGGTGCGGAATGACCAAATTTTGTCTCCGCATGTCACATGACCTCAGGGTCAGTATGACAGATCTTGTGGGGCGGCCGACAAAAGCAAGGCTCTTGCTCCTACGTATCCTCCAATGAGGAACTCAGACCTACGTAGTTCTAGATAACTTGTGAGACTTGAAAAAGTCTCTACCAGAAGATGCTGACATCTCCGGAAAGGGTGCAAATGACCACACTGGCCTTTGCTCATCAATCACACTTGGGGTCACTGAATGACGAGGTGCGGATAACCGTAAGGTGTCTCCGCGGGTTACCAACTCTTGGGTCATGGCAACAAAAAGCGGTGTGGTCGACAAAAGCGAGGCTTTTGCTCCTACGTATCCTCCAATGAGGAACTCAGACCTACGTAGTTCTGGATAACCTGTGAGACTTAAAAAAGTCTCGGTGTTTTCTCCACTAAAATGCAAACATGCTTTAGCAAAGAGACAAATATTCCAATTGATTTAGAGCAGCATATGCTTTTTTGAGTGAAAAAACAATGCGTCTACCGGGGAAGGAGAGTATGCTGATGAAATTTTCTCATAACCATAAATGAGATTTTGGATGTTAGCATTTCGTTTCTAAATGACCATTTAGAGGAAACACTGGGTTCGACAAAAATTAAAGAAATCCACTCAAAGTGTATCAATCTCGCACAGGTAAGTGTTTTATCCTAATTCCGAACCATAGATATGTCGTGACTTGATTTTACAAATCATTTCCTATCAAACCAAAGATTACATGCGTGATCATGGATCAATAGGACTTCCCTTGGAAACGGGTTCTTTTGGTGGGTTTTTCGGCTTTTGACCTCTTCTCCTTTTTTTTTGGCCCTTTTTTGGCTTTTTTCCTTTTCTGTTTTGGTTTAGTGCGGGGTGAAAAAGTCACCGACGCACAGGATTTTGGTTGGTAATCAAAGGGAGAAGACCACTTTTAGGTCATGGTTTCCTTTTCTTTCTTTTGTTCATTTGGTGACAATTTTGTATTGTTCAGATATTGTCTGGTCTAAAGACCTCTCTGCACATTTCTTCTGGTTTCTTTGACCAGGAGCTTTCTTCTTTTTTACTTTCTCCCATTCTTTGGTTGGGAATTTTCTTTCTTTTCTTTTTTCTTTCTCCCACTCTTTGATTGGGAATTTCCTTGTTTCCTTTTTTCCTTTGATTGGAAATTTTCCTTCTCTTTTCCTTTGATTGGAAATTTTCCTTCTCTTCTTTTTTGCTTTCGAGGGTAAGGATTAACATTCTCACCCTGGGTCAAGGTTTATGGTGAGTCAGGATTTTGGCTCAAGACTTGTAGAATGACTAGGCATGATACATGGCGGGGTTTGGTTTGGTTCAAGGATAAAAGGGATGCCCCACATTATTTCCATGACACAAATGCAAAAATGATGATTTGGAAATTTTATGCAAAACTGGTCATGCATGCACCTATGCGGACACTCAAGCGTCAAATTTTTATGGTCATGTGATGCTAGGGCTTAGGATTCATTTCCTCTATTTTAGTCAACCCAATGTTTCCAAAATATGTTCTTTTATCAATTTGTACATTCATCCGAGTCCATTTTGGGTGTCCGGAAAAATTTTCACAGCATTCACCCTTCAGGTGTATACACATTTTTTTTTCCAAAAACTAGCTATGATCAGCGAATTTTTCTTTAAAGAAAAGTTGGAAGTCATCTCTTTTCAAAAGCATGTTGGTTTTTCAGCTAGACAACTTATTTTTCTTTTTTCTCTCTTTTTCCTTTTTATCATTTGTTTATTTCTTTTTCTTGTTTGTTTTTGTTTCCCCCCCCCCCCCCCCTTTTTTTCTATGAGGTATTTTTGCTATATACATGCATATCTAAGGTATCTTGCTACCTAAACATACATATATATATTTTGTGAGGTATCTTTTTGCTACATACATGCATATCTAAGGTATCTTGCTACCTAAACATACATATATATATTTTGTGAGGTAGTTGTTTGCTACCTAAATTACATACATGCATATCTAAGGTATTTTGCTACCTAAACATACATATATATATTTTGTGAGGTAGTTGTTTGCTACCTAAATTACATACATGCATATCTAAGGTATTTTTCACTACCTAAACACGCATACATATATTTTGTGAGGTATGACTACCTTCCGAGCTTGTGCTCGTTTTATTTAAATTCTTAGGATCATGAGCAACTAGGTGTGTCCCACTATGACTTGAGAAACAAAGCTGATCAAATAACAAGCAGAGATTTAAAAGGTACTAGGTTGCCTCCTAGTAGCGCTTCTTTAACGTCTTGAGCTGGACGCCTTATGACTTGTCGGTCACTGACCTAGTACTTTGCTTACCTTTGGCTTTGGACTTGGTCGCCTATTGGTCGGCCATGTGGTGTAGGCAATACTCAAACCTTTTTGTGGATGAGCAGAGGTGAACTCTAGAGATGGTGGCAGTGTGTCTATTGCCCGCTACCGGCCATCCCAATGTTACTGTGGTGTCTCGCCCTGCGCCTGCCTGGGGGCGCAGTACTTCTTGATGAAAGCTTGATTGGTAGGGGGGGCCTGATGACCTTGCTGGGGGCGACAGGCACTCCCTAGAACTGACAGAGACCCGTATTTAGAGCTGGCAACCCCAAGACCCTGTTGGACTTCTCCGAGTCCACAGAGTGTTTTGCGGGCACAATCCCTGCAAACAATAGATGACATCAAAAATTAGTTGGGGGGAGGTGCGTACTTATCTATGCCACGACGACATGAACTTGCTGGGGGGAACGGGCGCCCTGCAGGGCAGACAGAGGCCCGTAACCAGAGCTGGAAACCCCAGGGCCCTGTTGGACTTCTTCAGGTCCACTGGGTGTCTTTGTGGGTGCGATCCCTGCAAACAATAGATGGTATCAGAAATCAGTTGAACCATATGCATACTTACCCATGTCGGGACGACACAGACCAACTGATACTTTTGCAGGGGGAGATTGGCATTGCGGTCGCTGGGCAGAATGTTGCTAAGTAGCAATGTCATCTATATCTGTGTAAGAGTGGTCATGTTGGTGCGCATGATCCGCGCTCGTCTCTTTGCAGCTGCACGGGTGAAATCTTACCCTGGTATGCATAGTAGCTATGTGATAGCCTCCCTCTCTGGTTGTGCTCGCACAGTTGGCCCTCCTCCAATATCAGGGGGTGGCCCAGGAACCGTTCAAAGGAAACTACTGGTCCCTTAACCGGGAGTGCAAGTCTCGGTTAAGCATTTAAGGATAGAGGACCTTAAATTCTCTTAAGGTGCGGATGTGGAGCACACTGAAAATGAGGATACGTAGCCCTCTAAAGGTGAGGGCGTGCAGCCCTCTCAAGGCGAGGATGTGTAGTCCTCTGGAGGTGACGGCGTGTAGTCCTCTCAAGGTGAGGGCGTATAGCCCTCTGTTGGCGAGGACGTGCAGTCCTCTCAAGGTGAGGGCGGGCAGCCCTCTATTGGCGAGGACGTGTAGTCCTCTAAAGGTGAGGGCGTGTAGCCCTACGAAGGTGAGGACATGCAGTCCTCTGATGGCGAGGGCGTGTAGCCCTCTGAAGGTGAGGACATGTAGTCCTCTGATGGCGAGGGCGTGTAGCCCTCTGAAGGTGAGGACGTGTGGTCCTCTGAAGGTGAGGACATGCAGTCCTCTAATGGTGAGGGCGTGTAGCCCTCTGAAGGTGAGGACATGTAGTCCTCTGATGGCGAGGGCGTGTAGCCCTACGAAGGTGAGCACATGCAGTCCTCTGATGGCGAGGGCGTGTAGCCCTACGAAGGTGAGGACATGCAGTCCTCTGAAGGTGAGGACATGCAGTCCTCTGATGGCGAGGGCGTGTAGCCCTCTGAAGGTGAGGACATGTAGTCCTCTGATGGCGAGGGCGTGTAGCCCACTGAAGGTGAGGACATGTAGTCCTCTGATGGCGAGGGCGTGTAGCCCTACGAAGGTGAGCACATGCAGTCCTCTGAAGGCGAGGGCGTGTAGCCCTCTGAAGGTGAGGACATGTAGTCCTCTGATGGCGAGGGCGTGTAGCCCTACAAAGGTGAGGACATGCAGTCCTCTGAAGGTGAGGACATGCAGTCCTCTGATGGCGAGGGCGTGTAGCCCTCTGAAGGTGAGGACATGCAGTCCTCTGATGGCGAGGGCGTGTAGCCCTCTGAAGGTGAGGACATGTAGTCCTCTGATGGCGAGGGCGTGTAGCCCTACGCAGGTGAGGACATGCAGTCCTCTGATGGCGAGGGCGTGTAGCCCTACGAAGGTGAGGACATGCAGTCCTCTGAAGGTGAGGACATGCAGTCCTCTGATGGCGAGGGCGTGTAGCCCTCTGAAGGTGAGGACATGTAGTCCTCTAATGGCGAGGGCGTGTAGCCCTCTGAAGGTGAGGACATGTAGTCCTCTGATGGTGAGGGCGTGTAGCCCTACGAAGGTGAGGACATGCAGTCCTCTGAAGGCGAGGGCGTGTAGCCCTCTGAAGGTGAGGACATGTAGTCCTCTGATGGCGAGGGCGTGTAGCCCTACGAAGGTGAGGACATGCAGTCCTGTGAAGGTGAGGACATGCAATCCTCTGATGGCGAGGGCGTGTAGCCCTCTGAAGGTGAGGACATGCAGTCCTCTGATGGCGAGGGCGTGTAGCCCTCTGAAGGTGAGGACATGTAGTCCTCTGATGGCGAGGGCGTGTAGCCCTACGAAGGTGAGGACATGCAGTCCTCTGATGGCGAGGACATGTAGTCCTCTGGAGGTGAGGGTACTAGTACCCAAGGCTAGGGCGTGTAGCCCTCTCAAGGCGAGGACGTGTAGTCCTCTGGAGGTGAGGGCGTGCAGCCCTCTGATGGTGAGGACGTGTAGTCCTCTCAAGGCGAGGACGTGTAGTCCTCTGAAGGTGAGGGCGTGCAGCCCTCTCAAAGCGAGGACATGTAGTCCTCTGGAGGTGAGGGCGGGCAGCCCTCTGATGGTGAGGACGTGTAGTCCTCTCAAGGCGAGGACGTGTAGTCCTCTGACGGTGAGGGTAACTAGTACCCAAGGCGAGGGCGTGTAGCCTTCTCAAGGCGAGGACGTGTAGTCCTCTGGAGGTGAGGGCGTGCAGCCCTCTGATGGTGAGGACGTGTAGTCCTCTCAAGGCGAGGACGTGTAGTCCTCTGAAGGTGAGGGCGTGCAGCCCTCTCAAAGCGAGGACATGTAGTCCTCTGGAGGTGAGGGCGGGCAGCCCTCTGATGGTGAGGGCGTGTAGTCCTCTCAAGGTGAGGACGTGTAGTCCTCTGACGGTGAGGGTAACTAGTACCCAAGGTGAGGGCGGGTAGCCCTCTCAAGGCAAGGACGTGTAGTCCTCTAAAGGTGAGGGTACTAGTACCCAAGGGTTCACCCTTATGAGAAAGCAAGAGATCGACTCATCGAGAGGATCGGTCATCCCAAATCCACACGACTGGATATTAGATGTAGGAAATCTATGCAGTTAACATAATTTTTAGGGATGCAGATGCATGCAACCTTTGTCGTGAAATTTGGTAAATGCGGACTTCATATGAACCAATGCAATGTAATGGAAAGTTGTACAATGTTCATGACATTCTTTCCCTATTTTGTGATTTTGATTTTGATTTAATTTTTTTGGAAAACACAGATTGACTGTCCTTTTGAAAGAGGTGATAATTCATGCAACCTCATCCTATCTTTTTGTAAATCTCTCCGAGAACTCCCTCTGAGTGTTGTTCTGTTTGATTTAGTCATTTGACCATTTTGGAGTGACGACAATGGAGTCGTTTGATGTTTAAACAATCCATTGAAATTCCTGGGTTTGTCCCCCTTTTTTATTGTTATTATTATTATTATTTATTATTATTATTATTATTATTTTTAAAAAAACATCGATGGGTGAGAACTTTTGATTTGCCCCTAGGTTCACTTGAGGCTCATGCACGATGCCCCTCATTGCCCCAGTGTAAGGCTTTGAGGTACCAATTGTTATCTTTCGTCATGACCTTGTAGCTGGGAACCTATTGGGTGAAAACTTCTAATCTGCCCCTAGGTTCGCTTGAGGTTTTTGCATGGTGCCTTTCATTGCCCCAGTGTAAGGCTTTGAGGTACCAATCGTTGTCTTGTTTTCATAGCCTCGTAGTGAGGAAGAATGAAAGAAGCAGTTGATTCTTGCAAAAAGAATTTTCCAAGGACGAGAAATAGTTGAAGAATTTTTTCAATTGATGGATTAAGTCAAATGACTCCTATGTAGAAGCAAGATGTTTTGATGTTTTGATGATGCCGAAGGATCAAGTGCTTCTAAGTTTTATTCGAGACAAGAATCCAAGAAAATCAAGATATATGATCAAGTTGATCTCTAGAATCTTAGGAAGAAGTTTCCAAATTGAAAAAGCAAAAGGTTTGACCAAGGAATTCTATCCTTTCCAATTGAGATTTGCTCTCTGGTAATCGATTACCAGCAGTTGAAAATGTTTTTATTCAAATTTTTAAAACCTGTAATCGTTTACACAAGTCTTGTAATCGATTACCAGAGGGGATTTTCGGAAAATAATTTCCAAGAGTCACATCTATTCAAATGGTTTATGAATGGGCATCAAAGGTGGCTTGGAAGCACGAATTTAAAGAGAGTTTTCATTGCCCACAAAGTTTATCCTCTCAAAAGATTAAGAGTTTTTCTGAACTGAACTGTCTTATCCTCTCAAAAAGATTCCTTGGTCAACCACTTGCATATTCAATAAGGAATTTTGATTGGTCTTCATTGTACAATCTATCCCTTTTAAGAGAGATTTCTCCTTCTCTTCTTCTTACTTCTGAAAAGGGATTAAGAGACTGAGAGTCTCTTATTGTAGAGGATTCTTGAACACAAGGGAAGGGTTGTCTCTGTGTGGTTCAGACTTTGTAAAAGGAGTTTTACAAAGAGAGTGGAAAATCTCAAGTGGGTTTCTTGAGGACTGGACGTAGGCGTGGGAAGTGGCCGAACCAGTATAAATCAAGTTTGCATTCCTCTCTTCCTTTAAACCTTTTATTGCTATTTATCTTTTGCTTTAAAAAAGTTTATTTTGATTTGTCTTTTGAGTAATTCATGTTAAGGGTGCATTGTTAATCCAAAAAGAAAGAGTGATAGTTCAATTGGGGAATAGTCTTTGCATTTTAATTCAACCCCCCTTTTTCTTAAGGTAACTGAGGCCATTTGTCCAACATCCTATTCTTGATAACTCACTTCTCTCTAAAAAGACAAAATGAGGTCACATGAACGTCTATATTTTTACTTGAAAACACAGTCAATCAAATGCCTTTTAATTTTTTATTTTGAAACTTATTTTTTATTTTGAAACTTATTTGTTTTGAACTTTGCTCGTTGTTTTACGGCACCCCCACCAACGCGCAAGACGAGTAATCTCTGATTGAACAGTCTTAGAAGTCAGCACTCAGGAGCGCAGGTCGTTTGAGCAAACAAACCAATGGCTTGCACCCACATTCCAGTGAAAGTTGAATAAGCAAACATGCGTTTGTGAGAGGATGAGGGACAAAGATATCAACTTTATCCATTTCATTTATCATTGTAACTGTGGTTTACAATAATGGCATAAACTTGGAAATCCTGATGAGTCATTAGAGACACCTAACAACAGCCTTCAAAATTGCCCCATGTGTGGCATCTCTTGTCAATGTCAGGATTTACACGCAATTCTCCTCAAATTTCAGCCAGCCCGCATCAATTAGACCTTGCACCTTACGCTTCAGAGCCCTACAATGCTCAATGGAACGCCCTGGGGCTTCTCCGTGACAAGCACACGTTGCGTTCGAGTCATATTCTCGGAGAAATGGAGGTTGATGAACCTTGGCTAGGGTTATTGCTACCATTGAATTATCGAGTGGATATGGGATCAAGTTTAGCATATGACAACGGAATTTGGGGTGAACCCTACAGGCTTTTTGCTGCAAAATTCCTTTTTGTTGGTGTTTTTTGGTTTGTGCTAAAGGTGGTCTTCGTCATTGGAAGTGCGGTAGACAAACTTTGTGGTTGATTTAGGGATGGCCTTTATGGATAACTGGTCGGTGGGTAAGGAGGAGGTTTGTTATTGGCTGAGTAATGACATTGTTGGGTTGGTGGGAAACTTGGCCGTATAGGAATGGCAGTCACAGCATGGGTTTCTCCCTCTTTCTCACCCTCTTCATTTGCCCCAGTTTTCTCAGTCGTCCTAGTAGGATGATCAAATTTGCCTCTTTTCGGACCCACATCGATCCTTTTGCTGGCGAAGACCAAATCTGTAAAACTTGAAGGTGTGTAACCCACCATTTTTTCATAGTAGAACACCGGTCACGTGTCTACTATCATTGTCATAATCTCTTTCTATGTTATTGGGGGTGCTACTTGAGCCGCCAGATCCCTCCACCTTTTGGGCGTATACTTTGAAAGATTTGTGCCCCCTTTTTGCACATGTTCTGTAGTTGCATCCTATCCGAAGACATTATACTGACACTGCCTAATGAAGGCAACCACTAGGTCCTTCCAAGAATGGGCTCGGGAAGGTTCCAAGTTAGTGTACCAGGTAACAGCTACCCAGTAAGACTTTCTTGGAAGGAATGTATCAGTAATTCCTTATCTTTTGCGCATGCCCCCATCTTCCGACAATACATCTTTGGATGGTTCTTGGGGCAAGTAGTCCCCTTGTACTTGTCAAAATCCAGCACCTTGAACTCGGGAGGGGTGATGATATTGGGTACTAGGAACAACTCTTCTAGGTTAGCAAAGGCATAATCTTTACCTCCTTCAATGGCCCTGAGCCTTTCCTCTAAATGATCCAACTTTTCCATTTCTGCCATAGCACGAGGGTTTTTACTTGTTGTGGAATGCAAGAGGTGTAGCTGGGGGTGATACTGAGGGCCTTCCGAAGTGTTTTCAAGGGGTATACCACCAACTGCTTGCCCTTCAGTGGCATATCCGAGCCAAGGCTCGAAGTCGGCTAGATTGTGGTGGGGAATTTCATGTGTCTCTTCCACAGTTTAAGAGACATGTGCATGATCAGTTTGGGGTTGTTGGCTCTTAATGAGTATGGGAGTGGGGTTATTGAGATTTTCATTGAGAGTGTATGCCACATTGGGTGGTGTATAGTTGGGAGGCAAGCCATATGATGGGAAAGCGTGCTCGTTTTGAATTTGCACATCATGGGGTCGTTCGTACTTCCCAAATCTTTGCCTACCATATTTGAGGTTGGATGATTCATTTGCTTGAGGCCAGATGGGAGCATCGGGTTCACCTTAGCAACAGCGCTAGTAGCAGCAACTATAACCGCATTGGCTTCCATTATCTTCTTCATGCTCATCATGGCCTCTATCATTGTGGCCATTTGCTCTTTCATGGCCTCCATGTCGGCCTTCATCTTCTCTTGCACCTCCTCTGCTTCACCCATTACTCTAGCTCTAGCACGAGTTCGGTAAGGGCGCCGTAAAGCGTGTCCTTTTCTTTTTGATAACAATGATTAAGTTCATTTTATCTTATTTTATTTTATTTTTCAAGGAAAGAATGTAATGAACAATGCAACCAATGAAAAGCATGGATGTATGCAAATGATGTACAGTTGAAGTATTGCGAATTTTTACGCAGGATATGGGGTTGAATCAATTTAGATTTTCAACATGGTCCATGACATCTTTGTCAAGGTGAAACTGGAAGTAACAAGGACATCAACAATCCTAAATATGTTTGGAAGTAGACAAAGCAGTGATGTGACTCGATTCATCTTTTGCCCCAATTTTGCAAGACGGTTACTTCCAGATTTCAACTTGACTTGATGAACCTTTTTATAAAAGCATGAGCTTGGTTCAACCCCATAACCCAGGGAATGGCAATTTTGATTGCCAATACTTCAACAACATTTCATAGGGATGAAAGACTCGGGAATACGCATACTATGCATGGAGAATGTAATTGTCAAATTGAGATGCCCGAAGAAACATCTTTCCTTAGTTAACTATGCATTAGGTATCATGTTCAATCATTTTGTTTTTAAGTGAAATGGGTTTATGATCCCAACATGGTTGGCTCATGGTACCGAATATATGCAACCAAGAATGCTTCCCTTTTTTGTTTTTGTTTTGTAGAGGAAAATGCAAGGCTCATGCATGAGCAAACATGAAAACAAAAGGTATGCAGTTTGTAGAACAAAAAGTTTGTTGAACGCATATGCATGATGATGCCATGACTCATGCAAAATGTGAGGCTGGAATATGATAACGGACAAATGCAGGAACGATATGTTCATTATGATGTTATGAAGAGATGCTTATGCGATGCATGATATGAATGCATTTTACGGACACGAGAGCCCGGGAAATTATCTCTTCTTACTTGCGCATTTGGGGCGTAGTTCCCCATGTGTACAATTAAGAAGGTGATATGGACCTTCCGGCTTCCTGTGACAAAGGACGAGACCAACATACAATGCATGCTAGAGATAAAATGTGGGAGTGACTTGATTCGCACTGATTTTTGGAGTAAAAACGTAGGATAAACTCATTTTATTCAAAAAGTTATAACTAGTCAAGATCTGAGCGACAATACAAACTTCCTAGAGGTTTCTAATCATATGGTCCATTAAGTCTATCATATGCTGACAATAGCTGAGAAGTCCGTGGATCTCCTCGGGGGCGGAGTAGGTGTCCGCCATTGCTTTGGCCTTGGCTAGCAATTGGGGAAGTTCTTGACTCCTGTTCAAAGTAAGAGAAAATCGGCCCATCCTCATTGTTGCCTCTTGGTGCAATGAATCAATTACCCTTTCCCTTGCTTCCCTTTCTACTGATATCTTGGCGTACTCATCCTCTAGCCTTTGCTCGTGAGTCGCCGCTAGATTTAGCTTCTCTTTGCACTTATCGATGATGGCCCACATATTCCCTTCAGTCTCGCTTTAAATGTTGGGACAAATTTCTTTTCAACCTAAGGCAAGCCTTTAGCTCGTCCTTCCAGATCATGCCTTTGACCCGTGATGATTCCTTTCACCTCTTCGGAGCTTGAGCTCACTATTGCTGCCCTATAAAGCCCCTCAAAACTTGTTTTGGTCGTGTTCTTCCTTTCGGGCCTTCTTGGTTTCTCGTTCCAAGGCTTCAGCTGTGGCCATATTGACGTCCCTTAGTTCATCATACTCTTTTCAGACTTTGATGGCTATGGACTTGAACTTCTCTTCGACTACCCGGGCTCTTTCAAGCTCTGCCTTTAGGGCTTGTACCTCATCACTTTCTTCCGAAGCTTTAACCTCATCATCTCTCACAGTCTTTAGATTTGGGAGCCAATTCAATCCTTGTGTTCGGACTCTTAGCCACTTATGATAGCCGCCGATGATCCCATTACGGCTTCCCCTAAGCTCTCTGTCCTTTCTTCACGCCGCATCCCATGCCTTGCGAACTCCTTGGAGTACCCTTGCGTTGTGGTCACTGAAACCCCGTGCGATGAAAGGCGTGATGCTTTCGTCTGATGGCACTCCTCTCATGAGGTAGCCAAGCTGTCTTATGGCGAGGACGGGATTATAATTAATACAACCCCTTGTTCCATCAAGGGAACCTTTAGACATCCTTCGTATGAAGATAGAATCCCGATTCTTCCTTCCTTCTTGGAGAAAAAGGTGTGAAACCAGCCACACATAGAGAGCCAGTGCACAACAAACAATTCTTGCGCCACTCTTTTCACCTCCCCGGTCGAATGTGTCATACATGGCCAAAATGGCGTCGACCGGGCTTTCCTTGCCATGATGAAAGGTGAGGAAAGCGTCAATCGCTGCTAGGTCCACTAACCCTTCCATATTTGGAAAGAGGACACCTCCAAAGATCAAAAGCGCCAAGATGTCAATAAAAGAAGCCCATTCGCCTTGATTTTGCCAAGGCCTTTGCCCTTTCCTCCAAACACTTCCTTGGTACTCCGACTACTCCATTTCTGTTTTGCTTTACATGGTCCAACTCTTGTGCTGAGATTTTCACTACCTTGGCAACTCTTGTCGTGGAGGGATAGAACCCAAAGAAAAGATATGGCTTCCTTCCTCCCAGTGGGCATCCCAGGATTTCTTCAAACTCTTTCATAGTCGGCACTAGCTGGAAGTCCTCAAATGTGAAGCACCTTAGGGGCTGGTCATAATACTGGGAAAGGGATGCAATCGGTTCCATGGAGACTTCTACCCTAGCTAGGTCCCAAATCTTACCATAGGCTTTGCGGAAGGGTTGCCGTTGAAGTTGACCCATTAATTGCCCCAACTCTCGTAAACTAGTGACCTCTAAGCTCTTGATTTTGACTTGATAGAACCTCTTTTTAAGCGAAGGCTTTTGACTTGATCCCATGTTTTACTAAAGTGAAATAAAATCTAGTTCGAATCAAAACTCCGACATCTATCATGGGTGGAATGGATGAATGCATGAAGAAATGCATATGACACAGATGCAATTTACGAATACGGGAGCCCGAGAAACTGTCTCCTTCTTAGATACAACGTCTAGGGGTAGCAAAGTGCCCCAATGTATGTATTTAAAACGGTGACACGGACCCTTCGTTGGTTTGTTTACAAAGAGGATCAAGACAGAACCCATGTGCGATGCATATGCGAAAGGCGCAACACGGGAATGTACATAGTACGACAATATTCACAAACAAATATAAGCAAAAGGGTACATGACACTTATGCATGGCAGTGTGAAAAATGGCACGTAACGTGTTTGCTCCGTGCCCCTATTTAAGGGACCTACAAGGGAGAGAACTAACTAGGCATTTAGCAATAACCCCCCAAGGTAGTCATATCTCTCCTGACGGTTTCTAGAGGTATTATCCTCTTTGAAGAACATATTGCAGCAGTAGGGACTACTAGCAACAATAAGTTTTCAAAGAGAAAAGCTCTAGATGAGGGTTCACTGTAATCAAGCAAGTCGGAGACCTAGCATGATCACAGATTCGCCTCCACTCCTTATGTTCCCATGAACCCGGGTATAGGGCCCCTTTTTCACTCACAGTGTGTGCAAATAGTGTTGGTGTTTGTGTGCGTCAAATGAATAAATATTTACTTCATGCATACATTTTAAAACGCACTAAAAGCAACAAAGAGTTTATATACACAAGAACATAATGAATGGAAACTAACAGAGGGGTAAGTCACGGTAAAACATTGCACAAGATTAAATGGCCTAACTCTCTAAAAACAGTCCCCAGTGGAGTCGCCAACTGTCGCAACCTACCCTTCGGCGGGAGGGCGACGCGTGACTCGCGGGATGCGTGTTCCACGAAAGGAATACGCGCGGAGTCGCCACCAACGTTTATTTGAGGAAAACGTCAGAAAAACCGGAAAAGACGCGATCTACGAACTTTTAAGTGAAAGGTTCGGGAGTTGTATTTACGCACGGGGAAGGTATTAGCACCCCACACGTCCGTCCCAAGGGACGGCAGCCTTTAATCGAATGTGCAACATGACTTTGATTTTTATGTTCCCTTTTATGTCCTTATATCCTTTATATATTTTTTCCTTTTTTTGTGGTCGACAAGGGTGTTTCCCTTTGCTCCTACGTATTCCTCAATTTGCGATGAGGAAATCAGACCTACGTAGTTCTTTCCTATCAAGTGATTCTCTTTTTACTTAAGAGGTGATCATTTTAAGGCGTTGGACCTTAAAAATGACCCATTTTACTTAGTAAGAAATTGAAATGACAAACTTCAAAAACCTATTTTTGTGGACGAGCTTGACTAGGCGAGTTGATTTTAGCCTTAGTTTCACCTTAGTTATTAGTCAATTCAATTAAGAATGAGAAATCCCAAAGAGAAAATGTCCGATTGATTTTCCGCTTTATTTTACTAAAAGGTATATTTTTTTGTTATTATATTATTATTTTATCTCTTTTTGATTTCCAACGTGGTTACGGCACGACCGAACGGTCGGAATTCATTTTAAACGAAGTTAACGGATAATACAATTCAAACGTTCGGTGGAAATTTATTTTATTTTTAGGTTAAGCGAGAAATGACTTAAATAAAATGGCTTAAGCACGTCAAGAGGGGGTATAAAAAGTAAATGAAACGAGAATAAAAATACACGAAACACAATGTGGACCACCACGGGTACATAGAATGAATCGAAAAGCTTGGTTCGAGGTACTTACCCGTTGAAGATCGAAGAACGATGAAGAACGAATGAAGAACATCGAAGAACGGTCAAAACCTTTGCGAATGTTTTCCTTTCTTTCGTAGCTTCTCTGAGATAATCTTGACTTCTAAGCCTTTCTCCTAGTTAGTTTGAGATTCTCTTAGTGTTTCTTGTATTTTGGATACTACTATAGGGTGTTTTTAGACTTCCTTATCATAAGTCGGACCATAACCCAATCCTGATTTATTTCCACCAATCACCAACTCTGGGAATCACGTAAGGTCTAGGCCAAAGCTGTACAGCTTTAAACAACTATAAATTGATGTTTAATTGTATTTAGGCCTTTTGATACAAAGAGGAATGAGAGAGGTCTCTGAGTGATGCAAAGAGGAACTGACGGGGAGTTCACGATATGTGAGAGGGGTTTATTATATATTTAGGCCTTTTGATACCATAGTTGGGGTAAGGAAACCTAACTATAGGGATGTATGCCTGTCCCTATTGCATGCTGGTTTTGAAGAAAAACAATGATTTTGACTAATGGGATGCGATACGTCTGTTATTGATAAATGACATTATTGTTTTTATTAGACTTGTGTTGACCGAAGACCTGGGAATGTGAATCTCAAGCATGAACTATATATGTATGTGTATGTGGAATGTGATTTACTGATGATATTGTTATTGATGATATTAATTTATATGATGTGATGTTGATGTTTATGATAATGTTGATAGAGAATGATGTTGTTATTGAAGATGATATTGATAATAATTTATATGAGATGATGTTGGTGTTTATGATAATATTGATATGAGATGATGTTGTTATTGATGATTATGTTGATATGACATGAAGTTGTTATTGATGATTATGTTGATATGAGATGATGTTTTTCTTATTGATAATGTCATTGAGATGAGATGATGTTGATGTTGAGAATGACATTGAGATGAGAAGTTGTTGATGTTGAAAATGTCATTGTGATGATGTGTGATGTGTATGTACATGGGGGGTGCAGCGACCATGATGGATATCCCTGGTGGGGGAAATAGAGTGGTTAAAGAGTTTTGAGCATCTATGAAAGGGGATGACTTAGAATCTTTAATTATCCATGATCAATGCATTGATGGTGCCCACGTTTCATACTTCATATTGCATGAAAATAGTATAAACTTTGTCAGTAAGTATGTATAGTTTCTCTTGAGGGGGAATACTTGTACTTGGGGGCATGTCACTCAGTTTGGAACTCCCTTGAGACTCAGGCTGATCACCATGGGGGGGGGGGAGTTGCCTATGTATGACAGGGTGACCTCGACACTTGCTGCCTAGCTTTCTTAAGTGAGAGTGTTGTGTGCACACGCTTAGGCTATTTCCTAATGACTGGTACCACATTGCATTTTTTTGATCTTTTATAATAAACTCACCCTTGCAATGTGGTACCATTTATCAGGAAATAGCCTAAGCGCGTTCACATGACACTCTCACTTAGGAAAACTAGGTAGCAAGTGTTGAGGTCACCCTATTGTGCACAGGTGATAAGTGTCAAATTTCAGTTATTTTTGGGATTAAATTGTTAACTCTAATCCTTTAATTGTAATAGTTTTCTTATAAACTGCCCTTAAAACTAGTTGTAACTATATATTGTACATTTACTAATATTGTTGTTTAAATATGAAAGATTCATCCATGATTTTGTAGGTTTTGGTGGTTGCTTGTTAGATCCAGAAACAAAGCTAAAAGGAAGGGCAAAATGGTCTTTTCATGAAGATTTCTGACTCTAAATTTGCCCAGGCTAGCGTCTAGCTTGCCTTTAGCCCTAAGAAAGCCACTTGCTTGGGCGAGCTGATACCTTCAGCCTTAAGCAAGCAACTCGCTTGGGCGAGCTCCAACTCGCCTGTAGTAAATGGCTTTTTCTACAAATGGCCATGCGGAGGAAGAGGAAAACAAAATCGAGCAGCTTGAAACCAGAAGGAAAATGCAAAAGAAGAAGCAGAAGAGGAAAAGTGGAGCCAAGACGCTGTAAAGTTGTGACCATGGATCACTTCCTTCGTCATTTCTCTTGTTAGTCTTATGCTCTACACAATGATCGGTTAGTTTTTCTTAAGGATTGGATCTAATCTTTGTACCCTTATGCATCCCTTTTGATGTTATGTATTAATCTTTTCTACTCATTATTGGTAATTTCATTCTACTCGTAATGCTTGATTCTATTTGATCACTAGTGTCATGAAATTGGATTTTATGTGAGACTGGAAGGTAATCTTAGAATTTGAACCGAATGATTTTACTCTTTACGTTATGTTGCTAGGAATAAAGTATAACGTTTTGATTTCAAAAAGCACGAGAATATAATTGTAATGCTAGGATATTTACTACATTTGCGAAGGATCGATATTTAGTAAATGTTCTTAGGTTCCAAGTGCGAGGAATCGACTTGGGATAACTATGTGTGCATCAGTAATGTTAGAAAAGGATTTATACATGTTAATCTTATTAGGATACTAAGGGTATGAATGATGAAATCCAATCCTATGTTTTCTTGAATTATTTTAAATCGCTTCCACAATTTCTGTATTTCTGACGCATTGAATTCCATTATTTTTACTATTCTTTTACTTTCAGTTATCTTTAGTTAGTTAAACTAAAATCAAATGACATTCTATTGAATTTGTACATAACTATTAAATTGATAACCTTTTTTCGCAACCTACCCTTTTGCGGGCGAGCGAGGTGAGGCTCACGAGTGCGTCTTCCATGGGAGGAAAATGCGCGGAGTCGCCACCAACGTTTATTGAAAGGAAAACATTAGAAAAACCAAAGGAAACCAACCGGTCATAAAGAATATTCCAGATTCGGGAGTTATCTTTACGCTTGAGGAAGGTATTAGCACCTCTCACGTTTGTCCCAAAAGGACAACAGCCTTAGATTAGAGTTGTGTGAAATCATGTATCTAAACTTTTTGTCTCTTTTTATTTTTGAGGTCGACAAAAGCGGGGCTTTTGCTCCTACGTACCCTCCATCGAAGAGGAAATCAGACCTACATAGTTCTTTCCAAAGGCAGTGAAGTGATGTGTTGATTTTACTCTTTTGAACGGTCCATGTTAACCGATAAAAAGCAAAGAGGACCATTTAAGGCGTTGGACCTTAAAACGGTTTTCAGTGATTTTTGCGGACAAAGCTTGATTTTGTGAGTTGATTTTAGCCTTAGTTTCACTTTAGTTATTAGTCAATTCAATTAAGAAAGAAAAATCCCAAAGAAAAACGTCTGATTGATTTTTTTTATTATTTTACTAAAAGATATTTTTTTATTATTATATTATTATTTTGCCTCTTTTTTTTTGTTTTAAACGTGGTTACGGCATGACCGAACAGTCAGATTTCATTTTAACAGAAATTAAAAGATGTTACAATTCAAATGATCGGTGGAAATTTATTTTATTTTTTAATTAGGTAAGAAAATGACTTAAATAAATGACTAAAGCACGTCAAAAGGGGGTACGGAAAGTAAATGAAATGAAAATAAAAGCACGCAAAACAAGTGGGGACCACTAAGGATACATAGAATGAATTAAAAAGTTCGATTTCGGGAACTTACCGGTTGAAGACCGACGAACGACGAAGAACGATGAAGAATGGTGGAAAACCTTCGCGAAATCGCCCACGGAAACGTCTCGGAAGCGTTACGGAAGCGCCTCGGCATGGATTTTCATCACTGAAACAATTTTTCTCACTAATTTTAAGTGATTCTCAGATACCAGGAGGGTTGAACATTTTTGTTCTGCCCTCCTCCCCCTATTTATAGGGAAAAGAGGGAGAAGCTTGCCACCCAGCTCGCCCAGGCGAGCTAGGTTGCTTCCTCCAGAAGGCACCACCTTCTGGTGGAATTTCCTGGAAGGCCCAAGTGGGTCTGGTTTCTATTTGCACCCCCTATTTACTAAATACACCCCCTGTCTTTTTTTGCTGATTCTTTTTCCGTAACGTTACGAAACTTTACGAATTTCGTAACGATACTTGTTTTCTTTCGGTAATGTCATGGAACCTTACGGATTACGTAATCATCCCTTTTTTAGCTCCCAGAATGTTACGGAACCTCACGAATTGTGCAACAATGCTTCCTTTTGACTTCCGGCATGTTACGGAACTTCACAAATTACACGCGCGATCACGAATCAATAGGATTTTCTCGAGGGTAGTGTTTTTGGAGAGGAAACTGGGTGTTTCGGTCTTTTCCTCTTTGTTTATGTGGGGCGGGACATCGCCAGATGGGAGCAATCTTGAATGGCAATCCCAAAGGAAGAACCACTTCAAAATGGGTTTTCCCTTTGCCGACGGTCATTTACCTCGCCGAAAATTTATCTGGTCCGAAGATCTTTTATTCTCTTTCCTGGTTTCCTTTATTGACCGGGAATTATTCTATTTCCCTCCGATCTTTTCCTTTTTACTTTCTTCTGATCTTCGATCGGGAATCCTTCTTTTCCTTTTCTTTTCTTTCCTTTTCATTTCTTTCTCTCCCTTTTTTCGATCTTTGATTGGGAATTTGGGTTTTAGCATTCATTATTCGCTCTCCCTTGAGGAGATTCTACTGTCCTTTTCTTCGGGGGGAAGGATGAGGATTCTCTTCATGGGCCAAGGTTCAAGGTAGCTTAAGGTTGTGTCTCAACATGGTCTTTTCGCCTCGCTCGCCCGATTTTGATATTTGAGGCAAAACAAATTCATGTGTCAGAGTGTCGGTTTCGGATTAAACTCCCATATTATTTCCACGAGGCGCACGTAACAATGATGATTTGGAAACAACGTGCAAAATTTAGTCATGCATACAGCTAGGTGGGTACTCAAGCATCCAGTTTATGGCATTATGATACTAAGGCTTGGGATTTATGCAAGTAGACCCAACGTTTCCAAATCATGTTCTTTCATTTGTTTCAACGAATCCATCCATTCTTATCTCGGTTATTTTGGAAAATAAACTCTTAGCGTCAATTTCTTGTTTCCAAAAGATATGTTTGCTCTCTATGAAAGAAATGTGGTGGAAAGAAATGTCGACAAAGAATTCAGCTAACTTCAAGATATAAGTTTGATAGAGTATCAATTTTTGATCCCTAGTATCCCATTCCCCTCTCAACTGACGTATTACCAAAGCCGAGTCTTCATATACTTTGAGTAGCTTCACGTCAAAATCAATGGCAGCTTGAATCCCAAGGGCGCATGCTTCATATTCGGCCATATTGTTGGTACAATCGAAACCTAGCCTGGCCGTGAAAGGGATACATTGATCATCTGGGGATACAAGGACTGCCCCTACTCCATGGCCCAAAGCATTAGATGCCCCATCAAAACAAACAATCCATTTGTCTATATCCTTATGCGTCCGCTTCTCTTTGAATAGGGCCATGATGTCTTCATCCAGGAACTCAGGGTGCATTGGCCGATAATCTTGAAGGGGTTGTTGGGCCAAATAATCTGCTAAGGCTCTTCCCTTTATCGCCTTTTGGGTGACATACACAATATCGAATTCAGATAGTAGTACTTGCCACCTAGCGATTCATCCCGTGAGGGCCGTTTTCTCAAAGATGTATTTCACGAGATCCATTTTGGAAATAAGCCAAGTGGTATGACTGAGCATGTACTGCCTAAGACGATGTGATGCCCATACCAAGGCGCAGCACGTCCTATCCAACATTGAGTAATTCATCTCACAGGCATTAAACGTCTTGCTTAAATAGTAAATGGCTTGTTCCTTCTTCCCAGAGTCATCATGTTGACCCAACACGCACCCCATAGACTCGACTAACACAGTCATGTATAGGAAAAGAGGTCTTCCTGTTACAGGCGGCATGACCACCGAGGGATTCGCGAGGCTCTGTTTGATTTTTTCGAAGGCCTCTTGGCAGTCGCTATTACACAGGACCGCCTGGTTTTTACGCAAGAATTTGAAGATGGGCTTGCAGGTAGGGGTGAGTTGCGAGATAAATCTCGCGATGTAATTCAACCTGCCCAGGAAACCTCGAACCTGCTTCTCTGTGCATGGCTCTGGCATTTCAAGAATGGCCTTCACTTTCTCGGCATCTATCTCTATCCCTTTCTGGCTCACGATAAAACCTAACAACTTCCCTGACTTTACCCCGATGGTGCACTTGGCGGGGTTTAGTTTCAGTTGGTATTTTCGCAACCTTCCAAACAGCTTACGCAGATTGATGAGGTGTTCGTCCTCGGTCCAAGATTTGGCAATCATGTCATCTACATAGACTTCTATCTCTTTATGCATCATGTCGTGGAATAAGGCTACCATGGCACGTTGATAGGTTGCCCCAGCATTTTTTAGCCCGAAGGCCATCACTTTGTAGCAGAATGTTCCCCATAGGGTGACGAAAGTGGTCTTCTCCACATCTTCGGGTGCCATTTTTATCTGGTTATACCCCGAGAAACCATCCATAAATGAGAAAAGGGTGAACTTAGCCGTATTATCTACTAGTATATCAATGTGCGGTAAGGGAAAATTGTCTTTAGGACTGGCTCGGTTTAAATCCCGATAGTCTACGCACATTCGCACTTTGCCATCTTTTTTGGGACGGGGACAATGTTGGCTACCCACTCAGGGTATCGAGCCACAGCCAAGAAACCCACATCGAACCGCTTTCTCACTTCTTCTTTAATTTTCAAAGACATTTCGGGTCTCATCCTTCGTAATTTTTGCTTAACCGGGGAACACCCAGGATTCGATGGCAACCTATGTTGCACAATGTCGAGGTCCAGACCTGGCATGTCCTAGTACGACCATGCGAAGATGTCTTGATATTCTTCAAGAAGGGTTATCAAATCTTGGCGGATAGGTGCGGTCATACCGGTCCCTACTTTCACTTCTTTCTTTCCCTCTCTGGTCTCTAAGTCTATCAATTCGGTTTCCTCTTGGTGAGGCTTCATTTCGCATTCTTCCTGAGCGATCAACCTCTCCAACTCCGGTGAAAGGACATCCTCTTCCTCTTCTTTGTTTATTGTTTGACTTACTTCTCGGTCAAAATCAATTATCAAGCCCTCGTTGTCAGGATCCTCAAAGGATCGATCCTCACATCTATACCATTCAAGACAAAAAACAAAAACATGCAAAATGATATGAGAAAAGGTGGAATTGCAAGAACAGATGAAACAAGATCTCTTTGTTATTTAATAAGGTAGGTTTCACAAAACAAAAGAGAAAGGAATCTATAGCCTCCAATTACATTGAATCAGCGGTATAGTCTTTCGACTGGCTCGTCACGTGCCAATTCCCTAGTTGGAAATTGGGATGGCACGGTCACACGAAACTCGGCGGATCTTGTGGAGCTTCTCCTCCTATTGCCGCCACCTCTTCCTCGAACATTATCCTAGCACTTGTGAAACACTGGCTAACATGATTGGGCCATGCCCTATCTGCCCGAAGTCTTGACGGTGCATTCCTTCTTCCAGTTTTCCCGGGCTCATACCCATATTTGTGCGGGTTACCCCTAATGTCAACCACATCGGCATTCCCGTGGCTGTCCTTGCCCAGACCCATTCCGGGCTCATAACCGTGCCTGAGCATTACCCGCGCCACCATCAGGGCCTCATTAGAGAAACAAGGTAGCAATGGACTTATTTCCATAGAGGCACAACTTACCACCTCGAAGGATTGGAAAGCTGTTTCCAATGATTCCTCCGCTGCCTCTACATACGGTGCCGAGGAGGGGAAGCTTACCAACATATCCTCTTCGCCCGACACTATCACCAAGAGTCCACCAACTGCGAATTTCAATTTCTGGCGAAGCGTCGAGGGGACCACTCCTAGCGCGTGGATCCATGTGTGACATCCTGGAAATTTCTACCCGGAATTTTGTAAACGGTGTATTTTGAATGATTATATATATATATATATATATATATATATATATATATATATAAAAGTATTATTCAGTGTATATGCATATATGTTCCTGGTAGAAGTAGGAATAGTGGGGGCAAGATACGCGGGTTAGGATAATTAAGGAAGAGAAATCCATAACTGGAAGGTTATAAGTTGATTCTAAATTAATTAGTCTAAAAATCATCGTTTTGCGTGCGACTTAGAATTTAACAAAACCAACCTCTGAACCACGCTCGGGGTTTCATTCTGAGCATTTTGATATATATATTGCCTACTTTCGAAAATTGGCCCCGACGGGCGCAGAGAAACGCAAGGGACTGGAACCAAAGAAACAGCACGCAAACCGAGGCAGGACTTTGGCATTTCAAAAGGTCAAATTTTTCTCTTCATGTGGCTGAGCATGAGTCACATCAAGAGAAAAGTGGGCCTTTTGCTCCACTCAAATGGAGACATGTGGCATAACTTAAAATAAAATAATAGAAAAGAGAAAAGGCCTTTTAAACCAAAAAGCAACTCTCTCTCTCTCCTCACTCAGCCCACATTTCAGAAGCTTTCTCCCTCTCCCTCACGTTGCTTTTTCTTTCTTCTTCATCCTCCATTGAAACTCCATTAAAGCTCCAACCTTTGGTGCCCATTTCTGCTCCAAATCGCGAAAAGAAGGCATTTTTGGAGTCGTGAAGCGCATCTCTACGTGTGGGACCTCGAAATTTCAGGTTTGGGTAGACTTCTTTCTCACTTGATTTTCATGCGTATTGGGTTTTGGGAGATATGATGGGTAGTTTTGCTAGGTTTCTGCTTCATGATAGTTATTTGTGAAGAAATTTGTTGAAAGCATGTTGAACTTGCCATGTTTGGATGAGTTAAGCTTACCCATTTAGTTTTAGGGTTTTTATGATGATGCTTGTGATGTTTATGTGCTGAAATTGCTTATGGAAAACTGTTAGAGATGAAGGGTAGAGTTAACCTAGGGTTAGAAAGTGAGAATATGGTGTTATGAGTGGAAGAAGAGTGAGGTTTTGAGAGTTGGAAGGCCAAATCTGGATTTAGTGGTATCTGGAGGTTAAAGTGAGTTAATCCTAGCTTTAAATTTCATTTAGGACTTAGGAGAAAGTTTGGGCTGTGCTAGAGAGAAAAACAAATGACCAAAGTGAATAAAGAGCCATTTCTAGGGTAAAATTGGGGGTTGAGGAGTCAAATTTTGGTTCGGCGAAATTTTAGGTGTAAATCCAATTTGAACAAGTTTCAATTGATGTTATAGACTCGTGTGAGGTGAGAGTTTGCTCCAAATTTACCCCATTCTCAATTTCACTTCTCAAACCTTGAAAATCCATTAAATTGAGGGGTTTTGGATACCTAGATTTTGTGTTGCTTTGGTCTGAAGCTTGTCCTTGGTTTAGACATGATTGGTACATGATTTGGGACTTGTAGGATTCAATTTGGGCAAAATTAGATGAAGGAAAGAGTGGTTTTCGAAATCTGCACTTTATGCAGAATTTTTCTGTTGAAATGTGCAGCAGAATTTTGTATAAGTGCAGAAAAATGCTTGTATATGGCTGATTTTGAAAAGGGTAGTACATATGGGGTTCTGGACATTTGTTAGCAGATCCCAACGGTCCAAATGTAGACTTATGTACTAGAGACTTTCAGTAAAATTTTCGAGTCGATCCAACGGTTAACGAATTGGAACGAAGGAAATGTTACTGGGGTATTTGTATGTGAAAAGCTGTGATTTTGAGTTGCGTTTTGGGCAGAGTTTTCTGCCTTTGCCCTGTTTTGCTTGGTTTTGTTAGTCCATGATGATTGGATGTGGAATTACTTGGATGTTGTGGAAGCTTGGGAGGATTGATGGGGACCCGGTGTTGAGAGAAACGAGGATAAGGGCTACGTGGGAGTACGTGAGCTCAGTTGGAGGTGGGCAACAGGGGATGGTGGGTTTGTACATGATTTGTGGATGTGGAGAACTTGTTTTGCACCATCGCCCGACCGCCACCTAGTACCACATGTGATGGGTACCCCATAATCCTACAAGCTTGAAATGAGGAAGTGCATAAGGGTGAAACTTCCTGCTTTTATTCGTTGACCACATAGTGGTACCTGGAGATATGTCGCGGGGGTCAGGAGACCTTGGGGACGTCAGGTGGGGTGCTATTGCCCAAAACCAAGCTTGACCAATCCCGACCCAACCCGGGCATAGTCAGTCAGTGAGAACCTGTGATGTACCTAAGCGGGCGAGCTCCTGGCAGTGAACAGATAAAAGCAACAAAGACCACAAAGCAAGAAGACTTGTGTGGTGGCTGGCCAGCTGTGAATCTTGAGTGATATATGGGATATGGCCTCTGGTAATCGATTACCAAGAGTGGGTAATCGATTACAAGGCTTAAAAAATGAAGACAGGAGACTAAGATGGTCTCTGGTAATCGATTACCAAGGGGTGTAATCGATTACCAGGCTTAAAAACGAGACCAGGAAGCTAAGAGGGCTTCTGGTAATCGATTACCAAGGGGTGTAATCGATTACCAGGCTTAGAAATGAAGGCAGCATGTTTTGGAGGCCTCTGGTAATCGATTACCAGGCTGTGTAATCGATTACACAGAGGGACATGCCACTGGTAATCGATTACCAGTTATGTGTAATCGATTACACAGTGCATTTTTGCAGGTTTCATGTCCTGAGGCTGTGTAATTCGAGTTTAGCCTCTGGTAATCGATTACCAAGGCTGTGTAATCGATTACCAGAGATGAAAAGCCTAAAGATACCCCTTTTACTTGCATGTAGTGGTTATGAGACGCATTGTGTTGCGGTGCAGTTAGATTTTCGTGAAAGAGTCTACCCCTTTCTTTTCTTTCTTGTAGATCGTGATGGCAGCGCAACTAATCCATGACCGAGTGGAGATGGAGTGCCTAGAGGGAGCTTGGGAGACCCTCGAAGGCAATGCGAGGTGCCGATTTCGGGGCACGATTCGATTCACGGCTACTTCATTGGTGCATCCAGATGAACCCGCGCGCACGCTTCAGCGCACTGTGGAGTGGATACTACCCACGCCTACACCATACTGTTTAGTGGAGCCATTCCAAGTGATCGAGGTGACGTCATCCGAGGAAGACCCTGAGGAGGATCCTGAGGAGCTACCTTCTGAGCCTGCTGTGGATGCTCTTGACTTTCTAGAGGGTGATGAGGACCCACTCCCTGAGGTGGATTCTCCCGAGGACGTCATGTCGGCATCTGAGGCAGACTCTTCATCATAGTAGATAGCTCATTGGACTAGTTTTATATACTTTTTGAGGGTGGGTGTATCTAGGACTAACTGTTAGGTTTACTCTTTTGTTTTGTATAGGTAGACCCATTGTATAGGACTCTGATGATTGTACACATGTGGCTGAAGCTACTACAGGGGATACTTTTGCTTTGGATGACACTATGTATTTTGTAAAACTCCCATATTTTGGACAGCTTTAAATGATGAATGTACTTATGTTTAATCTTGTTATTTGAAAAGAAAGCAGTAGCAAACTTTATTTGCAAAAGAGTTTACCAACCGTATTTCGTTTTATTTCTTTCACGTGACGACCTAAAGTAATGGCTGGTATATCTTTCCTTTTGAAAAAGCAAATAGTTAGAGGTTATGAGTGATCAGAAAGAAATGACTCCGAATAGAGTTGTGAACTGGCCATTCAGGACTCTATAGTGATGATTTTCCTTCTGAACTTAATTATTGTGAAAAGAGAAAGAAATGAAAAAGAAAAAGAAAAAAAAAATCACCATGGTTTTTGTTATTTAAATCATTACTATTAAACCAGTCATTATTTTGGGGACGCCACACCATGGCCTCCCCAAAAGGCAGCTGTAGGCGGGATTTATGTCCATCACTTGGAAAACCACATTGCAAGTGAAGGGGCCTATCTGAATGGGGATGTCAATTTCCCCCATCACCTCCCGCCGACTATCGTCGAAATCTCGTACTTCCATCGAACTCGGTTTTAGATGTGACACATTAAAAGGAAGCTTCTCCAAGGTGGTCTTTGGCATCACATTTAAACTTGAACCATTATCGATGAGTACCTTAGCGACGACATGGTCCATGCATCTAACAGACGCATGTACAGCTTTGTTGTGCCCTCTCCCCTCAATCGAAATCTCCTCCTCTGCAAACACGAGGTAGTTATTGGTAGTTATGTGATTAACAATGCCTTCAAAGCCCTCGACTAAGATGTCGTGTGCTACGTGGGCTTCATTGAGGACCTTTATTAATAGTGCATGATGAGGCTCGGAGCTTATGAGCAGTTCGAGCAAGGAGATCCTTGTTGGAGTTTTATTCAATTGCTCAACCACTTTAAACTCACTTTGTTGGATGAGACGAAGGAACTCATGAGCCTCTTCCAAGGTCACCGCCCTTCCTTGGAGATCTTCCTTCTTTTCAGCTCCCTTTACTACCGGGGGATCCACTTCTTTTGAGGGGGTGGCCGAGCCTGCGGACTTTTGGGTCATGGGTGCTTTCCCCTTGGAGGGCAATTTCACCAATGGAGGGGGAGCAAACACCCGACCACTGCGGGTTACGCCACTAAGGCCGGTAATGTTGGTCACCTTGGCTGACAAGGAGTCAACCTCGGTTGCAGCCCCTTCTCCAAAAGCGGGAGGGGTATATTTCCATGGGACGGCCTTATTGCTTTGATAGGAAAATGGCATCGGCTTGGGCACTGTCAGGGGGTACTCGGACCTGGGGCTGGTCATATTCCTAGTGAAACATATTACTAGGGCTTTGGGGGTTGGGGGAGCCTTCCTTTCTGTCGACTGCGTGCAAATCTGCGGCTCTTCCCTACCTCTCTCGGACACTTCGAGCTGTCCTCAGTCCATGAGCCGTTGAAGTAGCTCTTCCACCGCGGGGCATGTTTCCATGTCGTGTAATTCCCCGAGATGAAACAGACATTCATCGCTTTTGTCACCGCCACCAGAGACCATGCATGCTGCCTGCAGCGACTGGTAGATGAATCTTCTGGATGTGGCCACATCTTCTAATCTCTTTGACCCTGACGGCCTATCCTTTTCGATGGCGTTTACGCTAGCTCCCCCATGACTGGCTAGCGGATTGGTCTTAACATTGGGGCCCTCTTCTTGAAATGATAGCCAGCCGGAATTTATTAGGTGTTGCACCTTATACTTGAATGGCAGGCAAGAATCAATGTTGTGTTCGGGGGCTCCACTATGGTATGCGCATGTGGCGTTTGAGTTGTACCACTTGGGGTATGGTGGCTGGAAGACCTTTCGGGTATGTCCACCACCAAATGGTTTTCCAACAATGAGGGCCATATCTCGGAATACACCATGGGAATAGGAGAGAGCTGGTCTCTCGGGGGGCATCGCGGATTGTCATAGCTCGTGCCAGGAGTCGTATTATTGGCTGGTCGGGGTGCGGCTGGAGCCGCGTGTTGTGCAGGCGCTTTTTCTGTCATGGCAGGCCCTTCTACTTGAGTTAGGAAGGAACTTCCAGCTCGGATCGAGAAGTTCGGGTGGTTGTGTTGGTATGAGTTTTGAGCATTTTGGGGCGTTTTCATCCACGTTGGGGCGGTGGTGACCGCGTGGGTATCCCCTTCCTTTTTCCGTGTGCCCACCACTGGGGCCAGCGTTGGGGCCAGCGTTGGAGGCATATTCAAACTTGCCTTTCCTCAATCCGGACCTGAGAGGCTTCCAGATTTGTATACCACGCCATTGCTGCTCCGGCTAAGCTGTCTTGAAAGAAGTTCATTAACAGCTTTTCATCCATGGAATATGCCCCCATCCTTTGGCAATACATCCGAAGATGACTCTTTGGACACGTCGTCCTTTTGTACTTGTCGAAATTTGGTACCTTAAACTTGGGAGGAATGATGATGTCAGGTACCAGACATAGATCGGTTAAATCCGAGAAAGGATAGTTGCCGAGGCCTTCCACCTCTCTCAACCTCTCTTCAAGCAGATCGATCTTTCCCTTGTCTTTTGAAATGGGAACAGGTTCCTTAACGGGTGCAAATTGAGATGGGGCATGGCTGATAATGTTTGGCTGGGGCAACTCATGGGGGTCGATTCCCTTGAGGGAAGTAGAGGGCCTAAATGGGCATCTCCTTCATCATCTTCCTACAGAGGATAGTCGACATGAGGAGGGAGTTGCCCATTGAAGGTAGGCGCTTGGCTCAAATCGTTTGGAGCGGTACGGGGAGTGAAGTCTGGAGGCAAGCCATAAGGGTAGGCTTGAGGACTATACCTCCGATTGAAACCCACCGCGCTTCTGTCCTGGCACGAGTTCATTGCGGGCTGTAGCACCGGTTCCGCTTCCCTAGTTGTGTTGGAAGCGGCTGCCGTAGGATTGTCTTCTATTGATTTTTGAATTTTTAGCATGGCTTCTGTCATAGAAGCCATCTGATCTTTTAAAGCCGACATGTCGGCCTTCATCTGTTCTTGCACTCCCTCTTCGTTACCCATCTTACTTTTGGATCGGGTGTTATAGGGGTGCCTTTGCGCTTTTTTAGTTATGGCGAGTTTCCTAAAGAAACAAACAGTGGTGAGCATGCCACCAAATAATGAATATGTTATGCTAATGAATGATCAGAGCACTTAGATCCACCTCAAGACCCTTTTTAAGACAATGTGATGAGTTTCAGAACTTTTCTTTTTTATAAAAATGGAACAAAAGCTTTCATCTAGCCAAGATTTCACAAAAGTGTTACAACAGAACCTAACGGATTCTAATTATATGGGCCATTAAATCTATCATGTGTTGACAATAATTGATTAGCCCGTGAATTTCCTCTGGGGCTGAACACACTTCAGCCATGGCCCTTGCTTTGGCTAGTAGTCGTGGGAGGTCTTGACTTCCATTTAAGGTCAAGGTGAACCTATCCATCCACATGGTCACTTCTTGAGGTAATGCATCAATCACCCTTCCTCTTGCCTCCTTCTCGGCATATGCTTGTGCGAAGTCTTCTACTAGCTTTTGCTCATGAGCCAAAGACTGGTTTAACTCCTCTTTGTACTTCCCTATTATAGCTAGCATGCTTTGCTCCGTGGCTTCTAAGTGTTTGGCCAAACTCCTCTTGGATCTTGAGCAAGCAGCTAACTCCTCCTTTAAGACCATGCTATGTACTCATGATTGGTCTCTCTCTTCCCTGTGAAGCTTGAGTTCCTTGTTGCTGCCCTACAAAGCTCCATGGAATTTGTCTCGGCCATGCTCTTCCTTGCGAGCCCTCTTGGTTTCTTATTCAAGGGCTCTTGTGGTAGTTGTATTTTCTTCTCGTAACTCAGCACACTCTTTCCGAACGTCTGTAGCGACTAACTTGATTTTTCTTTGGCGAGTCTTGCCTTTCCTAGCTCTGTTTTTAGAGCTCGGACTTCTTCATTCTCTTCCGGAGCTTCAAAGTTCTCCTCGTTGATAATTTTCAACTTGGAGAGCCAATCTAACCCTCGTGTATGAACTTTCAGTCATTCATGATAACCACCGATGATGCAATTATGGATGCCCCTAAGTTCTTTATCTTTTCTTAATGGGATTTCCCACGCCTTGTGGACTCTTTGTACAATCTTGAAACTTTGTGCACCAAAATCTCTCACAAGGAAAGGCGAGAGGCTCTCTTCCGTCGGTGCTCCCCTCATGGGGTACCCTAACTGTCTTATAGCAAGTGCGAGATTGTAGTTAATACAACCCCTCGTCCCTATCAACAGAATGTTTGGGTAGTCCCCACATGAGAAGAGAACTCCCTCCTTTCCTTCCTTCCATCGAGGAAACCATTTGATTGCTCTGCCTCCTATCCCAGCCAAGTATTGCTCCCTATCTACTCTTCTCTTTTTGACTCACGAGCGATGACTTTGGAGTGGACATGGGTGCCTTATGTCTTGTTGGAATAGGTGCGAAACCAACCATACACAAAGAGTGGGTAAGCAGCAGATAATCCGTGCGCTGTTCTTCTCGCACCTTTGGTCAAATGTATCAAATAAGTCCGCCAAGATA
The DNA here is from genome assembly GCF_004193775.1 of Glycine soja. Classification (NCBI taxonomy): domain Eukaryota; kingdom Viridiplantae; phylum Streptophyta; class Magnoliopsida; order Fabales; family Fabaceae; genus Glycine; species Glycine soja. The sequence continues at coordinate 29,999,005 of NC_041019.1, forward strand.
GCTACCACCGGACTCTCCTTGCTATGGTGATATGCAAGGAAAGCATCAATCGCGGCTAGGTCCACCAAACCGTCCACGTTTGCAAAGAGGACAACCCCAAAGATTAGCAAAGCTAATACATCTGCAAACGGGACCCACTCCTCTTGATTCGCCATATCCCTTGCCTTGCCTTCCAAGTACTTCTGCGATAGGCCCACTACGCCGTTTCGAGTTTGCTTTACACGATCCAACTCTCTCACCGAATCCCTGACCACAACTGCAATCTTGCTCAAGGAGGGAAGAAACCCGGAGAAAAGATACGGTTTTCTTCCCCCAAGAGGACATCCTAGAATCTCCTCAAATTCTTCAACAATCAGTACTATTTGGAAGTCCCCAAACGTGAAGCATCTCAATGGCTGGTCATAGTATTTGGTGAGGGATACAATGGCTTCTGTGAATACCTCCGCTATGGTCAAATCTAAAATCTTTCCGTACGCCTTGCGGAAGGCTTGCATCTGGAGGGGTCCCATCAACCATCCCAACTCCTTAAGGCTGGTGACATCTAGGCCCTTAATCTTGACTTGATAGAATCTTTTTCCGATTTGATTTGTCCCCATCATTTACCTAAAAAGGGGTGAATTAAGGCTCTGATATGAATGATGCAATGCACATGCATGAAACGAAAAGAAGAAAAACAAGTGGTAGTTCACATATACGAGACCGAAAAAGATCCACCTTTTTAATACTACATTTTAGGCATTGCGGCGCCCCAACGTATGCAATAAAAAGTGACGCGCTACTCTAAAGAGACAAGATATCACTAGATATACAGCAAAACTATAATCTATGTGATATTCACAGAAGAATGCATGAAAACAAATGGCACAGAGCGTGCTTGCTCCATGCCCCTATTTAGGGACCTATAGGATAATATCTAGGGGTCTCTAATAACTACTCCCAACGATCCATATCTCACATGGTTGTTCTCGAGAAGTATCATCACTCAAGATAATAATATTGCGGCGATATGGAATACCAGCGACAACACATTATAAAGAGGGAAAGCTCTAGACGAGGTTTCACTATTATCAAGCAAGTCGAAGACCTAGCATGACCATAGATCCACCTTCACTCCTTAGATTTCCATGAACCCAGGTGTAGGGCCCCTTTTTTTACTCAAACCCGTGGGTGCTTAGAATGCGGTGTAAAAATGTGAAAAAGACAACATTTATTTTTTACACAGTTCAAGAAAAAATGCACACACAAAGTTTCATAATTCCACTTTTTCCTAAAATAGGCCTAACTCACTTAAAAAAAAGTCCCTAGTGGAGTAACCAACTGTCGCAACCTACCCTTTTGCAGGCGAGCGAGGCGAGGCTCACGGGTGCGTCTTCAATGGGAGGAAAGTGCGCGAAGTCGCCACCAACGTTTATTGAAAGGAAAACGTTAGAAAAACTAAAGGAAACCGGTCATAAAGAATATTCCAGATTCGGGAGTTATCTTTACGCTTGAGGAAGGTATTAGCACCTCTCACATTTGTCCCAAAAGGACAACAGCCTTAGATTAGAGTTGTGTGAAAATGTATCTAAACTTTTTGTCTCTTTTTATTTTTGAGGTCGACAAAAGCGGGGCTTTTGCTCCTACGTACCCTCCATCAAAGAGGAAATCAGACCTACGTAGTTCTTTCCAAAGGCAGTGAAGTGATGTGTTGATTTTACGCTTTCGAACGGTCCATTTTAACCAATAAAAAGCAAAGAGGACCGTTTAAGGTGTTTGACCTTAAAACGGTTTTCAGTGATTTTTGCGGACAAAGCTTGATTTTGTGAGTTGATTTTAGCCTTAGTTTCACTTTAGTTATTAGTCAATTCAATTAAGAAAGAAAAATCCCAAAGAAAAAACGTCCGATTGATTTTTTATTATTATTTTACTAAAAGATATTTTTTATTATTATATTATTATTTTGCCTCTTTTTTTTTGTTTTAAACGTGGTTACGGCATGACCGAACAGTCAGATTTCATTTTTACAGAAATTAAAAGATGTTACAATTCAAATGATCGGTGGAAATTTATTTTATTTTTTGATTAGGTGAGAAAATGACTTAAATAAATGACTAAAGCACGTCAAAAGGGGGTACGGAAAGTAAATGAAATGAAAATAAAAGCACGCGAAACAAGTGGGGACCACTAAGGGTACATAGAATGAATTGAAAAGTTTGATTTCGGGAACTAACCAGTTGAAGACCGACGAACGACGAAGAACGGTGAAGAACAGTGGAAAACCTTCACGAAATCGCCCACGGAAACGTCTCGGAAGCGTTACGGAAGCGCCTCGGCTTGGATTTTCTTCACGGAAACAATTTTTCTCACTAATTTTAAGTGATTCTCAGATACCAGGAGGGTTGAACATTTTTGTTCTGCCCTCCTCCCCCTATTTATAGGGAAAAGAGGGAGAAGCTTGCCACCCAGCTCGCCCAGGCGAGCTAGGTTGCTTCCTCCAGAAGGCATCGCCTTCTGGTGGAACTTCCTGGAAGGCCAAATGGGCCCAGTTGCTATTTGCACCCCCTGTTTACTAAATACACCCCTGCCTTTTTTTGCTGATTCTTTTTCCGTAACGTTACGAAACTTTACGAATTTCGTAACGATACTTGTTTTCTTTCCGTAATATCACGGAACCTTACGGATTACGTAATCATCCCTTTTTTGGCTTCCGGAATGTTATAGAACCTCACGAATTGTGCAACAATGCTTCCTTTTGACTTTCGGCATGTTACGGAACTTCACGGATTGTGCAACAATGGGTGCCAAGTACCTCGAAGCGGTCAAGCAAAGGTTGCATGCCATCAAACAATGGTCCCCGGACGAAATTAGGGTATGACACCTTTATCCGAATGAATTAAGTAAACTCAAGTCCCTATGGAGACGAGCTCTTTTATAAATGTGAAACCTACAACGATAATTGGTATGTTTGCCAAAAGTCTCAACAACAGGAAACTTTTTCCATGGTGATCAACCTGAGTCTCAAGCAAGTTCTAAACCGGGTGACATGCCTCCAAATACAAGTATTTTTCCTCATGAAAACTATGAGTACTTACTCACAAATTTTATATTATTTACATGCAATATGAAGTATGAAACATAAGCATCATCAATGCACTGACCATGGATAGTTAAAGATTCTAAGCCATCCCCCTTCTTTCTCCGGGGATGCTTAAAACTCTTTAAATACTCTATTTCCCCCTATAGGGATATCTAACATGGTCACTGCACCTCCCATGTACATACACAACATACATCATCCCAATGACATCATCATCATCAACATCAACATCATCTCATCTCAATGCCATTATCAACATCAACATCATATCATCTCAATATCATTATTAACATCAACATCATCTCATCTCAACATTATCATCAACATTAATATCATTTCATCTCAACATCATCACCAGCATCACAAGCAATCACATTCTACATACATACATATAAATTCATGCCTGGGATTCACATTCCCCATGTCTTTAGGCAACATAAACCTCATCAACAACAATCCATAATATCATGAGATTGATATTTTAAGGAAAATTCTAAATTAAAGAGGAGAACTATGGTATTCAAAACAAACTCTTATGCCTAAACTTTAATAAAGAAGTAAATAGAAGAACAAATATAAAATTTTGGGCAAAGTCTCCTTTGTAATTAAGACTTTTCCCAAAAATTCCAATCATTACAACTCAACATCATTGACAATTTCAATCATCCGTAACAAATATATCGCATCCCATTAGTCAAAAACACAATTTTTCTTGAAAATCAACATGCACATCAATAACAAATATATCCCATCCCGTTAGTTAAAAACATAGTTTTTATTGAAAATCAGCATGCACAGGGACAAACATACATCCCCATAATTGAGTTCCCTAACCCCAACTATGGTATCAAAAGCTGTAAACAAACAATAAACTCCCTTCACCTATCTATATCTCTCTGTTAGTTCCTTGCGGTGTTGTTCTAAGATCTCTTAGATTCACGTTTGTCCGTCCAAACACAGAGCTCTATATACCAAATCAAAGATAATTTAGTATAGATTTCAAAGACAAGGTTAATATCAACTTTTGGGGTCAAAATACCCATTGAATTTATAAGAAAAAGGCTAAAGGGGTGTTTTAAGATCCACATCAAATAGATGTCATTTTGAAATTTTGATCACACCACTATGACTTGGGTTCAACGAAGGTTACAAAAACGAAGTCTATTTTATAAAAAGGAAACTTTTACAACATCTCATTTTCAAGGGATTTTCAAAGGAAGTGTAAAAACATCCAATAATGGTACCCAGAGATAGGCTTAAACTAACTTAGGAGAAGGCTTAAAAATCACAGCTACCTCGAAGAAACCGCAAAGGGGGGATTGGAGGCTCTGTTCTCTATCAAATCCTTGAGTTGAGTTTTGAAGATTCTGCTCCGATTAAATTGTTCCTTTTCATGAAGTGATCTTGCGACAAGCAACTACAACTCATGATGGTCATCGGTGGTCGGTGGCAGTGGAGGAGGAGGTTGGGTGTGTTGGGTGATGGTTTGGAGAAGAAGATGGAAGCAAAATGATTGTTTTACACTGTTGGATGTATTTGTAGCCAACAACACTCACCCAGGCGAAATTTGGCTCACCTGGGCGAGCTGATCCAACTCAGACTTGCCTTGGCAAAATTTTGCTCGCTCGAGCGAATTTTTCTCCAACAAATTTTACCGCTTCAGTAAAAATATCATATCTCATACTCCAAATGTTATTTAGAAAATCCCAATGGTCAAAACATGAAGACTTGGGTTGCAAGACTACAGTCCAAATTTGAAGGCGATCCAATAGTTAACAAGTCCAGGATCATGGATTTACTGAAACAAGTTTAGGTAAAACTTGAAAAATCATAATTTCAACCTAAGTCAATAAAACTCCACATAACTCAACATTCACCTCAAGCAAATCACACATGGCTAATTCACACAATACCTCAACTCACCCAAATTAATCAAGTAATCAAATAGCACAAGAAATACATCAAACATTTATTTTTAGTTATCAAAATTTAAGGGCATTATAGGAGTTCCTCCAATCTCAACCTCAATCTATGAGCATCATTCAGGAAACCCACTCCATTGACAAATAACTAGACGATTTGCTGAAACAGAAGGAGATAGTGTGGGCTTAGAGATCATGCGCATCATGGCTGAACCTTGGAGAAAAAAATTCCAAATTCTTCCATAGGAAATCATCTTAGAGGGGCTAGGTAAACTCTATCTTCTCAATTACAAATGATCAGGATGTTCTTTATAAAGAGGAAGATGATGTAGAAAGAGTTATCTCTGACTTTTACTCTAATCTTTTTAAATTTTCTGCAACAAACATTATGGATGAGGTTGCAAGCTTAGTCAAAGATAGAGTGCGCAATGATATGAAGCAAACTCTGTTCCATGACTTTTCAGCCATAGAAGTCCTAGAGGCTGTGAACCAAATGCATCCTTCCAAGGCCCTAAGATCGGATGGCACTTCCAAGCTTTTCTACCAAACCTTTTGGAGTCAGGTGGGAGATGATGTGATTCGTACTGCCCTCAATATTTTGAATTGCAATGGGGACCCTTCTTTTCTGAACAACACTTACTTAACCCTTATCCCTAAGGCAAAGAAGTCGAACCATGCTAGCCAATTTTGACCCATTGGCCTTTACAATGTCATTTTCAAAATTATCACTAACACAATTGCAAACCGCTTGAAGAAAATATTGTCGCCCTTAGTCTCAGGCAACCAAAATGCTTTTGTCCTAGGGGGATTGATCACTAATGATGCTCTTTCAGCTTTAAAAAAATTTCACTGCATGAAGACAAAACAATCTGGAAGAAAAGGGTAAATGGCTTTGAAGTTTGACATCTCCAAGGTTTATAACTGCATCGGGTAGAGCTTTCTTAAGAAAGTCCTATCATTTGTGGGGTTCTCAGAAAGATGGATCCATCTAATTTTGAGAGAAATCTCTATAGTTTCTTTTTTTGTTCTTGTTAATGGAATTCTGGGTAGAGTATTCAAGCTTACTAGAAGGTTGCGCCAAGGAGAACCTTTCTTCCCATATCTTTTCGTTATCTATGCAAAGGCTTTCTCATCTCTAAGTCCGTGGTAGACCTTTCCCTCCATGGCATTAAAGTTTTTCATCGATCTCCTCCTATCTCCCATTTGTTGTCCACAGATGATGACATCTTATTTGCTCAATAAACTCCTCAAGAAGCTTCCTATATAGCCTTCATCCCCTTTGCTAATAAGGGAGCTTTGGGGACAAAAGATAAATATTGATAAATCTGACATTTCTTTTAGCCGGAATGTGCCACCTACTAGATCAAATGAGTTAGCCATGCTTTTTGCAGTAAAGGATGTGGAATCTTAGGGTAAGTACTTGGGGTTGCCTTCCTTGATTTGTTGGTCCAAGTCTCACTTCTTCCAATTTGTCAAGGATCGAGTGTGGAAGAAGCTTGAGGGCTAGAAAGAAAGATCTCTCTCCAAGGCAAGTAAAAATGTGCTTATTAAAATTGTAGTGCAGTCCATTCCAACATATGCCTTGAGTTGCTTCAAGCTTCCCTCCTCCCTCATTGGATTCTTTTGGGTAGGAGAACCAGACTCAAGGAAGCTCCATTGGTTGAGTTGGGAAAATATGGTGAAGTCCAAAAAGTTGGAAGGTCTCGATTTTAGAAGGATAAAGGCTTTTAATAAAGCCATGTTTGCCAAATAACTATGGATGATTATAGATAATGAGGAGACTTTTTCATCTCAGGTCTTGAAGGCAAGGTACTTTCCTTCATCCCATCCTTTGAGTCTAAGAAAACACTCTAGGCCATGCTTCACCTAGAGTAGCATTATCTTATGTAAGCTCCATTGGAGCTTGTAGGCCTAGGATCTTCTTCATCAATGGATTCCTTTGCTTCTTGGAAGATGAATGGCAGCAGAATGGAGAAGGAAGAGAGAGAGGAGACGCCACTTCAAGGAGAAGATGAGTCTAGAAGAAGCTCACCACCATAGGAGGCCATGGATAAGAGCTTGGAGGAAGAAAGAGATGAATGAAGGGAGAGGAAGAGAAGAGCACGAAATTTTGTGCTCTAAAAGAGCTTTGAAATATGAAGTTTAATTTTCAAATGATCAAAGTTGGAAAAATGCACACACATAGCCTCTATTTATGGCCTAAGTGTCACACAAAATTGGAGGGAAATTTGAATTTCTATTCAAATTTCACTTGAATTTGAAATTGAATTTGTGGAGCCAAAATTTCACTAATTATGATTAGTGAATTTCAGATATGGTTCAGCCCACTAATCCAAGATCAAGTCCAAGATTCTCCACTAAGTGTGCTTAGGTGTCATGAGGCATCTAAAGCATGAAGGACATGCGCAAAGTGTGACTATATGATGTGGCAATGGGGTGTAGCAAGCAAATGCTCACCTCCCCCTCTAAAATTTAATTGGATTGGGCTTCTCCCAATTCAATTAAATTTATTTCTCAACACACACATCAAATATTCACGTACTGCATGTGAAATTACAAAAATACCCCTAAAACAAAAACTAGTCTAGGTGCCCTAAAATACAAAGGCTGGAAAATCCTACATTTCTAGGGTACCCTACCTACATTATGGAGCCCTAAATACAAGGTCCAAAATTAATGAAACCTTAATCTAATATGTATAAAGATAAGTGGGTTCATACTTAGCCCATGGGCCCGAAATCTACCCTAAGGCTCATGAGAATCCTAGGGCCTTCTTTTGCATCTTTGGCCCAATCTTCTTGGAGTCTTCTATTCAATGCCCTTGGGGGGTAGGATTGCATCATTATCTCCTTGGCTGACCTTGTTAAGGTAGTAGCGATTTGGAGAATTTGAAATGGTCAAAGTGTCAACTTTTGGCTTATTAAATGGGTCTCAAATTTTATAGATAATTTCATTCATTGAGACTGGGCCCTAAATGTAACGACTCGCCTAGACACTACGATATCATTACTCTAAAACACATAAATTTCAATTTTTAATAAAAACTCTGTTAATTTGTTTATGAAAAAGAAAAGAGTAAATTTTTCGGGATACTCTTTCATCAAACAACACACAAATACTTAATTGAATATATGCATCATTCACATGACAAAATAAATTAGTTCATACATATATTTAAATCTGTGATTTACATCCCCAAATAAAAAAGAATTATGGAACCAGCTACGAAGGAGTTGATTAACAAAATACAACTCTCTCCCCAAAATAATCTCAACATCATCACGTCGACTTGGTGGCTCCAACAAAATGAATCTCCCTCCACGTAATCTACTGTTGTCCATCTGCTCCCACAAATGAAGGTTCGTGATCATCACAGGTACCATGATTAAGCATTTGTAGTTTAATATTTTTTATTATTCTTAGCTCAATTGACATCTCTTGGACTCTTATTTTCTCACCTTAACTTAGTTTTGGTCTTAGGCAAATGATTGAGCTTAATTGAGAATTGTAGCTAATTTTCAAATTTTGTGCTTACTTGACCTATCTGCCTTGTGCAGGGCCTAGAGGACACTACAGAACTCCAAATGGAAGGTGTGAAGAGTCGATGAAAAGATAAGAAAAAGATATTCAATTTTGTTAAAAATAAGCTTTGGCCAATTCTTCCATCTCAAGGATCAAATTGTGCTTGGAAGTCAGAACCTCTACACTTGAAGAATTGGGTTGGGAGTTTGGGCTTTTGTCTTATGTAATTAGTTTAATTAGGTAGTTAGTTAGTTAGTTACTAACAATCTATATATTAGTGTTAGTTAGTTAGTTAGTGTGATGTAGCTCCATGTAGAGCTTGTAGGCCTTGGATCTTCTTCATCAATGAAGTCATTTTCTTCTTGAAGATCAATGGCAGTGGAATGGAGAAGGAGGAAAGATGATTGGAGACGCTACTTCAAGGAGAAGATGAGTCAAGAACAAGCTCACCACCATAGGAAGCCATGGATAAGAGCATGAAGGTAGGAGAAGTTGGGTGGAGGGAGAGGGAGAGAGGGGGGCACAAAATTTATGCCTTAAATGAGGTTTGAACTTTGAAGTGTAATTTCTCAAATGATCAAAGTTGAAAAAGTGTACACACAAGGCCTCGATTTATAGCCTAAGTGTCACACAAAATTGGAGGGAAATTTGAATTTCTATTCAAATTTCACTTGAATTTGAATTTGAATTTGTGGAGCCAAATTTGGAGCCAAAAATTCACTAATTATAATTAGTGAATTTCAGTTATGGTTCAACCCACTAATCCAAGATCAAGTCCAAGATTCTCCACTAAGTGCGCTTAGGTGTCATAAGGCATGTAAAGCATGAAGGACATGCAAAAAGTGTGACTATATGATGTGGCAATGGGGTGTAGCATGCAAATGCTCATATCCCCCTTAGGCTAGTCCGAAATTAATTTGGATTGGACTTCTCCCAATTCAATTAAATTTCTCTCCCAACACACACATCAAATAGTACACTTAATGCATGTGAAATTACAAAACTACCCCTAATACAAAAACTAGTCTAGGTGCCCTAAAATACAAAGGTTGAAAAATCCTACATTATTAGGGTATCCTCCCTACACTATGGAGCCCTAAATAAAAGGCCTAAAAATAATGAAACCCTAATATAATATGTACAAAGATAAGTGGGCGCTCATACTTAGCCTATGGGCCCAAAATCTACCATAAGGCTCACGAGAACCCTAGGCCTTCTCCTGCATCTCTGGCCCAATCTTCTTGGAGTCTTCTATCCAATGCCCTTGGGGGGCAGGATCGCATCATAGTGACTTGGAACGTCAATTAGAGAAAGACTTCACTAGAACTTCATTTTGTACAAAACTTGTTGTGCAAGCTTTTTCTTTTCTCTCTTGTTGTCTCAATTGTTGTTCAATCTTCATCTTTTCACTTCTGTTCCACCATTTTCTTACACAAATTTCATGGTTTCTCCATTGGAGATGATCATGGAGGGCTAAACAATTAATCAATCCAAGGATCCACTCCAAGCAAAGCTAAATTTAAGTCTTGGTTTGGTTTATCTACTTTTTGTGAATGTTCTTCTTTCTCTTCAACCATATTTTCATTTTTCATGGTTGTGATTATGTTTAGGATTGAAAATGGATTAGGTTATGGATTCATTTCCTAATTTTTAAATTTAATCATAGATTTTTTGAATGATCTTCCAACATAATTTGTGATTTCAAACAATTTGGAGATTTAATTTTATTCGACTTAACTCTCTCTCATGCATTTGAGTGAACTTTCACATTGAACATTATTCGTAGTAACTGTGATAATTTTATTTGCATTAGTTTGGTGAATTGGATTGATGCTTTTCATCTTGAATTGTATTATGTTTTTGTTCTATTTTGTTCTTTCTTAAATTCAGTTTTGTGTGTTTTCACATTCTTTTAGAGTTTCTTACAAACTGTTTGACAAAAATTCCCCTTTCTATTTGTAAGTGAATGAATGTAGGAACCATATTGAATCATATTTCTGAGTTTGACCTAGGTTAATCCTGTGCTACAGAATTCCCTAGTAAATTTTTTGTTTGAACGACTCGATATTTGTTATCGTACCAACCACATGGTACAAAATTGCAATGCAAAGTTTATTTTAAAGGAAACCAACAATTATCAAATGACCATAATTAGCAAGAGAAACAATAACAAGTACCATGATCATACACAATTATCCATTAATTCAACATACAGTTAACAACTATTCATCAACTTTTCCATAATTCCAATCAATCATGCTCAGTATGATGCATGCGACCTCAACTCTCAAATGCAATGTGGTATCATTCGTCAGTAAATAGCCTGAGCGTGTCCACACGACACTCATACTTAGGAAAACTAGGCAACAAGTATCGACGTCACCCTTTCGTGCACATGTAAGCTGTGGCGTCCCTAAATTAATGACTGGTTTAATAGTAATGATTTAAATAACAAAAACCATGGTAGATTTTCTTTTTCTTCTTTTTCTTTTTCATTTCTTTCTCTTTTCACAATAATTAGGTTCAGAAGGAAAATCCTCACTATAGAGTCCTGAATGGCCAGTTCACAACTCTGTTCGGAGTCATTTCTTTCTTACCACTCGTAATCTCTAAACTATTTTGTTGTTTCAAAAGGAAGAGTATACCAGCCATTACTTTAGGTCGTCACGTGAAAATAATAAAATAAAATACGGTCGGTAAACTCTTTTGCAAATAAAGTTTGCTAATGCTTTCTTTTCAAATAACAAGGTTAAACATAAATACATTCATCATTTAATAGCTGTCCAAAATATGGGAGTTTTACAAAATACATAGTGTCATCCAGAGCAAAGGTGTCCACAGTGGTGGCTTCAGCCACACGTATACAATCATCAAATTCCTATACAATAGGTCTACCCATACAAAAACAAAAGAGTAAACCTAACAGTTAGTCCTAGATACACCCACCCTCAAAAGTATATAAAACTAGTCCGAAGGGCTGTCCACTATGATGAAGAGCCTCCGCTGATCGCCATCTCTCCAGGGCCACTATCCTCCGAAGAGTCTGCCTCGGATGCCGACATGACGTCCTCAGGGTCTTCCTCGGATGACGTTACCTCGATCACTTGGACTGGCTCCACTAGACGGTATGGTGTAGGCGTGGGTAGTATCCACTCCACAGTACGCTGAAGCGTGCGCGCGGGTTCATCTGGATGCACATATAAAGTAGCCGTAAATCGAATCGTGCCCCGAAATTGGCACCTCATGTTGCCTTCGAGGGTCTCCCAAGCTCCCTCTAGGCACTCCATCTCCACTCGATCATGGATTAGCTGCGCCGCCATCACGATCTACAAGAAAGAAAAGAAAGGGGTAGACTCTTTCACGAAAATCTAACTGCGCCGCACACAATGCGTCTCATAACCACTACATGCAAGTAAAAGGGGTATCTTAAGGCTTTTCATCTCTGGTAATCGATTACACAGCCTTGGTAATCGATTACCAGAGGCCAAACTCGAATTACACAGCTTCAGGACATGAAAACCTGAAAAAGGCACTGTGTAATCGATTACACATACCTGGTAATCGATTACCAGTGACCCATTCCTCTGTGTAATCGATTACACAGACTGGTAATCGATTACCAGAGGCCTCCACAGCCTTCCAATTCCCTTTTGAAGCCTGGTAATCGATTACCAGAAGCTCCCCTAGCTTCCTGACTTCGTTTTCAAGCCTGGTAATCGATTACACCCCTTGGTAATCGATTACCAGAGACCATCTTAGCCTCCTGTCTTCATTTTTAAGCCTTGTAATCGATTACCTACCCTAGGTAATCGATTACCAGAGGCCATATCCCATATATCAATCAAAGTTCACAGCTGGCCAGCCACCACACAAGCCTCCTTGCTTTGTGGTCTTTGTTCCTTTTATCTGTTGACTGCCAGGAGCTCGCCTGTTTAGGTACATCACAGGTTCTCACTGACTGACTATGCCCGGGTTGGGTCGGGATTGGTCAAGCTTGGTTTTGGGCAATAGCACCCCACCTGACGTCCCCAAGGTCTCCTGACCCCCGCGACATATCTCCAGGTACCACTCTGTGGTCAATGAATAAAAGCAGGAAGTTTCACCCTTCTACACTTCCTCATCTCAAGCTTGTAGGATTATGGGGTACCCATCACATGTGGTACTAGGTGGCGGTCGGGCGATGGTGCACAACAAGTTTTTCCACATCCACAAATCGCACATAAACCCACCATCCCCTGTTGCCCACCTCCAACTGAGCTCACGTACTCCCACGTAGCCCATATCCTCGTTTCTCTCAACACCGGGTCCCCATCAATCCTCCCAAGCTTCCCCAACATCCAGGTAATTCAACATCCAAATCATCACAAACTAACAAACCAAGCAAAACAGGGCAAAGGCAGAAAACTCTGCCCAAAACTCAAACCAAAATCACAGCTTTTTCTCACTTGAAGACTCCAGTAACATTTCCTTTGTTCCAATTTGTTAACCGTTGGATCGACTCGAAAATTTTACTGGAAGTCTCTAGTACATAAGTCTACATTTTGACCGTTGGGATCTACTAGCAAACATCCAGAACTCATTCTGTACTACTCTTTCCACAGCCAACCACACACAAGCATTTTTCTGCACAAAGCCAAAATTCTGCTGCACCTATTTGACAGCAAAATTTTGCATAAGTGCAGATTTTCGAAAACCACTCTTTCCTTCATCCAATTTTGCCCAAATTGAATCCTACAAGTCCTAAATCATGTACCAATCATGTCTAAACCAAGGACAAGCTTCAAACCACAGCAACACAAAATCTAGGTATCCAAAACCCCTCAATTTAATGGATTTTCAAGGTTTGAGAAGTGAAATTGAGAATGAGGTAAATTTGAAGCAAACTCTCACCTCACACAAGTCTATAACATCAATTTAAACTTGTTCAAACTGGATTTACACCTAAAATTTCACCGAATCAAAATTTGACTCCTCAACACCCAAATTTACCCTAGAAATGGCTCTTTGTTCACTTTGGTCATTTGTTTTTCTCTCTAGCACAGCCCAAACTTTCTCATAAGTCCTAAATGGCATTTCAAGCTAGGATTAACTCACTCTAACCTTCAAATACCACTAAATCCAGATTTGGCCTTCCAACTCTCAAAGTCTCACTCTTTTTCCACTCACAACACCATACTCTCCCCTTCTAACCCTAGGTTAACTCTACCCTTCATCTCTAACAGTTTTCCATAAGCAATTTCAGCACATAAACATCAAAAGCATCATCATAAAAACCCTAAAACTGAATGGGTGAGCTTAACTCATCCAAACATGGCAAGTTCAACATGCTTTCAACAAATTTCTTCACAAATAACTATCATGAAGCAGAAACCTAGCAAAACTACCCATCATATCTCCCAAAACCCAATACCCACGAAAATCAAGTGAGAAAGAAGTCTACCCAAACCTGAAATTTTGAAGTCCCACACGTAGAGATGCGCTTCACGACTCCGAAAATGCCCTCCTTTCGCGATTTGGAGCAGAAATAATGGTCAAAGGTTGGAGCTTTGTTGGAGCTTCAATGGTGGAGGAAGAAGAAGGAGAAAAGCAACGTGAGGGAGAGGGAGAGAGAGAGCTGTCTGAAAATGTGGGGCTGAGTGAGGAGAGAGAGAGTTGCTTTTTAGTTTCAAAAAGGCTTTTTCCTCTTTTATTATTATTTTATTTAAGCTATGCCACATGTCTCCATTTGAGTGGAGCAAAAAGGGCCCACTTTCTCTTTTGATTGTGACCCATACACAGCCACAGAAAGTGAGAAAAATCTGACCTTTGAAACGCTAAAATCCTGCCTCAGTTTGCGTGCCGTTTCTCTGGTTCCAGTTCCTCGCGTTTCTCTGCGTCCGTCGGGGCCAGTTTTCGAAAGTAACCAATATATATATCAAAACGCTCAGAATAATTAATTAAGAATTAACCCATAGCCTCCCAGTTATGGATTTCTCTTCCTTAATTAGCCTAACCCGCGTATCTTGCCCCCACTATTCCTACTTCTATCAAGAACATATATGCATATACACTAAATAATACTTATATATATATATATATATATATATATATATATAATCATTCAAAATACATCGTTTCCAAAAATTCCGGGTAGAAATTTCTAGGATGTCACATAAGGCCCCCTCCCTCATGGCAATCAGCCTGAGTCATAAATGATGCAATCCTACCCCCCAAGGGTATTGGATAGAAGACTCCAAGAGGCTTGGGCTAGAGCTACTAAAGAAGGCCCTAGGGTTCTCATGAACCTTAGGGTAGATTTTTTAGCCCATGGGTCAAGGTTGGATCCACTCTTCTTTGTAAATATTAGAATAGGTTTTTTCCTTCTTTTGGGCCTTGTATTTTGGCCATTCTAGTAGTATAGGGTTTTAGCCTTGTATTTTAGGGCATTTTGAGTAGTCTTTGTAGTAGGAACTTTTGTTTGTATTTTCATGTACTTTGTCATGGGGGTGAGCTTAGCTATTATAGGGGGTGTGTAGCTAAGCTCTAGCTTTTCATCTCAAGGAGGTGAGCTTAGCTATTAGAGAGGTGTGTGTAGCTAAGCTCTAGCTTCTTTAGGAATCTTCTTAAGGAAGCTTCTCAAGGAGGTGAGCTTAGTTATGAGAGGGGTGTGTGTAGCTAAGCTCTAGCTTCTCAAGGAAGTTTTCTCAAAGAAGCTTCTCAAGGAAGTTTTCTCAAGAAATCTTCTCAAGGAAGCTACCTAGTCTATAAATAGAAGCATGTGTAACACTTGTTGTAACTTTGATGAATGAGAGTCTTGTGAGACACAACTCAAAGTTCAACTTCTCTCCCTTTTTCTTCCTTCAATTTCGTGCTCCCCCCTCTCTCTTTCTCTCCCTCTTTCTTTTTCTCCATTGAAGCATCCTCTTCAAGCTTCTTATCCAAAGCTCATTTTGGTGGCGAAGCTCCTTCTTCCATGGCTTATTCCCTAGTGGATGGCGCCTCCTCTCACCTCTTCTCCTTTGTCTTCCGCTGCATCTCCATGGTGGAAAATCACCATTGAAGGACCTCATTGAAGCTCAAAGATCCAGCCTCCATAGAAGCTCCACAAGCAAGCTTCCATCAATAAGGGAGTTCCAAACCAAGTGACTTGCCCCTAAGTACAAATATTTTCCCTCATGAAAAATTACAAATACTTACTGACAAAGTTTATACTATTTCCATGTAGTATGAAGTATGACACGTGGGCACCATCAATGCACTAACCTTGGATAATTTAAGATTCCAAGCCACCCCTTCACTCCAAAGATACTTAAAACTCTTTAGCCACTTTATTTCCCCCACCAGGGATATCCAACTTGGTCAATGCACCCCCATGTACATACACAGCATACATCATTACAATGACATTATCCACATCAACAACATATCATCTCAATGTCATTATCAACATCAACATCATCTCATCTCAGTTCCATAATCAACATCAACATCATCTCATCTCAATGTCATTCTTAACATCAACATCATCTCATCTCGATGACATTATCAACATCAACATCATTTCATCTCAATATTATCATCAATAACAACATCATCTCATATCAATACTATCATAAACACCAACATCGTCTTATATCAATCATTATCATCAATAACAACTTCATCTCATATCAATATTATCATAAACACCAACATCGTCTCATATCAATCATTATCATCAATAATAACATCATCTCATATCAATATTATCATAAACACCAACATCGTCTCATATCAATTATTATCATCAATAACAACATCATCAATAATCACATTCCACACATACATACATACATACATACATATAAATTTCATGCTTGAGATTCATACTTCCCAGGTCTTCAGACAACATAAGTCTAATAAAATGATAATGTTATTTATCAGTAACAGATGTATCGCATCTCATTAGTTGAAAACATTCTCATTCTTAGAAACTAGCATGTACAAGGACATACATATATTCCCATAATTGGGTTCCCTGACCCCAATTATGGTATCAAAGCCATAAATTATAATAAACTCTCATCACCTATCGTGACCCCTCCGTCAACTCCTCTCTATGTCACTTAAAGGCCTCTCACATTCACGTTCATCGGTTCAAACACGAAGTTCTATATACTAAATCAAAGGCAATTTAGTATGGATTTCAAAAACAAGGTTAATATCAACATTCAGGGTCAAATATCCTTATCAAAATAAAAGGGGCTAAGGGGTGTTTTGGTTTCTACTACAAAGAGATGCCATTTTTAAATTACGATCACGCCAATGTGATCGAGGTTCAGCAAAGGTCACGAAAACAACATCAATTTTATAAAAATGTAACTTTTACAACGTCTCATTTTCAAGGGTTTTTTTTTTCAAAGCAAGTGTGAAAGCATCCTGTTACGGTACCCATAACACAAGAGATACTATGGGAAGCTCCAACTAACTAGAAGAATGACATAGAAGTCAAGGTTACCTCAGAGAAACTTCGAAAGAAAGGATTGAGAGTTTGTTCTCTATTGAATCCTTGAGGTGGTGTCATACCCTAATTTCATCCGGGGACGATTGTTTGTTAACATTTGGATTCTTGCCGGTCGAATTGAGCTGCTTAACACTAATCATCGTGCAATCTGAAGGGTTTTGCGATGTTTTGGATGGAAATGAGTAAAATACTCAAAATAAGGGCAAAATGGTCAATTTAGGGGAATTCTTCAGCCCCTGGGCCCATTAGAAAACTTAAAGGAGAAGCAACCAGCTCACCTGGGTGAGCTGAGCTTGCTTGGGCGAGCTGTGTTGCAACCTCCTCCCCCCATTTTCCTATAAATAAGCGTGGGGGCTGAAAAGAGGGGGTTCAACATCATTTAAAAGCATATTTCACTGAAATTAGTGAAAAGAAGGAGAAAGAAGAAGAAAAATCAAGGCTGAGGTGCTTTCATAACATTTCCATAATGTTTCCGGGATCAATTCTATGACCGTTCTTTGTCGTTCTTCATCCTTTCTTCATTGTTCTTCAATCTTCGACCGATTAGTTTTCTATTTTGAAGCTTTGAATTCATTCTATGCACCCTTAGGGGTCCATCCTTGCTTTACGTGTCTTCATCTTCATTCTTCTACCATCGGTGATCTTTTTCTTTGTTTTAAGCGAGTTTTTACCGATCGTTTAAGCCGTAACCTCACTTAATCAATGTTAAAATGAATTTCAACTGATCGTTTGTGTTGTAATCTCGTTTAATCGCCTTTAAAATAAAATTCAACCGATTGTTTACACTATAACCTCGGTTAATCATCAAAAAAATGAGTTTCAATCGATCATTTACTTTGAAAGTTCTTTTTTAATGAGTTGAGAAATAACCAAGTGAAACCAAAGCTAAAATCAACTCACAAATCAAGCCTTTGTCCACAAGAAAAATCGCTTGAAACCATTCAAGGGTCCCACGCCTTAACGGTCCCTTTTTACTTTTATCGGTTAAAACGAACCGTTTAAAAGTCTAAAATCAACACTCCACATAACTTTCTGACTTTTCAAAGAATTATGTAGGTATGAGTTCCTCATCGCAATTGAGGATACGTAGGAGCAAGAGCCCCGCTCTTGTCGACCCCAAAAAGATAAAAAAACATAAAAATGGGAAAATAAACTAAGAATTGAAGTCATGATTTTGCACATTTGATTAAAGGCTGCCGTCCCTTGTAATGGACGCGTGAGGTGCTAATACCTTCCCTGTGTGTAAACTAATCCTGAACCTTTATTTCTTAAGATTCGTTGACCATTTCTTGGTTTTTCTAACATTTTCCTCAAATAAACATTTGTGGTGACTCCGCGTGTTTTTCCTTCCTTGGAAGACGCACCCGTGAGCCTCGCGTCACCCTCCCGCCGAAGGGTAGCTTGCGACAATTGGTGAATCCATTAGGGACAGTTTTTAGAGAGTTAGACCATTTAATTTGTGTGCATTCTTTATCATGACTTTCTCTTTGTTCTTTATTCCCCTTTATTTCCCTTATGTTCTCATATGTATATAACTCCTTTGGTGCTTTCGTAGTTTGTATAGTTGCTTATTCAAATGTTGCATTATACCCTACACTTTTTTGCACACACTGTGAGTTGTTAAGGGCCCTATACCCGGGTCCATGGGAACATAGGAAGTGGAGGTGAATTTGTGGTCATGCTAAGTCTCCGACTTGCTTGATGAAAGTGAAACCTCATCTAGAGTTTTTCCTCTTTGATGATACGTTGTTGCTGGTAGTCCCTATCATCGCAATGCTTGATATCAAAGGGGATGATATCTCTAGAAAACCTTTGAAAGCTAGATGCAACCACCTTGGGAATTATCACTAAATAGCAAGCTTTTAGTTCCTCCCCATTAGGTTCCCGAAATAGGGTCACGGAGCAAACACGCTACGTGTTGTTTCCTTCATATTGCCATGCATATCTTTTCAATTCCATGTTTGTGTGCGTCTCTACTATGTTTTTATTTGATGGTGTTATCATGCTTGTTCGTCTAGTATATTTCTATTCTGTGCTATCAACCGTGAGCTTGCAAGTATGTATATTTGTATGGTGTTATCACTCATGCATTGTGTTGATCTCGTCATTTTTTCACAGGAAGTCGGAAGGTCCGCACCGCCTTCTTAAATGCATACATGGGGCACTGTGGTGATGACTGCAAATGAACCATGACGCCCGAATGTTTGTGAGTATGAAGAGATGATCTTCCGAGCTCTCGTGTCTATAAAATGCATTTGTGTCATGCATAGCATAAGCATTCCTTCATGCATTCATCATATTTCCTCCATGATAGGGTGTCAAAGTATTGATTCAAACAAAACTTTTTCATTCTAGAAAAACATGGGATCGAATCAAGCACCCTTGTTTAAGAAAAGGTTCTATCAAGTCAAAATTAAAAGCCTAGAGGTTGCCAGTTTGCAAGAATTGGGGCAATTGATGGATCAGCTCCAACGTCAAGCTTTTCGCAAGACCTATGGAAAGATTTGGGATCTAGCTATGATAGAAGTCTCTATTGAAGCCATTGCAGCCCTCACTCAGTACTATGATCATCCACTAAGATGATTTACGTTTGGGGACTTTCAGTTAGTACCAACCGTAAAAGAGTTTGAAGAGATCTTGGGATTCCTGCTAGGGGGAAGAAGGCCACATCTTTTTCCGAGTTCTATCCCTCCATGGCGAGAATAGCCAAGGTAGTCAAAATCTCGACGCAAGAGTTGGATTGAGTGAAGCAAAATAGAAATGGGATAGTCAAAATACCAAGGAAACATTTGGAGGAAAAGGCGAAGGCATTGGTGGATCAAGGTGAATGGGCTTCGTTCATTGATGTCTTGGCGCTATTGATATTTGGGGTCGTCCTTTTTCCGAATATGGATGGGCTAGTGGACCTAGCGGCGATTGATGCCTTCCTTGCTTATCACCATGGTAAGGAAGTCCGGTCGTTGCTATTTTGGTCGATGCCTATGACACTTTCAACCGAAGATGCGAAAGGAGTGGTGCAAGGATTGTTTGTTGCACACTAGCTCTTTATGTGTGGCTAGTCTCACACCTCTTTTTTCATGAAAGTAGACCCGTTTTTCCCCTACAAGGTCACTGCTTGTGCGCCAAGAAAAGGAAGGCAAACTGTGAGCAACTCTTGGCTAGTGTGGTAAGGGCATGCATTAATTGGTTCCCCCAATGGAAGGAAGGAAGATCTGGGGTTTTGTCCTCATGTGAGGGATTCTCAAACGTCCCCTTGATGGGAACGAGGGGTTGTATCAATTATAATCCCATCCTTGCCATAAGACAACTTGTCTACCCCATGAGAGGAGCGTCGTCGGAAGAAAGTATCATGCCTTTCATCACACAGGGTTTCAGTGACCCCAATGCGAGGATACTTCGAGGAATCCGCAAAGCGTGGAGCGCGGTGCAAAAGAAAGACAAGGAGCTTAGAGGAAGCCGCAATGGGATCATCGACGGCTATCATAAGTGGCTAAAGGCTCGGACGCTAGAGTTGGATTGGCTCCCAAAGCTAAAGGTTTCAAGCGAGGTAGAGGCTGAAACCCCCGAGGACAGTGAGGAGGTGCAAGCCTTAAAGGTGGAACTTGAAAGAGCACAAGCGGTCAAGGAAAAGTTCAAGACGACGGCCATCAAGGTCCGAAAAGAATGCAATGAGCTGAGGGACGTCAATGTGGCCACTGCCGAAGCTTTGGAGTAGGAAACAAAGAGGGCTCGAAAGGAAGAATGGGGCCGAAACAAGTTCTAAGGGGCTTTGTGGGGTAGCAACACCAAGCTTAAGCTTTGAAGGGCCAAGAGAGACTAGTCGAGAGTTGAAAGCATGATATTGGAAGACAAGTTGAAGGCTTGTCAGAGGTCCAAAAGGAGTTTGTTCGAGCAATTGAGCAAGACCGAAGAAACACATACGGGTCATCATTAACCAATACAAAGAGAAGCTAAATTTAGCTTCAACCCATGAACAGAGGCTAGAGGACGAGTATGCAAAGGTATCAGTCCTGCAAGCAGAAAGGGAAGCGAGGGAGAAAGTGATCAATTCATTGCCTAGAGAAGCAATGATGTGGATGGATAGGTTCGTTTTCACCTTGAATGGGAGTCAAGAGCTTCCAAGACTGCTAGCCAAAGCTAAGGCGATGGCGGACATGTACTCGGCCCCCGAGGAAGTTCATGGGCTCCTCAATTATTGTCAGCACATGATCGATTTGATGGCCCACATAATTAGGAGCCACTAAGGTGGTTGTATTTTTGCTTTAATTTTGACTAGATGAACATTTTTGTTCCTTAAATAAAAAATAAGTTTGGTTCAATACTATGTCTTTGCTCAAAATTCTACGCGAGTCCAATGCTTCAACAACTTATCTTTAGCATGCATTCATGTTTAGTTCTTTGTTGCATTACTCACTGCATTTTTGTTCTTTAGGCAGTAAACACCATAACTAAACACGCTTTAAGGCACCCCTATCAAACTCGTTCCAAAACTAGAGTCATGGGTGACGTAGAAGAGGTGCAAGAACAAATGAAGGTCGATATGGAGGCAGATCCTACCCATCCCTCTGCCATAAACCAAGCAAACCAACCCACCCCGAACATGGTGGGATAAGGAGGGGAGGTTTTGGGCAGTACCGGTGGTCCACACATAGGGTATAATAGGAATGCTTACCCTTATGGCTTACCCCCCAATTATATGCCACCCACCATGCACATGCCTAACGAGAACGTTAATCATGCCGTTCCTGTTACCTTTGAGGGGTAGCAACCCCAACCTGTAGGAGGCGCCCATGAAGAACCTCTGAAGCGTGCTCAAGGGGACTTCGACCCATGTCCCACTTTCACCGCCGAGGGATCGACATGCAATGCTATGCCTCAACCCAATACCGTGGGGGTTCCTCAACCCCGCCCTTTGCAACCGCTGCATTTCTCAATAGGGGGGTCGCCTCTGGTAGAGGAAGGGAGAGAGAAACTTGATCTCATTGTAGAGAGATTAAGGGCTATCGAAGGGTTTAGGGATTACCCTTTCACCGACATGATAAAATTGTGTTTGGTACCTAATGTTGTCATCCCTCCAAAGTTCAAGGTACCATATTTTGATAAATACAAGGGGACCACTTGCCCCAAAAATCACCTAAAGATGTATTGCCAAAAAATGGGGGCATACTCTAGGGACAACAATCTGCTGATGCATTTCTTCCAAGAAAGCTTGGCCGGGGCGGCAGTCATCTGGTATACCAATTTGCAAGCCTATCGTATCCGCTTGTGGAAGGATTTGATTACTGCCTTCATTAGGCAATACCAATACAATACTGACATGGCTCCCGACAGAACCCAGCTACAGAATATAAGAAAGTGGGAGCATGAGTCATTTAAGGAATACGCCCAACGGTGGAGGGACTTGGCAGTGCAAGTGGCGCGCCCATGGTGGAAAGAGAGATGATCACAATGATAGTAGACACGCTTCCAGTGTTCTACTACGAAACGTTGGTGGGCTACATGCCCTCTAGCTTCGCGAATCTAGTATTTGTGGGCGAGAGGATTGAAGTAGGCCTGAAAAGAGGGAAGTTCGACTATGTCGCCCCTGCCGGTACAAGCAACAGAATATTCAGAGCAACTGTGGCAAAGAAGAAGGAAGGGGATGTGTTAGTCGTCGTTTACGACTAACTTTTGTATAGAAAAGTTTTCCAAAATGTATATAAATCTCTCAATTTATGGTTCTTTTTGGTAGGATAGTAAATAAAATTTCTTTGTTTTGATCTCTGCTCAGTAGAAGCCTCTTTACATGGAAATAATGTTAAATTTTCTTTAATTTCAGGCAAAAAGGAGCTATTTTGAATAAGTGCCAAAGGAGTCATTACGCTAAGCGAGCTCAATGCGCTTAGCGCGCATCAACGGCTAAGCCCAGCACCAGCGCGCATAGTGAGTAAAAAGGAATCTGGAAAGACATCTGCTACACAAGCATGCGCTTAGTGCGTTATCAGCTCACTAAGCTAGTCGTCTATTGCTTTCCAAGCTTAGTGCGAGATTGGCGCTAAGCTGAAATTCACTTACTTGCGCTAAGCGCGAGAATGGCACTAAGCGCGACATCGAGATTAGGAAGCCCTTTTTAAGCCTGATTTGCACAGAATTGAGAGAGAGCTAAGAGAACTATTCACTACTCAGAGACCTGAAGAGTGTGAATTTCCGAGAGCATAGAGTAGAGCAAAGGGGCCAAGTTTTCATCTTTTAGGGAGATTAGTGAGTTTTTGAGTGATTGTGAGATTCCTAGAGGTGGAGGAGACATCCCCACTCCTTTGTAAGCAAGCAATTTCTCTTGATTCCTCTTCTCCAGTGTAAAAGGAGCTTCCTTGCCATGAAAGGCTAAAACCCTCAGTTGGGGATTCTTATTGAGTAGTTGATGTAAACTCTTTTTTATATCTAATTAAGGTTGTTTTATGTGTTCACTACTTCTATCTATCTTATTGTATGCATGCTTGTGGCTTGATCACCCATTTGTGTGTGTTGTTAGGGACTTTAGCATTGGAAAACATATTGTTTCCTTAGAACTTGATAGAGCAGGGACTGAATAACTACATTGCTAGGGATAGTGTGCAGGATTTTAGTTTTCTTTATTATGATGTGAGTATAATCCTATTTAAGTTAGGCTAAGTTCAACAAGAGGGATCTGCGAATGAAGTTTGATTTAAATTAGTCCAAACTCTGGAGGAAACGGTGTTTGGTATTTTTGTCCTCAGCATAGAACACAGGAACATCTTTAATTGCATCAACTTACTCAATAGGAGGACCCAACGCCTTTAGATATCTGTTTTCACACTTACTTGTTCTCATTTATTGCTTTTACTTAGGATAGAACATACTTTTGCTTTAATTCATAATCATTAATTTTTGTTTGCAAATGCCTACTTACTTAACAAAACTTTGCTAAATGAACAAGTTCCCTGTGTTCGATACTCAGTTCATTCCATTTTAATTATTTTACTTGGCGGCCCAGTGCGCTTGCCGGTAAGACCACTCCCATATAAGAGCAAGTAATACCAATTTGGAAGAGGGAGTAAACAAGTATTCTGGTCGAACAAGTAAATTTTGGCCTCGTTGTCGGGGAACTTCTTTTATTTAGAAAAGCTTAGTTCAGTTTGAAGGCATTAATTCATTATTCGTTGATTCATTGTTATTTTGTGAATATTTATTTACTGCAGAATTTATTATTCTTCGGAATTGGTTAACTGCTGTTTTGCTTGTTTTTCATGCAAAGAAGGTCTTCTATAGGTGTTTTGATTCCCATAGACTTGGAAATTAATGCAACTTGCGGGAAAAGGAATGCAGAAAAAAACAAATTTTTTGCAAGACATTGAGGCAGCAGCAATTCAGGAAGAACTCTATCTTCTGAGGCATCTTCTAGTTTTCCAAAACAAGGGCAATCTCACACAGTATTAATTGAAGCCAATATCATGGCTGATGAGCCAAGAAGAATTACCCTTAAAGATTACTCTAGCTCAAGTGTGTCGTAGTTCTTTACTAGCATTGCGCGGCCGGAGGTTCAAGCACACAACATAACCTATCCACATTCATTAATTCAATTGATTCAGAATAATTTGTTACATGGTTTGCCCAATGAAGACCCATATGCACATCTAGCCGCTTATATTGAGATTTGCAACACTGTTAGAGTAGCTGGTGTGCCTGAGGATGCTATTAGATTGAGCTTGTTTTCATTTTGTTTGTCTGGAGAAGCAAAAGGATGGCTCCATTAGATGGCTCCATTCATTTAAAGGTAATAGTCTTAGGACTTGGGATGAAGTGGTTGAAAAATTTCTGAAGAAGTACTTCCTAGAGTCTAAGACTGCTGAAGGAAAAGCTGTCATCTCATCATTTCATCAATTTCCAGACGAGTCCTTTAGTGAAGCTTTGGAAAGATTTCGTGGGTTACTAAGAAAGACGCCTACTCATGGATTTTCAGAACCAATCCAGCTCAATATTTTCATTGACGGGTTGAGACCACAATCCAACCAGCTTTTGGATGCTTCTGTAGGGGGAGAATAAATTTGAAGACCTCTGAAGAAGCCATGGACTTGATTAAGAATATAGCTGCTAGTGACCACGCAATCATGAGTGATAGAGCTCACATTCCTACCAATAGAAGCTTGCTAATAGGATGCATTGTTGGCACAAAACAAGCTACTATCCAAGCAACTTGAGGCATTGACAGAAACATTGAGGAAGTTGCCAACCTAATTACATTCTGGACAACCTTCACCCTCTTCTGTTTTGCAGGTTGCAGGTTTTGCTATATATGGTGGAGCTCACGAATATGGCTGTTGTATTCCCACTGAAGATACAACACATGAAGTGAACTATATGGGGAACCAGCCAAGATCAAGCTTTAATGTAGGTGGGTATTCTGGATTTTCACATGGCCAACACTATAATCAGCAACAGGGGCAGTGGAGAACTCACCCTGGCAATCAGTTCAATAAAGACCAGGGTGGACCATCTAACAGGCCACAGCAACAAGGGCCTAGTCTCTATGACAGAATAATGAAGCTGGAAGAGACTCTTGCTCAATTCATGCAAGTATCCATGTCCAATCAAAAGAGCACAGAGTCAGCCATCAAGAATCTAGATGTCCAGGTGGGCCAATTGGCAAAACAATTGGCAGACCAACCGTCAAGCAGCTTTGGAGCCAACACAGAGAAGAATCCTAAGGAGGAGTGCAAGGCCGTTACGACTAGAAGCAGAATGGTGAGCATGAATGAAGGAGAGATGAGGATAGGTGAAGAAAAACAACAGCTGGTGACTGAGCCAACAATTGACCCAGTGATGGAACCTTTGAGTGAGGCTGAGGAAGAAGTGGAAGTAGAAGATGATAAGCAGAAAGAGATACCAATAAGTGTGAGTGAGAAAGAAATAAGTGAGAAAGAAAAGAAGGAAAAAGAAAAAGAAAAGGTGAAAGAAAAAGAAAATGAAAAAATGAGAAAATTGAAAAAGAAAAAGAGAGAAAAGAAGAGAAAAGAAAAAGCAAGAGTGAGTGTGCTAGAGAGAAAAAGAAAGAAGCATCTTCAACTGAAGGGAGAGAAGTACCATATCCTTTGGGACCTTCTAGGAAAGACAAAGAAAGACATCTAGTTAGATTTCTGGATATTTTCAAGAAGCTAGAAATTACCATGCCCTTTGGAGAAGCTCTACAGAAGATGTCACTCTATGCTAAATTTCTGAAATACATGCTAACTAGGAAGAATAAGTACATCCATAGTGACAACATCATTGTGGAACGAAACTACAGTGTCGTTATTCAACGCATCCTTCCACCAAAACATAAGGATCCAGGCAGTGTCACTATTCCTTGTTCTATAGGTGAAGTTTCTGTTAGCAAGGCTCTTATTGACTTGGGGGCCAATATTAATTTGATGTCGCTTTCCATGTGCCGGAGAATTGGAGAGTTGGAGATAATGCCTACCAGGATGACTTTGCAGTTAGCAGATCGCTCCATCACCAGACCCCATGGAGTGATAGAGGATGTTCTGGTTCGGGTCAAACATATTACTTTCCCTGCAAATTTTATGGTTATGGATATAGAGGAGGATCTTGAAATTCCCATAATTTTGGGACACCCTTTCATGTCCACCGCCAGTTGTATAGTAGATATGGGGAAAGGTAAATTAGAACTGAGTGTGGATGATCAGAAAATTTCATTTGACTTATTCGAAGCAATGAAGCACTCAAGTGATCAGAAGGCCTGTTTTGATGTGGATAAGGTAGAACGGGAGATAGAATTAGCAGCTACAGCCATGGTACTACAGTCTCCTTTGGAAAAAGCACTGAATAAATCATGTAGAATGTCTGACTAAAGAGGAGGAAGATGAAGTGAAGGCTTGTATTGAGGAGTTAGATGGTGCAGGTGAAAATTCTATTAGAAATACTGTGTTTGAAGAATTGAAAAATAGCAACCCAGTAGGAAAGCCCAAAGTTGAATTGAAGACTCTACCAGCACACTTGAAGTATGTATATTTGGAGGATAATGAAGCCAAACCAATCATAATTAGCAGCTCCTTGAAGAAGGCAGAAGAGGATCACCTGATGCAGATTTTGAAGAAACACAAAGCAACAATTGGATGGCACATCTCTGATTTGAGAGGGATCAATCCGTCTTACTACATACATCGAGGTCGTACCTGAATCACATAAACATTAAAAATGCAGTATCTAGGAAGTGATCCTAGGTCATCTCCCAGTGAGCAATGATCAACCAAACGTTCATAACATATAACAATAAAACAATAACGAATTGGGGGGGGTTTGTTTGTTTTTGCAAATTAAACAACAAGCAAACTTAAATAAGAAAATAACAGAACTAAAACATGTTGTTTCCCCTTGATTCAAAAGCAAGTCTCTTATCCTAGGTTACGAGAATTTATCCCTAATCAGTTCAACCACTTAATCTAACCCGAAATTAATTTACTAAGCAAAAATTAACATAAGGCTGTCATTATGTGATTAAGCAACACATACACCAATTAATTCCTCTCACATGTCCATTAAGCATGAACGTAAATTAAGCACAGAGACAATTAATCAAACATTAAGCATGCATGGATTAATAGCAACAAATACAGAGCAATTGCTGAAAGGGGAAAAACTAATCAGAATTCAATAGTAATAACAAAACCTCAAAGAGAGTTGTGCTTGATCCTCAAGAGAAAACAACACTGGAGACTCAGTCTTCCATTAATCAGCAGAAAAGAAAACAAATTCAAAGGCAAAAGCAGAAAATGAAATTGCAATTTGAAGCAGAAAACGAAATTTGATTACTACGTGAACAATGCGCGTGAACAGTAACACGAAACTGAAAATGCAAAACCCTAAAATTTTTCTCCTATCTCAACAGTTTGCCTTCTACTAAAACCCTGGTGTTGTTATATAGGTCCTCAGCCCCAAAGCTTACAAATCTATTTTAAGTCCAAGCCTAAAAACGAAATAAAATAAAATTGTCTACTCTCTTCAAGTCCAAGCCGGTTCAGCCCAATTGCTTATAATTCTCTTGAAATTAAATAAAAAACACAAAATTAGTCAAGTAGGCCCAAATGATAAAACTGCATAATTAATTTGACAATTAAGGCTAATCAGTAATTAAAATGGTGACAAAAAGGTTAAGAAATAGGAGAAAATAATGACACATCATGCATGCACAAAATTAGTATGGAAGCTGATTACAAGCTTGTGAGGTAGCCCCAAAGACGACTGAATCCAATGATGAAAGAAGAAGTGCGCAAGGAAGTACTCAAATTGTTGGAAGCAGGACTCATTTATCCTATCTTAGATAGTGCGTGGGTTAGCCCTGTGCAGGTTGTTCCCAAGAAGGGAGGTATGACAGTGATTAAAAATGAGAAAGATGAACTAATCTCTACAAGGGCTGTCACCGGGAGGAGGATGTGCATAGATTACAGGAAATTGAATGATGCCACTCGGAAGGACCATTATCCACTTCCCTTCATGGACCAAATGCTTAAAAGACTTGCAGGGCAATCATTTTATTGTTTTCTGGATGGATACTCTGGCTATAATTAAATCGCAGTGGATCCCAAAGATCAGGAGAAGACAACTTTCACTTGCCCATTTGGTGTGTTCGCTTATAGGCATATGCCTTTTGGTCTTTGTAATGCTCCGGCTACGTTTCAGAGGTGCATGATGGCAATTTTTTCTGATATGGTGGAGAAATGTATCGAAGTTTTCATGGATGATTTCTCTATTTTTGGCTCATCTTTTGATTGTTGTCTATCGAATTTAGAAAGAGTATTGCACAGATGTGAAGAGTCTAATCTGGTGCTTAATTGGGAAAAATGTCACTTTATGGTCCAAGAAGGCATAGTGTTGGGACATAAAATTTCAGTGAGGGGGATTAAGGTGGACAAGGCTAAGATTGATGTTATTGAGAAACTTCCTCCTCCAATAAATGTCAAGGGAGTGAGAAGCTTTTTAGGACACGTTGGGTTCTACAGGCGATTCATCAAAGATTTCTTAAAAGACGTCAAACCACTCAGCAATCTGTTGAACAAAGATGATGTGTTTGTGTTTAATGAAGAATGTGTGGAAGCATTTTATGATCTCAAGATCAGACTAGTATCTGCTCCAGTGCTTACAGCACCAGATTGGGGGCAAGAGTTTGAATTAATGTGTGATGCGAGTGACTATGCCATAGGTGTTGTGCTTGGTCAGAGAAAAGGAAAAATCTTTCATGTTATCTATTATGCTAGCAAAGTTTTGAATGATGCACAGGTTAACTATGCTACCACTTAAAAAGAAATGCTGGCAATTGTCTATGCACTTGAAAAGTTCATATCTTGGTGGGATCAAAAGTCATCATCTACATTGACCATGCAGCAATTAAATATTTGCTCAACAAGGCTGATTCTAAACCTTGATTGATAAGATGGGTTTTGCTGCTTCAAGAATTTGATTTGGTAATTCGGGATAAGAAGGGATCTGAAAATGTTGTAGCAGACCATTTGTTAAGATTGGTTAATGAGGAAGTCACTTCAAAACAAGCAGAGATTAGAGAGGCATTTCCTGATGAATCCTTGTTCAAGGTTAATGAAAGACCTTGGTTTGCTGATATGGCTAACTTCAAAGCAGCAAGAATCATCCCTAAGGACTTAACTTGGCAGCAAAGGAAGAAATTCCTACATGATGCTCGATTTTACATATGGGATGACCCACACTTGTTCAAGATAGAAGCTGATAACCGTCTCCGAAGATGTGTGACAAAAAAGGAGGCCAAGAACATATTATGGCATTGTCATAACTCACCCTGTGGTGGCCATTATGGTGGAGATAAGACAGCAGCTAAGATTTTGCAATCTGGGTTCTTTTGGCCAACATTATTCAAAGATGCACATCAACATGTGTTGTATTGTGATCAATGTTAGAGGATGGGGATGATCGAGGCCGTACCCGAATCAAATAAACATTAAAAATGCAGTATCTAGGAAGTGATCCTAGGTCGTCTCCCAGTGAGCAATGATCAATCGAACGTTCATAACATATAACAATAAAATAGTAATGAATTGGGGGGGATTGTTTGTTTTTGCAAATTAAACAGCAAGCAAACTTGAATAAGAAAATAACATAACTAAAACATGTTGTTTCCCCTTGATTCAAAAGCAAGTCTCTTATCCTAGGTTACGAGAATTTATCCCTAATCAGTTCAACCACTTAATCCAACCCGAAATTAATTTACTAAGCGAAAATTAACATAAGACTGTCATTATGTGATTAAGCAATACATACACCAATTAATCCCTCTCACATGTCCATTAAGCATGAACGAAACTGATCATTAAGCATGAACGTAAATTAAGCACAGAGACAATTAATCAAGCATTAAGCATGCATGGATTAATAGCAACAAATACAGACCAATTGGTGAAGGGGAAAAACTGATCAGAATTCAATAGTAATAACAAAACCTCAAAGAGAGTTGTGCTTGATTCTTAAGAGAAAACAACACTGGAGACTCAGCCTTCCATTAATCAGCAGAAAAGAAAACGAATTCAAAGGCAAAAGCAGAAAACAAAATTGCAATTTGAAGCAGAAAACGAAATTTGATTGCTACTTGAACAGTGCGCGTGAACAGTAACACGAAACTGAAAATGCAAAACCCTAAAAATTTTCTCCTATCTCAACAGTCTGCCTTCTACTAAAACCCTGGTGCTGTTATATAGGTCCTCATCCCCAAAGCTTACAAATCTCTTTTAAGTCCAAGCCCAAAAACGAAATAAAATAAAACTAGACGAAATAAAATAAAATTGTCTGCTCTCTTCAAGTCCAAGCCGGTGTAGGTCAATTCCGGATCCAAGCCCAATTGCTTATAATTCTCCTGAAATTAAATTAAAAACACAAAATTAGTCAAGTAGGCCCAAATGATAAAACTGCATAATTAATTTGACAATTGAGGCTAATCAGTAATTAAAATGGTGACAAAAAGGGTTAAGAAATAGGAGAAAATAATGACACATCAAGGGAACATCTCAAAAAGGAATGAAATGCCTCTACAGAATATTATGGAGGTTGAAGTCTTTGACTGTTGGGGGATTGATTTTGTAGGTCCTTTCCCTTCGTCCTTTGGAAATGAATATATTCTAGTAGTTGTAGACTATGTGTCTAAATGGGTTGAAGCAGTGGCTACCCCACATAATGATGCCAAGATTGTAGTGAAGTTTCTAAAGAAAAACATCTTTTCACGATTTGGGGTACCTAGAATTTTAATCAGTGATGGAGGCACACATTTCTGCAATAATTAGCTACAGAAGGTGTTGAAGCAATATAATGTAACACACAAGGTAGGATCACCCTATCACCCTCATACCAATGGCCAAGCGGAAGTGTCAAATAGGGAATTGAAGAAGATTTTAGAAAAGACTGTGGCCTCTACTAGGAAGGATTGGTCACTCAAACTGAATGATGCTTTGTGGGCATATAGAATTGCATTTAAGACTCCGATAGGCTTATCGCTATTTCAAATGGTTTATGGCAAGTCTTGTCACTTACCTGTGGAGATGGAACATAAAGCTTATTGGGCCTTAAAATTTCTGAACTTTGATGAAGCCGCATCTAGAGAGTAAAGGAGGCTACAACTATTGGAGTTAGAAGAAATGAGATTGACTGCATATGAATCTTCAAGGCTGTATAAAGAGAGGGTTAAAACTTACCATGATAAAAAGCTTCTAAAGAAGAATTTTCAACCAGGACAACAGGTGCTACTATTCAATTCAAGGCTGAAATTGTTCCCTAGGAAGCTCAAATCTAAATGGTCTAGACCATTTACCATCAACAAAGTCAAGCCATATGGAGCAGTAGAGCTTTGTGATCCTCAACCCAAGGATCCAGACAGAACATAGGTAGTGAATGGACAAAGGTTAAAGCTATACCATGGTGGCACTATTGAAAGATTAACCACTGTTTTATCCTTCCAAAGATAACAAAGAACTATGCGTCAAGCTAATGACGTTAAACAAGCGCTTACTAGGAGGCAACCCAACCCTTTTTAATTTTGTTTTCTTGCATTCTAGTTTAGTTCGATTGCTTGTGATTGTGTCTTTTCAGTTTTGTGAAGAGGCAACCCAACCCTTGCGCTAAGCACCATTTCCTTCACGCGCTAAGTGAGTTGTTGTTCGCACTAAGCGCCTTGATCCCTGATCATTGGCTGGATGGTCCCGCTAAGCGAGTGCTTAGCGCTAAGCCCAAAAACCTCTCTGGATTTTAATTCTTTCGAATTGGGCTTAGTGCGAACACTCGCTAAGCGTAATTCCTTCTCTAGAATTACAATTATTAGAATTGCACTAAGCGCGAGCGACGCGCTAAGCGCGGGCCACGATTGCATTTAATGAGCATTAATTCGCTAAGGGAAGCCTTTGGTGGCTAAGCGTAAGTTGCAGGACCAATCAAAGCTGCAGTGCCCGCTAAGCGCGACCTTGTGCGCTAAGCCCAAAAGCTTTTCTGGAATTTTAACATTTTGAATTGGGCTTAGTGAGCATATGCACTAAGCGCAGAGGCTTTTAAAACTCAAATGTCATATGGGCATGCTAAGCATAGCTATGCGCTAAGCGCACCATACGAAACTGCCAAAGATTATAAGGTGCCTGCCTTAGGCAGTTACCATTTCACTCTTGTTGTGCATTAAGGCCATTCACTGCATCTGCCTTTACTTTGCTTCATCTCCCTGCATTCCTACACCTTTGCTATTCTTTGCATTCATCTACACAATCCAAGTAAGTTTCTTTACTTTACTTCATTTTCGTTCTAAGTTTTCAACCTTAGGATAGATAACTTAGTGATTGTTAGGTAGAATTTCTGTTGAATTGGTTACCAGGGTGATTTTGCCACTATCTCTGTTGTTGATACTACTGGTTGTTTTGAAATCCTGGAAATCCTCTTGTATTGAAATTTCCTCTGGACTGATTCCCCATATAATTAACTTCATTTGCAATTTGCTCTTCATTAGGGATACAACATCCAGAATCATGAGCTCCGCCACAAATTATACATCCTGCAACCTACAAAATAGAAGAATGTGAAGTTTGTGTGGAATGAAGCTGAGTTGGCGACTTACTGAGTGTTTCTGTTAATGCCTCTAGTTGCTTGAATAGTAACTTGTTTTGTGCCAACAGAGCGTCCTGTGAGGTTAGCTCTAATAAGCTCTTCTTGGTAGGAATGTGGGCTCGATCTCTTAGAATGGCAATGTCACTAGCAGCCATGCTTTCAATTAAGTCCATTGCTTCATCAAGGGTCTTCATTTTCAAGAGTACATGACAAGACATACCACACACTGGTAAGTCAAGTCACTCTCACTAGGTAAAATCATAGGGAGACCAATTAGGGTCACACTATTTTGCAAGAATGCTCCAACCATGTGGGATCGGCATAGGTTTAAAGGAGCACTTAAATTGGGTGTATTTACCTCCAAGACCTAGACTCCAGAGAGTTCGTTAGGGCCTCTCCCTCCTGTTTCAAGTCCAATCCAAAAAATATTTTAGCACGCGGACTTTATTTATGAACTATACAAAACACACGACTTCTCAATTATTCTCAAAATAATTTTAACTCGTCACGCCTCAAAGTGATTCAACTCGACAGGTTCTCACAGTGGATCCCATCACAATACTCGTCATGCAAAAACTTGTCGTTCTCAAAGGGTTTACAGTTGTGTAATTATACGGTTCATAGCTCACAACTCAATGCACACAACATCTCAATACACATGTGATCTCACAATTTAACACATACTTGACTTGTCACTTACACAGAGTTCATACACTTTCATAATCCCAAGACAACACATTATCATGCCTCATGCATCATATACATATCACACAGTAATAATACTAATATGTTATGTTCATATGATTAATCATCTCATTAAAACAGACATTTAAAATCATATATGTGTCACTGGAGTTTGACCTATGCAATACACACAACTACTCAATTGTTTTCAAAATCATTTTAACTCATTGCGCCTCAAAGTGATTAGAATTATTGAGTTCCCACAATGGAGCCCATCATAAAACTCGTCACTCATTAACTCATCTCCCTTAAAGAATTTTATAGTTGTGTGATTGTACAGTTCAGAGCTCACAACTCAATATGTACAAAATCTCAATACACATGTATCTTACAATTTAACACATACTCAATTTATCACATACACTCAATCTCAATTACAATGTTATAATTCCAAAGCAACATGTTATCACACCTCATGAATCATATAAACATCACACAGTATTAATATTTACATGGCACAAAATATGTATATATTAAATCGAACTATACTATTTTCAATTAAAAAAAGTTAATAAATAATTAAAATAAAAATGCATTGAAAGTATTTATCGTTGAATCTTAATATATTAATTTCCTTCAATTTAATTTTATTATTTGAACTATTAATTCCTAATGTATTTTAACAATTCATATACATATATAGGTGTTATAATCATCAACACGTAATAAGCTTATGAGACCAAAACATGAAAAAGAATGTTTCTAACAAACTAATTCTCACGCTAATCTAGTAAATTTTCTCATATTCTTTATATAGCTTTATGATTACCCAATTGGTTCAAGAGCAAAGCGCAACCCAACACATTCGCGTGGTATCATAGAGTATTATATAAAAATCTTTCTAATCATCATCAATAAGCAAAATACGGAGATTGTCGGCAGTTAATTGAACAATAATATGTTAAAATAAAATAGATATCTCGTGACACAAATATATTGAAAGCACACTCAATTCACGATAATGAAGAAATCAAACATACAATTTATAGGTATGAGAAACAAGAGAAAGACACACATTATAATGATAGATAAATTTTTAAAGCACGAAACAAAGGAATAGAACACCTCAATTTCACAACAATATCGCATCGGGACATCAATTGGTTTGTCAAACACATTCATTTCGTGATTAAAAGCAAGAGAATAAAATTGAATTTCATAAAGCAACCCAAAATTGATCATCTAAGGATCCCTACACATGTTCATTTTAATCCCCAAGCGTGAGTAACTCATCCCTTACCTCTACGCGAGCTCATATGTGTAGTCTGACAACAATAGCAGCGTCTCTAGCGGTTTCCTAAAATTCCTCAAGTTTTTTCTCTGGTTGCTCTGCTAGGATTTTCAAGCATTAGAAAAAATGAGAAGGGATTGAAGCCTCAATTTCACTATCTCTATGCAAGGGGCATTTCTCTCTTTACAGACATTATTTTGCAAATACCAACGGTAGAAATGTGTGAAAATGAGTTCTGAAGGTGGTGTCCGAATTTTAGAATGATCCAACGGTTAATGAGTCCAGGATCGCAGTTTTACTAGGACAGATTTGAGTGTATGCGAAAAAAAAAAAGAAGGTTTTGAAAGAGGAAGAAGGGAGGACGAATTTGAGAGAAAGAGATAGTAGAGAAAGAACGTAGGTTTGTAAAAGCTACTCTAACGTTAAAAGGGCTATTTATATGCATGAGTACTCTGAGCCTATCATTTATCCTATTTTTATTTATTTAATTATTTTATAAAAAGGAACTTTATTTTACTCTTTTATTAAATAAATAATCAATTAAAACATTCTTTTATTTTCTAAAATATCATTTTACTCTATTTATTTTCTAATACGATGAAATCCTTATTTTAATTAACAAAAACTATTTTCTCTCATTTATTTAATTTCTAAAAACTTTTTTAATTTCTAGTTCACATGACTAATCATTAAAACTCAATTTCAACCCAATATCTCACCCTAAAATATTTACTTAATTCAATTAATTATAGAAACTCAAAATACATAATAAATATCTATATATTTATTTATCGAAAACTAGGGTGTTACAAAGTTCATCTTGAAGAGTTGAGCATGAAGAACAACAAGTACGAGACAAGAACTTGCTTGTTAGGTTGCATTGGTTGAGGAAGCCTAGCAAAAGGCTGAAGAGCAAAGGAAATTCTAGATGAAAATGAGAAAACTTTAGGAAGTGTGTCATTTCAGTTTTCAAATTCCAACCCTGACAAGGTTGATTTTTAGGATGGGTGTATTGTTAGGATATAAGGAGAAGGAAAAGTTAGTTAACATAGTTCAACTATTAATAAGTTAGTTAGTTAGTTAGTTAGAGGAATTTATTAGATATAAATAGTGGAAGAAGAATAGGGGAGATTCATATTTAAATTTTTGTAATTGAGCATTAGCTCTTTATGAAAAGAGAAATCTTTTGTGAAGGAAAAATCCTAGGAGAAGAGTTTTCTCTCCAACGCTTTGTTCTTTATCTTATTATTCAATAAAAATCTATCTTTTCTTTCCTATTTTGAATCTTGACTCCTTACATATTTGCCAAATGTGTTGCTAGTGGCATGGAGGGCGAGTGTCTTTTTTGTTTTTTTCCCGGTGAGAGAGATGAGGATAGTGTGATAGGTGGGGTAGTCTAGGTATAAAAAATGAGAAGGGGAGTGCCTTAGTGTAAAGGGAGAGTGAAAATAACAATCGCCTTTTTAACTTAACCATCAGCTCAATAATCATATTTTTCTAATATTTTTTATTACCATATTTTTTCTGAATGATTTAGGACCACAATTAAATGATCCATGGATTATATAAGATAGAGTTAAATATGTATTTTATAAATTATAGTTTTAATTTTATTTGTTAAAATAACATGAAGTTGACACTTAGATAATTATCATCTATTAATTAACATCACTTAGGATTATATAAGGGTGTCTATCTTTACCTATTATCATCAATGAAGAAATATAAAAGTCTTATTTTATATTCTCTAATCTCTATAGCTTTTCTTATAGCTTTAATGGAGATTCTACATGTATGTTTTCATAACACCGAAGCCAAGGTATTAGCCACTAAATTAGCTTCTCTCCAGGTAGAATAGTCCCTTTGTAGAATAGCCGCTTCATCCTTGGCTTCGATGTCATTAAAACATACCTATATTGAAGCTAATTCAGTGGCTCATACCTTGGTAAATTATACAAAATATTTGGATATTGGTCTTAGGGTGTTTGAAGTTCCCCCAGCTTTTATATCTTTGCATTTGCTGACAGATTTGTCAGCTGTCATTTTGACAGATAGTTGTTTTGTTTCTTTGGGCCTTTGTGCTTTCTATGGATAAAAAAATCTTTAAAAATCAAATTAAATGATTATTTATACCATTTTCACTTAATTTGTAATGCAATCACAGAAAAGTTATTGGCAAACACAAGTTAGGGTGATACATTAATCATCTATAAGTGTAACTTTGATCTCACCCAAGAAAAATGAAAATCAATCAATATTATATACACCAGAAAATGAACAAATCTACAAAGGCAAAATGTACCTTTTTTCCATCGTGTCTCCTGAATAAGGCAAAAGGTAAAAACAAAAGAGCACTGCAGTGTGCAGTTTTTCGTGAGAACCTGAAATACTAATATGAACAAATGAACATCTCATTCCAACGATCATCACTTTTGTCAAAATTCAACTACAAAGTTGACTACACAATTGCTGGATCTGGGAACTGGTTGGATTTTCCATGAAGTATGTACTGAATTTACCAGTGCTTGAGCATGTTACGTTCAGCTGGTTGCC
Source organism: Glycine soja (assembly GCF_004193775.1). Taxonomy (NCBI): domain Eukaryota; kingdom Viridiplantae; phylum Streptophyta; class Magnoliopsida; order Fabales; family Fabaceae; genus Glycine; species Glycine soja. Next base: position 30,036,630 of record NC_041019.1, read on the forward strand.
AAGTTGGTTTGACTGCATTTGTGGTAGTTCAACAACATTAATATCAAGCATTAAGAAAATAACAAAAAAGACATTTGAAATGGTTAACATTAAGTGCAAGGCATCTTTGATACTACTAAAAAAAGTAATGCATAATGAAAACATTTGGTTAAATGTTTTGAATCCCTACAAATAAGAGCATTCGCTTATAGTTTTAGTTCCTCAAAAATAATTCATCTCTTTTTGGTCCCTCATTTATAGAAAAGTGTCATGTGACCTAAGGGACCAAAAGGAAACAATTTTTTGTGAAGAACAAGAACTACATCGAACATTTGGATAAATGAGGGACTAAAAGGAGACGATTTATTTTTAGGGGCTAAGAAGTAAAGACAAGCATTGTCCTATTTGTAGAGAATAGAAACATATTTAACCCGAGAACATTTGTCAAATTGATGGTAACACCTATATGTTTATATTTTGGAGATCACCAAATTGTTTAGAGATATTATAATACAAGAAGACAGAATAATAATACATGAAAAAGGGGTTAAAGATAACCCATTCATAAAATTGTCAGTGAAAAATAAGTAATTTCAGAGGATCTGATAATATTATTCATATGAAGAGGCTTTCAGGTAAAATGCTTACCTCGCAATATGCTGCCTCTGTATGGCAGCTCCATTTTGAAGTTGGAACGCAAGACAGATAATGGCACCAGGAGCAGTGATCATTTGCATCAACACCACGGAGAAGGGCAACCAGCCCAACAGAAAGCCTGTCACATTAGACAATTTAACATAGACAAAACAAGTGGTCAAAATGAAAGATGGATAAAAGGAAAAGCAAGAATACAAATAAGATGATGGAGTAGGCAGAAGTCAATCATGCACAAAATTGAATTTCGTATATACAAGCATATTTACATTAATGAAGGATAGATCTATTTCAGCATCAATCTTGGGTTGGTTTGCTTGGTGAAAAAACAAAATGTTTCAGGAAATCCTAGCTACTGCAGTGGTTTGATCCAACTTGAACTAGCTTTTTAGGATCCAAGGAGAAAAGAGCTAAAGAGGATGAGCTCATCATTGGGCTTGGAATACCTATGAGGGAAAGAGTAAAGAGACACAAGGAACATTTAGAGGTGATCATTATCAACACACTACAATCTCAAGGCAAACTGAGAGAAGAGAGCTCAAGATGGTGCACTTGATTCAAGTGGAAGAAGGCCCAAACTAATAATGCACCAACATGGGCTTGCAACCTAATTTTTTACTTAATTTTATTTAAGTGTCTTTGCATTGATTTTAATTGTAATAAATGATGAGCTGGTTTAATGCTAATTAGGAGTCCAATTTTTAATTCTGGATTAATTTCTTTTCAGTTTAATTTAAATAATAATTTGGGCCTTAAGCTTGTTTGGACCTTAAACCTGTTTGGACCTTTTGCTTTTGTTTCTTAAAATTAGGTTTAGCCTCTTTGTGTGACCACCACTTTGGACTAAACTCTATAAATAGAGATGTAATCCTTTCATTTTCAGAGTTGAATAATATTTGAGGTTTACTCCATTGAGTGAGTAGAGCATTGGCTCCTCTTTTTAGTTCTTGGATTAGAACATCCTTTGAATCTTATCAAAGGTTCCCATACCTTTGTGGTGATTCCACGCTTGGTTTATCACTCTCCTAGAGTGTGGTGCCTTCTTTTTCATTTCCTGTCTTTTTCATCTTTTCTATTTCTTTTCTTCTTTCAATCATCTTGTTCTTGTTTGCGCCATTGATATAACTGTTTTAAATTCCTTTGTGCTAATTTCAACTCTTCTACCTTCATCTTTTGTTTTATTTCTATAATTTCTTATTACAAGATGACCAATATGACTCCAACAACACACATAAGGAGATAACTACAACAACACCTGAGCATTATTTTCCTGGTCTATTTGATGATTAATACTATAGTATCAAAACTGTCATTATTTCTACAACTACTTCAGTTGAGAATTCCTCACATTTTTAAAATATCTTGAGTAACTAAGAAATCAAGTTTCTATTGCAATCAACAACAGAGCATGCCTCCTCCCTAGATGTGTGTGTAGAGTTCCACCAACGACACATCCTATGTACATGATATAATCTGCTAGTAACTTTAAGACCAAGGTCAAAGCTTCTTTTCAATCTTTATTTTAAGACAGATTTCTCATTATATTTGGTGACATTTTATCTTCTATATAACCCCAACCAACAATAACGAGTGAGTATAAAATAGACCAGCTTTACAAGATAAAGGAAGAACCATCTATCATTGTATGCTTCCTGTTATGATCTGTTATGCAGAACTTTTACGTAAGTTTTGTTACCAAAACCCTATGATCTAGTAATTGTTTCAATACTATAAGCCTAAATTTCCAAAATCCAAATAACTCATTTCATTAGTGCCACTTGCAATCATTTTGAGTTCTCTCTAGCCCTCAGAGACTCAAGTAGAAATAGCAGTTGGTCTTTGCAAAATTTCATATAACTACTATATCTTCTTAGTAGTATCAAGAAAAATTATTTTAAAAATAATTGCAAAACTGTTACTAAGTACTTAGAATCATGAAACTGAGTTTTAATATAAAGTAAATGTAACAGAGGACTTTGATGGGTTTAATATGTTTTTAGATTCTGCCTAAAGCAAATAACTTGGTTTCTCATGTTATATGTATTTCTCTTTTAGTATAGTAGAAACTGAATTCAAAACCTCTTACTTGAGGTAAACCAAAACTGCATCTACCCCAACTACTTAAGGAATGTCCAAGTTTCATGTTATATGTCAACAGGGTTAAATATGTTCAAGTCTCTCCTTACATCATACATTAGCAAGAAAAACTTGATCTCAGAAAAAAAGCGACACTTCAAAAAATGCTTACCCAACAACTAGAATGATCAGGGAGAGGACCCACAAGATGCACTGATATTTCTTGAATTTAGGCTTGGATCGTCCTGGAGAATAATTTAGGGGAGCATATCGTTGGTTAACCCATCCAAACTGGGGACGTATCAAAAACACAAATCCGAGAAGAAATCCAGTAAGAAAGCCTCCAATATGAGCAAAATTGTCCACGTGTGGGAGAATTCCAACTGCTAGATTGATAACAATGATGATCACAAGGGTGAGGAGTGCTGCTAGCTTCACATGAAAAGAAAATCTTGATTGTCAGTAGGTTGCTTTTAAAAGCATGATCTTTCCTTTTGAAACACTCAGTTGCAAATGAGAAATTTATTAAGCACCTTGTTATCATATATAGACCAGTTAGTAATGAGTTCTGAAAGCATGCCTCCCAGCAAGCCGAAAAGTGCACCAGAAGCACCAACAGAGATGTTTGACTGGATAAACAGAGCAGAAAGCAAACTCCCCCCAAATCCAGATATGAAAAATAGCAGTCCAATAAGCACTGTTGTACAAGTATGCAAGAATCAGTTTACAGCAAAAACCAGGCAAGCAATAACATCACACACAAAAATAAAACCTCTCAGAAGAAAAACTGCAGTCTAAAAGGGATAATCTTTGGTGTCATTTTTATCTATTTACCAGACAGACAATAAGTAGTACAGCTTCCTCAAATCAGATTTTTAAATGTTAATTTAAAAGTTCTGTGTTTAAGTCTATGAGAGGCTACCATGTTTTTCACTTTAACCAACTATCAATTACTATGTAGGCTACCTTCAGTTGTGTTTGTTGACACATTTTCCTATTTCAGAATAAAGTATCAATTTATTACTGTCCAGTAAGTTTTATCTATGTACTTTTCAACTCAAAAGTCAAAACCTTAGAGAGTACAAAAGTTTCAGCAAACAGAAGAACTCTTAGCAGAAAAACCACAAACCTCTACTTCTGTCACTGGCATATGTTATTTACTACAAGATTTAAACAAATGTTAGGCCACCCTATAATGAATACCACAATTTGGTTCAAGTCCCTATAAAATATCAGTTTTGGTTTGTGTTCCTTATTTTTAAAAAGCAGTCCATTTTGGTTCTTGAGTTCTTGTCATTAGTAGTACTTAATGGATCTATGATAACAGAAAAGACCAAAAGTGCTCACTTTTAAAAGCTAAGAGACAAAAATCAACACTCATATTTTAGAGAGACTAGGTCTAAAACCAAAATTTAGTGCAGGACCAAAAATATATTTGATACTATGAAACAAGCCTTAATCATGAATATGTCACACATACCAAACCCAAATTCTTGCTCAAGCCGAATTCCAATGACTAGAATACCCAACATATTTGCCAACAGATGGAAAACCCCAGCATGTAGCCACATACAGGTAACGAGGCGCCAGCCTTGGTGTTTGTGAACCACTCTGCTCACATCAAGAGCCCCCATCTTTTGCAGCCTGAACAACAAAAAAACCCCACTTGTTCAATACCAGTAACAGTCAATTTCGAAATCCAAATTTCCCATCCGATGATTAAAACCACTCATAAGAAACATCCATAAATTTCAGTCCCAACTATCACATACTATTACCATTTCAACATCACCACCACCACCACTAATAGGTAATAATAAATTTACAAATTTATATAATATATAAAAACTTCGTACCCCATTGCCCAGAGGCTCTTCGCTATGCGAAGGTATGGAGGTTATAATAATAAACACCGCCTATGGTATCGTAGTCGGTCTCAAACCCAAAGAAAGAGGGTTGTGTTATGCCATCAGCAGCCAAAATAAAACATATACAGTACCTAACATAGATTACTGTCTTTAACGGGGTTGAATGATGTCGTGTGATCCATGTAGCTGACTTCATCTAGTAGGATAAACTTTAATCCTTGATTTTTATTAAGTAACTACCATATTTCTCCACATTTTCTATTTAACTTCCTCTCTCTCCTATGTAGTTAACAACACACTTTCATTTCCTCTTTTATTTTATTTTTAAAAAAAAATAGAGAAGCACAGGGCACCTCTCTCTCCCATGCTCTTAATAATCATTGTGAAAATGCAACCATGAATTAAAATTTTAAAACTATAACTGAAATTAACATTAAACATATATTTGCAAAGTAAACTAAAAGCAAAATCAGATATAAAAAAAAAGTACTAAAATCTTCAAAATATAGCTAATAATAATAGTAGTAAAAATAGTACCAAACAGCAATTACAACCACAACATCAAGGTTTTCAGGTCCCATCGTGACTTCAATTGCAGCTGCAAGGATGATTGCGGTCACAATTTGTCCACAATATCAATGATCACCATAAAACAACCACAATTAAAAATAAGGTACAATAATCCATAAATTTATCATCAATTAATTAATCACTCAATTATAGAACAACACTTTAAAACAAAACACTTAGTCATTTTTCGAAAACCTTTTCAGCAAAAATAAAATAATAATTATAATTATTTACCCCAAATAAACTTAAACAAATTCACAACAACAATAGCAACAATACAAGAACTCACGTCAACGAAGAAGGGCCCAAGAGGGGGTTTTCTTTGAAGGGCTGGAAGGAGAAGCGACCCAAGAAGGAGGCAATGCAGGAGACAGAGTTACGCGGGCAGTTATTGACATACATAGTGATCGCAAACATAGCGACGTTGGCAACCACAAAGAGAGGTATCAGCCAAGCAAACCATTTTCTGTAATGCTTCACTCCCTCCTCCTCTCTGGGGTACTGAACCGGAACCGCCGTGGCCACGGGGTGCACCATGGTGGTGCCGCCTCTCTTGGAGTTGACCCTCAGGTGGATCTCCAACGGCCGTGGTGGCTCTCCGGACATGGAGAGGAATGTGGATTTGCTAAGAGTTTTTTGGATGGATGAGTCTTGAGGATGATGTAAGGATTTAAGAAGGGGGTTGTGGTTTGTGGAGGTTTAGCTCAACTACTTTAGGTGGACTTTTTCGACATTCTAATTTGTTTTAGTTTATCTAATCTTTTGATGAGGAATTTTTTAATACATAGTTTTTTTTGTTTTTTTTTTTAGTTTCTAGTCTGGGGAGGAATTTTGGGAAAATGGGATAGGGTGGCCAGGGAAGCAGGATAGAGAAAGTTCTGAATTCAAAAACCATTATCTCTCATATTGAAAATTAAAAAAGATAGGCTATATCTTGTTTTATTTCACTCCACCAATCATTTTAGAATTTTATATTTCCCTTTCATATATTCTTCTTTTAATTATTTTTTTTAACCAAAGGTATCTTATGTTTCTAACACCTTAGCTAAGGAATTCAAGTACAGAATAATTAGTACCAATAATTTTTTATCTTTTTTAATTTAATTTAAATACTACAACATTATGCATATGCTGTAGTATAATTTTTTTATTTCCTTTTTTTTTATATAAATTGGATCTTTGGAATGAGAGAATTTTTAATTTGTCATTTTTTAAATTGTTTAAGAACATTATCATTGTTTAATGAGAGTTTTAAAAAAAAATATACAAGATCATTTTTAGATATTTTACTTAATTCCTTATTTCTTTTTATATGTTAATTTTATTGTTTTTAGTTCTAAATTGAATTTAATATTTTTTAACAGATGTCAATAATTTAAAAAACTTTTATGTGATCTTTGAACAACTTTTTGAAATATGTTCGCAAATGTTTGTAAGCTTTTTGGAAGAATAGATGACTACCTTGGAAAAGTTGACTACCTTGTATATTGTTGACAGATTGACTAAGTCTGCTCATTTCATTCCCATTAATATCAGATTTTCCTTGGAAAAGTTGACTACCTTGTATATAAGTGAGGTTGTCAGGTTACATGATGTGCCATCTAGCATAGTATCTGATAGAGATCCTAGATTTACCTCTAGGTTTTGGGAGAGCTTGAACAGAGCGTTGGGAACCAAGCTTAGACTAAGTTCAGCCTACCATCCTCAGACTGATGGCCAAACTGAATGGACCATTCAGTCGTTGGAGGACCTTTTAAGAGCATCTGTCTTAGAGCAGAAGGGAAGCTGGGAGAGTTTTCTTCCATTGATAGAGTTCACTTATAACAACAGTTTTCATTCTACCATTGGCATGGCTCCCTATGAAGCTTTGTATGGTAGAAGGTGTAGAACACCTCTATGTTGGTTAGAGCCCGGAGAAGGCCTCACCTTAGGAAAGGATGAGAACTACTCAGAGTAGGCAGAAAAGTTATCATGATAAGAGGAGGAAAGATCTGGAATTCGAGGTTGGTGATCATGTATTCTTGAGAGTCACTCCATGGACTGGGGTTGGTCGAGCATTGAAATCCCGAAAACTCACACCTCGCTTTATTGGTCCTTTCCAAATTCTTAAGAAAGTTGGCCCTGTGGCATACCAAATTCCACTACCCCCGTCTCTTTCTAATCTTCACAATGTCTTTCATGTGTCTCAACTCCGTAAGTATATCCGTGATCCATCCCATGTGATTGAATTGGATGATGTGCAAGTGAAGGAGAATTTGACATATGAAACATTGCCTTTGAGGATCGAGGATAGGCGAACAAAACACCTAAGAGGGAAAGAGATTATGTTGGTCAAGGTGATCTGGGGAGGTGCATCAGGAGAAGATGCCACGTGGGAATTAGAAAGTAAGATGCGAGAAGCTCACCCATCCTTGTTTGAGTAAGGTAAATTTCGAGGACGAAATTTCTAAAAGGGTGGGAGAGTTGTAACACCCTGATATATATATATATATATATATATATATATATATATATATATATATATTAGTAATTATGTTTGATGTTTGATTATTTGTTGCATTATTTTCATCCATAATTATTTTTAAGGAAGTTAATTTAGTTAATAGAGGGGTGTGGATAGATAAGGATCTAGCTTCTCAAAGAAGCCTCTTGAGAAAGCTTCTCAAAGAAGCCACGAGGAAGCTTCTAAAGGAAGCCTCTTAATGAAGCTTCTAGAGAAAACTACATGAAGCTGCCTCGATAAAAACGTTGTCCAGCCTTCGTTAACTGTTGGATCTTCTCAAAATTTGGTTTGTAACTTCACAAGACACTTGTCCATGATCTGACCGTTGGGATCTTAGAGAAGATGTCTGGAGTGTGCTAGAAGCTTCCGTTCCCGAGAGCATCTCTTATTTAAGCATTTAAGCCTTTGCTTTCGTGTAGCTTAGGAAAAATGTCATTTCTTCTTCTTTCTTTCTTCCAAAGCCATTTCTAAAGTTCCAAGAACTTTCTCCATCACCCACAGCCACCATTAGCCACCACAAACCATCATTGTTCTCCATTGAAAACCCACACTGAGAGGAACCCTTCAACCGAAGCGGAATCTTCCAACTTGGCTTGCGGTTCCGGTAGAGAACGAAAACCCTAATCTGACCTTTCGTTTTCTTTCGAGGTAACCATGATTCTATGCTTGTTTCTTGTTAGTTTCATCTTGTCTTTGCATCTTTTCTGACTTTGGAACCGCCATTGCATGTCTTATGCTTCCTTTGAAAAACCTTAGAGAAAAAGACTTTGTAAACGTTATCCTTTCATGAAATGCATGTTATTTTCGTAACCTACACTGAACCCCGGTCACATTGGCGTGGTCGAAATTTCCAAATGACGTTCCTTTGTAAAACCCGAAATGCTCTCAGCTCTTTCATGTAGTGATGTGGGTGTTTGACCCAGAGCACTGTTACTAGCTTTGTTTTCTGAAATCCATACTATGTCTCCTTCATTTTGGCATGGTAGAGGCTTGTATGGAATCGACAAGCAAGGACAAAAAGGAATCTTCAAGTGACGCGACGAGGAATCCGCGGGGTAGCACACGATAGGTAAGGGGAGTTTATTATAAAATTTACCGTTTTAACACCATAGTTAGGGTCAGGGAACCTAGCTATGGGGATATCTGCCTGTCCCTATTGCATGCTAATTTTTCTTCAAAGAAAATTACGTTTTAACTAATGGGATGCGATATATATATGTATTGTGATGAATGATATTGTTTTGGGTTGTTTGAAATGTGTTGTTTGAAGACCGTGCGTGTGGAAATGATATTGTTGTGTTTGTTTGAATTGTTGTTGATGTTGCTATTGAGGATTTTAATTGATATGTGATGATAATGATAATTATGATGATATTGATTTGAGATGATGTTGTTAATAAAGACCATGTCAACATGAATTGTTATTATTGATGAATATGTGAATATGAAATGAGGTTGTTGTTGTTGTTGATAACGTCATTGAGATGAGATGATATTTATGTTGTGAATGACATGGAAATACGATTTGTTGATTGATGTTGGAAATGCATTGGCATGTGCATGTTGTGTATGTTCGTGGGGGGCACTGTGCACTGACCTTTCAGGGTCTTTGGCACTAGCTTTTGGTCACGTTCATACGTTGGATGTTGTGTATGGTCGTGGGGGGCACTGTGCACTGACCTTCCAGGGTCTTTGGCACTAGCTTTTGGCCACGATCATACATCGTATGAAGTGTATGTCATGGGGGGTAGAGTGCACTGACCTTGTCGGATGGCCCAGACGTGGGTAACTAACGTGGTTAGAGAATCTAATCATTTCTGAGGGGATGCTTAGGCGCTTTAATTGGTCCATGGTCTTTGGCACTTACTTTTGGTCGTGATCATAGCTCATACGACACAGGAAATAGAGTAATTGTGGCCAAGTGTACTTTGTACTAGGGGGCTGTCACCTGGTAGGGAACACCTTTGGGCTCCCAGGTTGATCACCTATGGGAGGGGGGCTGTTACGTGCACAACCGGGTGGTCTCAACAAACTCAGCACAGTTCCCTAAGTAAGAGTGTCGTGTGGACATGCTTAGGCTATTTCCTGAGGTTTGGTTGTTGGTACATACCACATTGCATCTGAGTGTTGAGTCAGGTGCATGCATCATTCTGTGCAGTCTTGATTGGGTCCATGGATGGATGATGAATATTTGTTGGATATGAGTGTTGAATAATGATTGTTGTGTATGCTCATCATGTTTGCCTATGTTCCTTGCTAATTGTGGTTATTTGGAATTGGTATTGGTTCTTTTATAATAAACTCACCCTTGCAATTTTGTATCGTGTGGTTGATACCTGTGATGATCACGAACCTTGTTCGTGGGAGCAGAATGACAGTGGCAGGGTGTAGGGAGTAAGATTCTGGTGAGGAGCTGCCGAGCCGACGTGATGACGTTGGCGTTATTTTGGGAGGGAGTTGTGTTTTCTAATCAACTCCTCCGTAGTTGGTTTTTATGTTTTATTTTGTTGAGTTAAAGATGTAAAACTGGAATTTAAATATATATATATAAACATATTTAATTTTCGTTATGTGTATGACATGTACCGAATTATTGTTTCTATGTAATTATGCATTATCACTTAAGTAATGGCGTGTTGTTGGATGAATTTATGTTGTAACAAAATCACATCTATTTTCATAAGCAAAAAATTAAGGGAGTTCTTTTTATAAAAAAAATTGAAATTATCAAATATTAGAGTGTGGATACCGTAGCGACGAGGCGGGTCGTTACACTATGGACACTATGTGCTAGAGATTTTCCTCTTTTAGAAGCTTTTGTTCATGAATTCCAACAAGTTCTTCAAGAGACATGGTGTCAAGGGTCTTTAAGGATCTCAACACTGTAACCTGCGGTCTCCACTTTCTAGACAAACTTAGAATTTTTCAATATGACCATAATTATCAAAAGTTATAGTTAAAGATATAGTTCGTTTAATATGGTCTAAAAGCGTCCAAAAATATTTTCTCTGTCTCCACCTTCTTCCACTGTAAACAACTCATACTTACGTGTGAGGAGACTCAGCTTGTTCCTTTTTACCTATAAGGACCCTTCAAACGTTATGGCCAGTGTATCCCACATTTGCTTTACACTTTTGAAGCTATGGCCTTTTGTGTATTCTTCTTCAGATAGAGCACATAGTAGTGAATTGCAAGGTTTAAAGTTGAGTAGAAATCTCTATTTTTTTATAATACATTTATTTGCTTCTAGGGATCTCATTTAGCTCAGCATCATACAAAATATGATTTCCATTTTCTACAACACCCCTCATGTCAATGTGTACAGGCTCCAAGTATGTTATCATTCTTTCATTCTAGTAGTCATACTTGACACCTTTGAACATGGGTGGTTTGTCGGTAGCATATCCTTTTTCCATTTCTTTCTTTGTCTGGATCTTTTCCTCTGTATTGTTAAATACTCAACCCACGAGAGCGAGCTCTGATGCCAACTAAAATAACATATATCACGCTAGAAAGATGGTTAAATAGTGTGTTAGATAAATATAGAAATATTTTTGACAAAGGTTATGATTTTCTCAAATAGATATGTCAAGAATAGAGTTTCAAATGTATCATTCAATAATTAGAAAAACAGCTTTGTTAAAACCAAGTTTAGACTATCATCCAACTTTGTAAAAAGATATTTTCACAACGGTTTTCCAAATGCAAACTTGTGTCTCTAAATGTGTCAAGATATGCATAAGAGAATACAAGTTAAATAACTTAAAGAGCAAAGTAGAAACACTTAAGTTTATACCAATTCATTCAACCTAAGATACATCCAGTTCTCCTTTCCAATCATGTGAATGGTTCTACTAATCAAAACTTGATTACAAACAAGTATTTTGGCATATTACTCTTGGCTAAAACAATATTATCTAGGCCACTTCTGGCACACCCTTAGACTCCCACTGAATCTAAGAAAACCCAAGTATTATTTAACACCAAGTCATTCCTGGCTATCACAAATAACAAAGGTTTGAAATGAATACACAAATTAAAAACACTCAAAGAGTGGATAAACACTTAAGCACGAATACAATCAAATAATTTTGTTAAGCAAAGAATGACACTTTAAGCACAAGACTATGTCGTCCAATAAATTGACAGAATTTCAGCACTTCAATATTTGACTTGCTTGTGTTCTCTTCTTGTGTTTTATTGCAGTGCTTTAAGTCATCTTTTATAGACTTTAATGAAGAGATCTGTTATGGGATTAGAGCCTGCCTTGAAATGATTATTGTCTCACAACTGGAAGCATGTTCAACGTCTCGCTTTCTTGAGGTGAGAGAGGAGAGAAAAGTATAGACAAACACATGTGTTTTTCCTCCACAGCTTGTACGAATTCAGCTCTAAATAATATTCTCTTCTATTCTTTTCAAACATCAACAATTCAAATAAGAGAGGCAAAATGAAATTACAAGAATATGAGTATGTTCACATCCCTTTTTAGCTAACATGAATTCAGTATGTGATTGGACGTCACTTATGCTTAATATAAAATGATTTGTGTAAGTTAATTAGTCCTTTGTACGTGTACAAAAGGACACAATGTTTAAACATTGGTTACCATTGGACACAGGATAGTACTTATTAAAAACAAGTTTCAGTTACCATTGGACGGTTACTTATATGAGCATTAGGATAAAATTTTGTTACCATTTAAGCTCATTTATAGTAAGTTGTGTTTCACTTAAAAATAAATCATTAGTACATCAACAATTTATATCATTTTTATCATCGAAACATTGGGTATGGATGGATCGTCCAATCATGACATATTGGACCGTCAAAACCTAACAATTGGTTGTGTGGGTGAGCTTTCAATCCCCATGTAAACCACCAAACAATATGACCTGTCACAACACAACAAATAAACATATATACTAACATACTCAAGGTCTCACTCATTACCCTATTGTAACTAAATTCAATTTGAATTATTTTTTCACTCGGGCCCTATACCACTAGAACTTTCAGAACGCAATGGACTTACATTATTTTAAGCTATATGACTGTTGGGAGTACTCCTTTGCCATGGTATATGGTTGGCTCTCACCAATTGATGATGGCTTGCATACTATGTTGGGGTTGTCGAGTTAGCTCATGTGATCTAACATAGTGACTCAATGCCACACCCCAAGGATGAACATGCCATGCGATCATCCCCCAAGTAGCACTCTATGGTCACCCTTTGCTCTGAGGACTGACTCTTTAACAACACTCTCCATCGAGATTGTCCCATGGATCAATGTGGTTTCCAAAGCCACAGTATGAGACAATGCTTAGACATATCACAAATCCTTTTCCTCTCCAATATTGGGCACAACGGCCCCATCATAGATATGCCTCTCACAAGCATCAAAACCTGTTGGATATCCCACATGATCCACATCATCTTTGCGACCACACATCGCCTGGCAATCTTTGATTGATATGCATCTTACTTCGACATCATTAGGCATTTTTGTATAGGTTTGCCAAATCATTGCATAGTTACTAATTAATTTTTAAGCCCATGTCTTATCCATAAGAAACTCCATTATTAAGTCAAGTTCTTAATTGATTGTCCACACTCTTTTTATGGATTAATTTATTACTTTCTATAATTAACATATTTATCGGAAAAGTCTCCATTTCCCACAAATGTTCTCCGTATGGAGTCCATTTTGTCCTCATGAGAATTGAGAATCCTCATCCCACAAATCAACATCCATTCCACATCTAAATCACACACACATACATTTTTTATAAAGTACCTAGGGTTCACACCCCATGGGTCTCAATCTCATAGAACAAGAAACACAATTAGTTACACGATAATATATCATGATCAATAATCATATTATCAATAGTGTTCCCCTTTATTAGACATCAATCACTCATTCAAGCTCAAATATCAATATTCCATGAAAAGAGTAAACATGACATTTTAAATGTTCACCAGGCATAATATAGGAATTTAACTCAAAATTCTAGAAAATGCAACTCAACTCGGAATGTTACCAAATTTGATAGAGATGCTCCACATGAGATTTAAAGTCACAAAAAAATCTCAACCAAAAATCACTTAAATAGTATTTTATTTTAATTAAAACTCAACTCTGTCATAACACAAAAGTCACTATTTTAGAAATTCTAAAAATAGAAAGTCAACTTTGCTTCTCACGATTTTTGGTACAAAGAATCCTCGACATGTTACCAACATTATATAATTTTCTCAAAGCTAAAAAATCTTCACCACTATTTTTAAAATAATAAAAGTTCACTGCTGGAAAAAAAATGTCTTACAACAACTAATTAGGGAAAAATAGAACATGACTTTAACAAACTCCCAGAAAATTACTGCACTCTGTTCGCTCCTGGGTACTACTTGTTTTTGTGGATGCGAAATCTACCGGCAAGTGCATCGGGTCATCAAGTAAATAATTAAAACGGTGTGAACCGAGTATCAAACTCAGGGAACTTGTTTCATCTGGTAAAGTTTTGTTCAATAAGCAAGCATTTGCAAACAGAAATAACGATTGTGAATTAAAGTAAAAGTATTTTCTATTCTAGTTACAAGGCAATAAACGTGAGCAAGTAAGTGTGAAAACATATATCTAAAGGCGTTGGGTCCTCTTACTGAGTAAATTGATGCAATTAAGGATGTTTCTCTAATTAAAGATGTTTTTGTGTTCTATGTTGAAGGTTCAAATACTAAACACCAATGTCTCGTGAGTTTAGCCTAATTCTAATTAAACTGCGTTCGCAGATGTCTCTTGTTGAACTTAACTTAATTGAACAATTTTATGATCACAGCATAATAAAAACTAAACTACCGCACTCCATTTCCAGACATACGGTAACCTAATCCTGCTATATCAAGTTCTAAGGAGACAATACATCTTTCAATGCTAGAGCTCCTAACAATACACACATATGGGTGATCAAGCCACAAGCATGCAATAATAAAGCACTGATAGAAACAATGAACACATAAAACAACCTTAATTAGATAGGGAAAGAATTTACATCAATTACTCAGCAAGAATCCCCAACTGAGGATTTAGCCTTCCATAGCAAGGAAGCTCCTTTTACAACGAAGAAGAGGAATTAAGAGAAATTGTTTGCTTATAAAGGAGGGGGGATGTCTCCTCCACCTCTAGGAATCTCACAATCACTCAAAAACTCACAAATCTTCCTAAAAGATCAAAACTTGGCTCCTTTGCTTTGTTCTGCGCCTCTGTGTTTTTCAATCTTCAAGCTCTTACGGCTCTCTGTGCATCTCTCTTGGTCTATCTTTCATTCTGTGCAAATCAGGCTTTAAAAGGCTCTCTACCTCAACATCGCGCTTAGCGCCATTTTTGCACTTAACGCAAGTAAGTGAATTTTGGCTTAGCGCCAATCTCGCGCTAAGCTTGGAAGGTGACAAACGACTCGCTAAGCGAGCTGATAACGCGTTACGCGCGTGCTTGCATGGTTGATTCATTTCCAGATTCCTCTACTCGCTAAGTGCACTGATGCCTCGCTTAGCGGATGATACTCGCTAAGCGCATTGAACTCGTTTAGCGAGACATCAACTTTCGCACTTCTTCAAAATAACTCCTTTTTGCCTGAAATTGAAGAGAATTTGACATTAATTCCATGCACAAGGCTTCTACTGAGCATGAGCAGAGATAAGAACAAAGCAAAATTTATTTACAATCCTACAAAAGAACCATAAATTGGGAAAAATATATACATTTTGTAAAAGTTTTCTATACAAAAGTTAGTCGTATAAGATGACTAACACACTCTCCAATAACTCCAAAGAGCATAGAAAAATTCCATTAGCCCCACATTCATCAAAAATCTATTTTTCAAGCATAGAAAATACTTCCTCTCAAAATTAGGATTATCCAATTTTTGGGGATCTCCCTCACCACTAGGGAAGGACACGCACAAATCAGTTTATCATTTGAAGGTCCACAAAAAATATTAAAATTAGTTTCCCAAAACTAACATATTCTCATTTTTGGGAAGAGAATTCAAAATAAAATAGAAGACAAATTCAAAAAAACTTAGAAATTTTACCATAACATCCAGAGTGTATGAAAACCTAAGGGAAGGTCCATCACAAAAAAGTGCTCTTAAAAAATATTAAAATTCGTGCATTAAATCTGATGAAAATAAAAAAAAATCAAGCATTTATCCACTTTGAACAACATAGATTCATTTTAGTGGCTATTTACGAGTACCCAACACCCAAACAACCTTCATTCAGCCCCACATAACATGATTCATGAAGAAAAGATAGAAAAACTCCTCGTACCTCAAAAACCCTTTTTTTTCTAAAAAATGCAAAAAGAAGACCACCACCTACTTGTAGCTCTTTGCTTCCTCTACAACAAACTTGGATTTGGGCAAGAGAGTTTGAAGAATGAGGCAAAAAATCTAGAGAGAACTGGAGGAGCTTTTAGAAATGATAAACTTGGAAGAGGCTAAGGTTGTAACATGAAATGAAGAGGAGAGTAAAGTAGCTTTTAAAACAAAAAAAACACCTCTACCCCGCACTTGGGTTGGGCACCTACAAAGGCCAAAGAGTCCATATTTTTCCTCTTTAATTGGGCCAATACAAGGTCCAATTAGGGTTAAGTTAGGCCTGTTAGGGTTAGGGTTCTCAAATGTTTTTGGTCTCTCTAGGTCTTAGACAAACAAATAAATAAATTTTAAAGCATATCCATTTCATAAATTTTTTTAAGACTCAATTAAACTTAATTATATATAATTATCTTAATTAAAATTTCTAAATCACCAGTTGCCTTAAAACCTTCAATTTCACTATTCAAAGTCATCATAAACTCATTAGCAAGCTAAAAGTATCATTAAAACTCTAATATTTCATTTTAGATAAAAGTTTCACATATTTACCACAATTTCATTATTAAGTTGACCAAAACCCTTTCCTTTAACTATTTGACCAAAAGAGTCTATTTTTAGCTTTTCAAATATTGAACTTCCCTCCACCATTTTAACATCTCTACTTAGTCAATCTTAAGTAACCAGATTTTAAGCCATGCATTACTTGGGATATCAAGAATGCTTAAGAACTTTTATTTTTATATTTAATGAATGTAATTTGTTATATTTTTTTCATATTTTCATAAAAAAAATATTCTTCATTATTTGTTATATTTGTTTCATACGTTTCATGTTCATAAAATAAAACATTTAATAAATTATTTAAATTAAGAAAGAGATAATCATAAAAAAGTAAATTCAAATAAAAACTATTATAATAAAAAAAATATAATTTTACCATAAAATTTTAAAGATAAATGTGACTTCATGTAAATTATCTACCTTTTTAATTAAGTGGAAATTTCTAGTTGCTTTAATAAAAAAAAAAATCATAGCTATGTGTTATATTATATATATAATTTATATACATATCAATGCCTAAAAGTAAATTAAAATGTGTCTAGGTAAAAGAAAAACATGAATACTTTATTTAAGTGAAAATAATAATAAATAAATGAAGAATTATTTACTTAAAATTTATTTTTAGACACTAATTTTTCTTGTAATAATAATAATAATTATGATGATTGTAATTAAATATATATTAAGTATGAATATAAATTTTTGTTTTAATTGGACCAAAATCTATAGGAAGAAAGTTTATCCGTGTGAATTCAATGTAAATTTTCCTACATTTTTTTATAAAAAATATTCATCCTTATGTGTTATATTTTATATGTTAAATTAAGTATAATTTTCTCTTCAAATTTTAACAAAAAATAATCGTCCCTCTTTTTTATATTTTTTCTTACTTTTTATGTTTGTTAAATAAAACATTCAGTATATTATTTAAGCCAAGAAATAGGTAGCCATAAAAAATACATTTAAATGAAAATTATTTTAATAAAAAAGTGATGCAATCCTACCCCAAAGGGCATTGGATTGAAAACTCTAAGAAGATTGGACCAGAGATGCAGGAGATGGCCATAGGGTTCTATGAGCTTTAGGGTAGATTTTGGATCCATGGGCTAAGTATGAGTTCAATTATCTTTGTACATATTAGATTAGGATTTCATTATTTTTGGGTCTTGTGTTTAGGGCTCCATAGTGTACGGAGGGTACCCTAGTAATGTAAGATTTTTTAACCCTTGTATTTTAGGGCACTTAGACTAGTTTTTGTATTATGGGTAATTTTGTAATTTTATGTGCATTAAGTGTACTATTTTATGTATGTGTTGGGAGAGAAATTTAATTGAATTGGGAGAAGTCCAATCCAATTAAATTTCATAATGGGGAGATGAGCATTTGCTTGTTACACCCTATTGTCACATTATATAGTCACGCATTGTGCATGTCCTTCATGTTTTATATGTCTCATGACACCTAAGTACACTTAGTAGAAGATCTTGGACTTGATCTTGGATTATTGGGCTAAACCATAACTGAAATTCACTAATAATAATTAGTGAAATTTTGGCTCCAAATTTGGTTCTACAAATTCAAATTCAAATTCAAGTGAAATTTGAATAGAAATTCAAATTTCTTTCAATTTTGTGTGACACTTAGACTATAAATAGAGGTCGTGTATGTATATTTTTTCAACTTTGATCATTTGAAAAATTAGACTTTAAAGTTCAGACTTCATTCTTCCTCTTCTCTCTCAAAATTTCATTCCCCTCTCTCCTTCTCCCTCCACTCATCTTCTCCTACCTTCAAACTCTTATCCATAACTTCTTATGGTGGTGAGCTTGTTCTTGATTCATCTTCTTCTTGAAGAAGTGACGTCTCCAATCACTTTTCCTCTTTCTCCATTCCGCTGTCATTGATCTTCAAGAAGTAAAATACTTCATTGATGAAAAAGATTAAGACCTACAAGTTCTAAATGGAACTACATTAAAAAACATGATTTGATCATAATATAATTTAGATATTAATATGTTTTCAAGTCCTTCATCCCCATGAATGAATTGAATTAATTTTCTACTTGCTTTTATATATAAAAAAAATACATCCCTTTGTAGTATATTTTTTTTTATATAATTTTTATTTTATTGTGTTAGAATTTACATATCAATTTATCAAATAAAATTAAAATTTGTCTAGGTAGAAGAAAATCATGAATAATTTATTTAAATAAGATAATAAATAAAAATCAAATAATTGTTTGCTTAAAAAATAATTTTAAACACTAATTTTATGTGGAGAAAATAGTACTGGTTATGTTGAATTAATTTGATTTTTATTGTGTAATTAAATATATATTAATCATATAAAAGAAATTTTAATTTTGACTAGACAATATTTTAGTAAAAACGTTTATCCCCATGAATACAAATCAAATCCTCCTTCCTGTTGTTTTTTTTTAAAAAAAAATGTTCATCATCATATGTTATGTTTTATATATCTATATGATAAGTTGATAAGTTAAGTCTAAATGTTTGTTCATACTTTCATGAAAAATATTAAACTTCATTTTTAAAAATTTTATTCGTACTGTATAAGTTCATAAAATAAAATATTTAATATATTATTTAAATAAAAAAAAAGACAAGCATAGAAATACATTTAAGCATAACAGATTAAAAATACTTTTAAATCAAACTAGAGGCGGACATAAAAATACATTTATTGTGGACCAAAAATTAAGTACGGGCATTTATCAAAGTTCAAAAATATATTTAAGCATAAAAGATTATTCATTCTTATGTGTTATGTTTTACATATGTATAACTTTTATTTTAATATATTGGCATATAAATATTAATGTATAAAAGAAAATTAAAATTTGTCCAATTTAAAAAAAAAATATCAAAGAATTTCTTCAAGTTTAAAGATGATAAATAAAAATAAATAATTATTTTCTTAAAAAATAATTGTAGATACAAATTTTGCATAGAGAAAATAATATTTTTATTTTGGTTATGTAATTAAATATATATTAATTATTTTAGAGGAATTCTAATTTTGATCGGCTAAAAATCTATATTAAAAAAATTTCATCTCCAATGATTAATTCTTATGTTAATTGTAAATCTCACTTTTCATATATGAAAGACATTAAAGATTAACTTGATTAAATTGTACAAAAGATATTTATGTATGTAGGACATGAAAGATTAGTATAAATATGAACAAAAAAACAAACAATTATTCTTAAAAAGTAATGTGTACAAAATACAAGATAACATGTGATGTTATTATTGATCAAGAATGAAAAAATATGCTCTAAACGTATTTTATGAAATAAATTATTTTTTCCATACATCATTCATTAAAAACCTCTATATTTATATAATTTGTAAGAATTTTTTATGTTACTGATTGTCAACGATTTTGTTTTTAATTTAAACAGTAGTGAGTTTCAACATTTACAACTTATCAACTTGTCAATAAATTTCAATTTTCCCTAATACAAAAATAAATATATATGAAGTTATATATAAAAAAAAAGAAAATAGACTTGATTTATCAGATAATTACATTAAATTTTATATCAATTTAAATTTATTCCTATCAACTTTAAAATAAGAAAAAATGCAACTTTTATTAGATCCGTCAAATTGGGTGATTTAATTAATTTTTTATTCAAAGATAATTGCTATCAACTATAATATATGGAAATTCTATAAAGAAATTATAATATGGAAACTTGAAATTCAATTTTAAATTTCAATATAATGACTCATTAAAATATTATTAATTTGACATAAATATTTTCCTTATTAGGTCTCATTAACTTTAAACAATTTATAGCTAAAAGTTTATTGAAGGAGACAAATTTTTATCCAATTACTATTTTTAGAATTTTTAACAATGCATTAATGTTATTTTTATTCTCAATAATAATTTACTCATTTGAAAAAATAGTTTATTCAAATCCACTTAATATTAATAGGCATTTAAAAACAGTAAAATTTATACGTAATATGCATTTTCTTATTAAAAGTGAAACAAAAAATTCTTATTAATAGTAATAGGTAATTAATAGGTAATACCTTTAATTTGTCTACAACATTTTATTTTTAAAAATTCATTTTAATCTTTTATTAAAACTTAAGTACATTATTGTATTGGTATAAATTATTTTAGTTCATTTAATTTGTTAGAAAATACTTTTTAAAATAATTTGTTAGAAAATATAAACCAATAATTAACAAAAACTAAACATTAAGGTATTGTTTGAGTTAGTTTTAAGTTTTGAGTTTCAATTTTTTTATAAAAAAAATTAGTTTTTAATTTTTGAATTTAAAAAGGAATTAAATTAATTTTAATTATTATTAGTAATTTTCCTTTCCAGTATCTTTAACCATAATCAAATATATTTACTTAATTTCCATATTTGATTTGATTATATAATTTTTGTTATATGGTTAAATGAAATTCAAATTATTGTTAATAGTGATTTTCCATTTTAGAATATTCATTTTATGAAGTATGGAAATTAAAATCACAGTTTTTTTTTATAAATATTAATATTAATTTTTCAAATAAAATAAAATTTGGAATTTGAATCAAAATTTTTATTATGTAATTTTAAAGAGAATCAATCTTTAATATTAATTTCATTATAGCATAATAGTGCCAATATTTTAATATTAATTCCATTTTTTTTATATCAAAGAAGAAATTCAATTACCATTATCAAAAAAGAAAATAAAAGAAATAGGAAGGAAGTGATAAGGTAAATGAAGCCAACCTATAAAGCCTTATATAAGACAAAATATGGATATGGAAAGGAAGTGATTATTCAATATTAGAGATAGTTTAAATAGAAGAGTAAATATTCATTTCTCCAAATTAAATACATTAAATACCAAAATCGTAAAAGATATTGAAAAAAAATTAATAAAAGGATCTAAATATATCATTAATAATACTTATTTGAATCATTTTCCATCATTTCCTTAATTATTCAATTAATCACTGATCATACAAATTAATAAAAACACATTCTTTTATTACACTTAACGTCACCTAACACTTGACAATTGAACAAGCTGTAAAAAAACCTTGTAAAAAGGAAGTTATCAACATTTATGGTAATTGGTAAACATTAATGTTAAATCCAAAATCGTTATAGCCAACTCCATCATTCGAAACAGATTTTGTACATTTATCCATTGTTTTCTGATTGACTATGATAAGAATGATGAGGAGGGACATATATCAGAAACCAAACTAATTACTCAGCAACAGCATCAGTGATACATTTGTGAAGTTTTTGGATTCGTGATTTGATTGTCGGGCATCTCAAACTTTTAAAATGAAGAAATAGCTTGCCTCTATAACCAAGAACCGCCATGAGAAGTTTCCAAGGATTCCACACCATTTATCTGTCAGCAAAATTATGTCAAGAATCAAGGAACAATGTCAATAGCTACAGATTGACAGCAAATACTTGAGACTAACTTCAGAACAATATCATGATATCAACTCAAGGAATGCATTTTCAAACTTGCAACGCTATAGTCCCTTCAACGCTGAAGAAATTAATAGTTTAATACCTGTTCCATTCATGCCACCAACCAATGTTAGTGTTTTTATTCTATGAGGGCGGTAGAGGCTCAATAAAGTTTTCATGATTTGCTTCTGCCATTTCAACTTCATACGGATTGTTATCTGAAGATTTCTCATCTTCCACTGCCATCTGTTTCAGTTTCTCCCGTTGTATGTCACGAAGCTCATATCTGATTAGCAGCAATGAAGGGGTGTCATATTTCATCAAAGTATGTCTTGGACATTTTTCCTTCTCCCCCTCTTTTTGTTGATTTGGTGTCCATGCATGTGTCAGTATATGCATTGTGATTGTGTGCATGCACAAAATATGGGGAGCGGAAGAACATACAAAGATAGCACAATTCTCAAAGCAGCTACTATCTTTTAGATTACATTTATCTTTACATCATCTTGTATTTATTATTACATAGAAACTTATGATTCTGATTGATATTTAATTACCTAATAATCAGTAATTGATTAATATGTACTCAATACTGATTCTGATTTCGCCATTATAAATAAAGATGAGATGTAATCATCTAAGACACACAGCATTACAGAGTAAAATACTGGTATACTATCTATGATATAATTAGCAAAAACCTTAGAGTGCGTTTGGATAGAGAATTTTAACTGAGGAAAGTAATTCATCAGAGATCGTTTGGATGTTTTTTGTGAAAAATTTAAATTTTTGAAATTTTAAAATAGAATTTTGAACAACTAAAAATGTGGAATTTCAATTTCCTTCTAAAAGATGAGAAATTGAAATTCTCTTCTTGATAGAAGAATCTTCCAAAACGTTCGCGTATTTCCTTTATAACCTTCATCCTCTCTTCCACCTGAAAGTTCTCAAAATTTTTGTAATCTAAAATTCATTATTTGGATGTTTTTTGTGAAGAATTTAAATTTTTGGAATTTTAAAACAGAATTTTAAACAACTAAAAATGTGGAATTTCAATTTCCTTCTAAAAGGTGAGAAATTGAAATTCTCTTCTTGATAGAAGAATTTTCCAAATCGTTCGCGTATTTCCTTTATAACTTTAATCCTCTCTTCCACCTGAAAGTTCTCGAAATCTCATTCTCAAACTCACGACTCTTCCCTCACACCGATGATCCTCTTCAAGAAACACCGTCTGAGCTTGCAGAGCATCGATCAGGTGTGGGCGTAGGGGGTACGTAGAACTGCACCCGCTAGTCAGGGGAGCAGTCGTCGTTACCTATCACGCAGCGAAAGTGCTTGCCGGCACAAAGGGCTTGGGCCATACCTTGCGCTGTTGACTGAATGTTGTGGTCGGGTGTAGTAGTGTACATCATCGTGTCTCGATTTCCCTGCGACAACTCCCCATGCTGCATTGGTATTCTTCTCTTTGAAAACACACCAATCATATCTTCTTTTCTCTTTGCATTCATTTTCTTTCACACTCACAATTTTAATTTTTTTTATCCAAACACAATTTTGAAAATAAAAGAATTTCAATTGAAATATTTGAAATTCTTAAAATTTAAAAAATTTTAAATTCTATTCATCCAAACACACTCTTAGAGAATTTTAGTTTTACTCATTTGTAAATAATCATACAACAACAAGAATTTGTAAGACTTACTCAAGAACATGGCTCCTAGCAAGCTTAAAGTAAATTTTCCAGAATTGACTTTCCTTCAAATGGCGAGGACACAGTACATATCTCAGTTGAGACATTTCCTGGAATATAACCAAAACCCATAATATTATTATTACAGACAATTTAATGCTAATACCTAAATTTAACCAATTTTCTTAATAAGCATAAAGCAACCAACAATGTCTTATAAATAGGGATGAAGAGAGTATTGTTTAGAATAAAGTCACATCACAAAGTTATTAATAAGATACACTAAAAACATTAAATGCACATGCAAATAGGCTAACATATGCCAGTGACACTGACACCACTCATTAAAAAAACTATTTAGCGAGAGTTTACATAATTCCAAATGCATATAAACAGAGACATATACCTTATCAGCAAACATCTCTGTGTGAGAAGTTTATCAAAAGCATAAAATGTGTGGCAATAATTTCAAGCCTTTGTTGATGCCTACAGATTGCAGGTAATGACTATGAAGAAATACTGACAAGTGACAACCACTAAAATTTAGTGACTTCAGAACATCAATGCAAAAACAGTAACCAAATCAAAGATGACTGTTGGGGATGGTGAAATACCCATATAAATTACTATTAATGCCCTCACTAACGGTCACTCTATGCATCACTTGTATCATATGAAGCACGAAGATAGACAATTCCCCTTTTTGTTTGTAAATAAAAGATTTCATTAACATGGTAAGAAGATAAAGAAAAGGCAGGTGGAGGTAAACCATTTAACTTCCTATTGAACTGAAAAACTATGCAAAGCAAATCATGTTTGTTAGGAATCTCCTTTTGAGATTGGAATACTGAAATCCTAACAAAGAAAACTCTCACTCACACAAGAATAGAATACTAAAACTTCCTCTTTATTGAACACAAAACCAAGAGTACAATAGAACCAAGGTAAACAAGTTTACCCCCAAAAGGAGCACTCTCCTTTTCTCACTAGAACTCCCAATTAAAATGATTTTCCAAAAAGATCCCCTCCCATCTACAACAGAGGGACTATATAAAGGAATACATTCTTCCTAACAGACCTAATAACAAACTGCAACAGATTCCTATCAAAGGTTAAATAACAAACTAATAACAGATATAACAAACTCCTAATCAATTACAAGTATTTGTCCCTCTATATCCTATATTGGACTTTTTCTTCCTTCTATAATAAACTTGTAGAGGTTTATCATAGTTAGAGTGCATCCCGAAATCATTCCCAACAATACTCCCTTCCTCATAAACAACCTTGCCCTCAAGGTTGAAATCTGGAAACTGATTTCTGATGGAGAAGATGTCTTCCCAAGTAGCTTCCTCCAGGAGTTTTCCTTGCCAATGGACCAACACCTGGGAGATTTCTGTCCCTGAGAGATTGACGGTTCTAGTACCCAAAATCTGGAAAGGCTGGTAAATCTCTGTTGTGCCTTGCAATTCTGTTGGAAGTTCAAGTTCAACTGGATGGTGCACTGCTGCCTTCTTAAGCTGGGATACATGGAATATTGGGTGTATCCGAGCCTGCTCTAGAAGTTGTAATTTGATGGCTACAGCTCCAATTTGTTTTAATACCAAATAAGGTCCATAATACTTGGCAGCTAGTTTAGGATGTATCTTGGTAGGCATGGAAATTTGTCTATGAGGCCTGATTCTGAGATAAACCCAATCTCCTAGCTGAATTTGAGAGATTTTCCTATGCACATTTGCATAATGAGCCATCTGATTTTGTGCTTTCTGTAAATGGAATTTGAGCTGCTTCAAAGCCTCATCTCTGTCTATGAGGTCTTGTGCAACAACTTCCACTAACGTTTCTCCAGGAACAAACCTAGCCAAAGAAGGTGGTGGCCTCCCATAAACCACTTCAAATGGTGTGCAGTGTGCAGCCCCTTGAAAGCTGGTATTATACCAGTATTCAGCCCAAGGTATGAATCCTGCCCAGGATTTTGGCTGCTCGGAACAAAAACACCTGAGATAAGTCTCCAAGGTTCTGTTAAGGACCTCTGTTTGTCTATCAGACTCATGATGGTAGGCTGTACTCATGTTCAAAGTAGTTCCCTGTAATCTGAAAAGTTCCTGCCAAAAATGACTCATGAAGGTGGGATCCCTGTCACTAACAATGGAGATTGGCAATCCATGTAATCTGATGATTTCTTTAACAAAAATCTTGGCTATGGACCTAGCAGTATATGGGTATTTGATCAAAATGAAATGTCCATATTTACTCAACCTATCCACTACTACAAGCACAACATCAAAGCCTTTTGATTTAGGAAGAAGTCCCACAATGGTTGCAGTAACCCTGCTAGAGAAGAAGCCTGATATTTACTCATTTGACACACATGGCAGGCTGCTACAAAATTAGTGATTGTCCCCTTCATGTCAATCCAGAAAAGGGATTGAGCCATCCTTCTATAAGTTCTGTAGATACCTGAATGCCCACCTATAGGAGAAGTATGGAATTTCTGGAGGAGTTTAGGGATCCATGTTGAATCTGTTAATAAAACTAACCTGCCTTTATAGTATAGTCTGTCTTGCTCCAAGGTATATTGAGGATGTGAGTTAGGGTCTCCTTTTAAGTCCTCTAGACTTTGGGCTAAGACAAGATCCTTCTTAACTTCTTCATCAAATTCTGCAATGTCAGGCCAGAAAGGCCTTGCTATTCCTTGTAGTTCCTTATCTTCATCCCTCCTAGACAATGCCTCGACAACTCTATTTGAAGCCCCAACCTTGTACACAATTTCAAAACTCATACCCCAACAATTTTGCCAACCAGTTTTGTTGATTCTGAGTTGTTATTCTTTGTTCCAAGAGGTACCTTAGACTCTTCTGATCAGTAAACACAGAGAATTTCTTACCTGAGAGATAAGGCCTCCAGTGTTGAATTGCTAGAACTAGGGCCATCAATTCCTTTTCATAAACTGATTTAGTGAGTGTTGAATCTGCCAAAGCCTTGCTGAAATAAGCAATAGGCCTTTTTTCTTGAGTTAACACAGCCCCTACTCCCTTTCTCGATGCATCACATTCTATGGAGAATTTTTTTAAGAAATCTGGCATTGATAGTACAGGAGCTGTGGTGACAGCCTGCTCCAACTGGGTAAAGGCCTCAGTACTTTTACTAGTCCACTTGAAATTTTCCTTCTTCGATAAATCAGTTAGGGGTCGAGCTATTTGTCCATAGTTGCAAATGAATCTTCTATGTACCCAGTAAGTCCCAAAAACCCTCTCAAAGCTTTAAGAGTCTTGGGTAAGGGCCACTGCAGAATAGCTTCAATCTTTTGGGGATCCATTGATACCCCATCCTTAGAGATAATATGTTCAAAGTATCCTATCTTAGTTTTTCCAAAAGTACACTTCTACTTATTGACAAAGAAAGAGTGTTCTAATAATCTGGCCAGCACTTGTCTCAAGTGCTTTAAATGATCCTCCCATGTTTTGCTATAAACCAAAATACCATCAAAGAAAACCAAGGCATACCTTCGAAGAAAAGGCTTAAGGGTGGCATTCATAGCACATTGGAAAGTTGCTGGAGCATTTGTTAATCCAAATGGCATTACTAGAGATTCGTAATACCCTTGACGAGTTCTGAAAGCTGTTTTTGGAATGTTTGGCTCGTGCATTCTTATTTGGTGATATCCAGCCCTTATATCTATTTTGGAGAAATACACAGTTCCACTTAGTTCATCCAACAATTCCTTTATCACTGGAATGAGGAATTTGTCTCGTATTGTAGCTTTGTTTAGAGTCCGGTAGTCC
The DNA here is from genome assembly GCF_004193775.1 of Glycine soja. NCBI lineage: Eukaryota > Viridiplantae > Streptophyta > Magnoliopsida > Fabales > Fabaceae > Glycine > Glycine soja. The sequence continues at coordinate 30,064,177 of NC_041019.1, forward strand.
ACGCAAAACCTCCAACTTCCATCTTCTTCTTGACCAAGATAATTGGACTGGAATATGGGTTGTTGCTAGGTCTAATGATTCCTGAAGCCAACATCTCAACTACCTAGGTTTCTATCTCATTTTTCTGCAAGTGGGGATAACGATAAGGCCTTACATTAATTGGATCTGTCCCAGCTTTAATTGGAATTCGGTGATCTATCCCTCTAGGAGGTGGCAACCCTTTTGGTTCATGAAAAACTGTTGCAAATTCAGATAATACCCCCTGTAATTTTCTGGTTTGGTCTGCTGTCAGCCCTTCCTCTTCTATATTACTTTTCTCCACAACCCAGAGTATAGACATTATGTCTACTTCTGCCTTGGCAAGTTTCTTAAGTGCCTTGGAAGAAATCATTGCCTTGGACATTCTAGGATCTCCTTGTATGATCATATTCTATCCTTGATGAATGAAGGACATGCTTAGGGTCTGCCAATTTGCTTTAATTTCCCCCAAAGTGGCCAACCAGGCCACACCAAGAATCAAGTCAACTCCTCCTAAGTCAAACAAAAAGAAATCTCCTTCCATCATATACGGCCCTAGTTGCACCTTCAGGTTCTTGCAGCAACCCTGAGTAGATTTTCTATTCCCATCCCCTAATCTTACATAATAGGGTTTGGTTGATTCGAGCTTGAGTCCCAATTTGCTGGATACAAAATTGTGACTTGCTTCACTGTCTATCAAGATCAACACTTCTTGCCCCTGCAATTCACCTTTTAACTTCATAGTTTGAGGTTGTGTCAATCCTCTTGCTGAACATACTGAAAGATCCATCCATTGACATTCCACATCAGGAGCTTCCTCTCTCTTTTCCTCATGTTCGTTCTCCTCTTCCATTCTTGAAATCTCTCCATTATCATCTTTCTGCTCATCCTCGGCCAAGATTAACACCCTCATGATTTTTTCGGGACAGCGGTGACCTGGTCCAAAAGCATTTCCACAATGATAACACCTTCCTTTGTCTCTCCTCTTGACATACTCAGCATAAGGAATGGTTCGAGTTCCCTTGCTTCTAGAGAAACTTGGTTTGGCCACTAAAGACATGGATCCTTGTGAATTCCGAGTCCCACCGTTGGACGCTTGGGCACTATTTGCACCTCCAAACGCCCCTGCACGAGATATAACTCCACCGCCACCTTGGTACCTAAAACTCGAACTCGCACCTCGTCCTTGTGTGTTCCCATAGCCTCGCATCTGTTTCATTGCTTCTTCAACGTCACATGCTACCTCCATGGCTCGTGTGAGGTCCCTAGGATCATGTGGGCGAACTAGACTTCTAATATCTTGGCGCACACCAGCCAAGAAATACCCCAAGATTTGATCCTCCACACTAGGTTTGGCTTGAGCAACCAGAAGCTCAAATTCTGGAACATACTCCTCGACTCCTCCGATTTGTCTTAGAGAAGCCAGTCTTTCATATACCGTTCCTCTCCCATTTCCTCCAAACCTTCTTATCAAAGCGTCTGAGAATTCTTTCCAAGATGGATTCTTGGATTTTAGACGCCAGTACTGCAACCAGTGTACTGCATTCCCCTCCATACTAATGAATGCTAGCCTTAACCTCTCTTAGGGTTTAACTTGCTGCACCTCAAAGAATTTTTCAGCTCTGGCCAGCCACCCCAATGGATCATGACCTTCGAAAGTGGGTAATTCTACTTTCTTGACCCAAGAACGAAGAGGCACATCCTCATCTTCCTCAGTTTTGCCACTCTCCTCCTCTAACTCCCAAGGCTTTTCATTCTTGTTCACAAAATGGTCTCCCACTACTGAAGGTGTTTTCTTGTTCATTTGTAACAACAAATCTTTGATGAAATCTATATCTGTCTTCATCTCTATCAACTTCTCCCCAGGTACATCAATTGCCTTCTCCAACGATCCAACCCAATTCTCCTTTGTGATGATGTTATATCCGGCAGGTCGGACCAATTTGTTAGGAATCTCCTTCTGAGATTGGAATACTAAAATCCTAACAAACAAAACTCTCCCTCACAGAAGAATAGAATACTGAAACTTCCACTTTATTGAACAAAGAACCAAGAGCACAATAGAACCAAGGTAAACAAGTTTACCCCCAAAAGGAGCACTCTCCTTTTCTCACTGGAACTCCCAGTTAAAATGATTTTCCAAAAAGATCCCCTCCCATCTACAACAGAGGGACTATATAAAGAAATACATTCTTCCTAACAGACCTAATAACAAACTGTAACAGATTGCTATCAAAAGCTAAATAAGAAACTAATAATAGATATAACAAACTCTTAATCAGTTACAAAAAGGACCCCGTCAATTACAAGTATTTGCCCCTTTATAACCTATATTGGACCCTTTCTTCCTTCTATAATAAACCTGTAGAGGTTTATCATAGTTAGAGTGCATCCCGAAATCATTCCCAACAATGTCAAACAAGATAATAGCATAATTTCCTTAATTATAATTTATTAACAGTTTAACACTTGCTAATGTAGTCCATCTAGCCGATGCCATCTAGTAGAAAAAGGCTTGCTTGTTTTCGTTGTTGTTATTTGTTACAAGGGAGGTCCTGGGACCAGGTGCTAGTATAGCACATCCACAAAGACTTAGTCCCCTTTTTTTTTTTGCTCGGCAAAGATAACTTATATATATATATATATATATATAATCAAGTACCAGAGGTACAGTGAATACATGTAGTTAAAACTCCAGGCAGATGGTTCCAAAATCAGACTATATTCAGTCTCGACAAGAACCAATAGCTGGGCAAATACATTGTTAAAACGCTACCCATTCCTGTACTTTCTACCCCCGCCTAATAAACAAAAGCCAATGACATGTTAGACATATTGCAAACCTTCCTCCATCGTTCATGTATGGGAATTTGTAGGAGATTTCAAGATTTCAACATATTGCACTTAATCCTACTCTTAATATTTTTGCAAAGGGCAGAGCTAATTAGAAAAGTTGGAAATAAAACCCAAAACAACATAGACATCAAGTAACTAGTTCTTTCACAAATCATTCATTCTGAAAAAGTTCATAATCATTATTCCAGGATAAAAAATGAGCCTGACATGCTAATACAGCCACGTCTACATCCTTTGAAAAGCTATTCATTAGGTTTTAAAATATCAAACAACCTTTGCGTTTGTTCTCAAATAAGGGGTCAAATGTAAGCACAATATATCCCAGGATAGGAAATGGGAGAAAACAAATCAAACAAGTTTGTTAACAGTCACAAACTGGAATTCTGGTCCCATGAGTGCATTTTCTTGGGATACTCAACTTCTCATAAAGGCTATAAGAGTCTATCCCCTTCAGGAAGGTCGCTTATCTCAAAAGATGTGGTCTTTAATGAACTCAGATTTCCTTATAAAGAGTTGTTTGACATCACTCCTAACCCCAATCCAACCCCTTCACCATCTACTCATTTTTCTCCCACCTCTATTCCCATTATTCCTACTGTTCAGATTCCCACTTCGGTATCCCCACAGAGCCCTTCATCCAATTCCCTTGAGTCTCATCATTCTCCTGTTTCTGGTCCCTCAAATGTTCCTGCACGGTCCTCTGAGGCTGTCCCTAATGCTTCTGAACATTCTGCACAGTCCTCTGAGGCTGTTCCTAATGCTTCTGAACCTCCCAGTGATAATTCTGATCCTCACATCCAGTTTCTCCACCCTTACACACTTCTCCCACTCCATCACATCATGTCTCGCCTTCCTCAGATTCCACTTCCTCATCTTCCAATTATGTTTCTCCTCGCTCTAAACCTCCTAACACTCATTCAACGCAAACCAGATCCAAGTCTGGAATTCACCAACCCAGAATTCATCCATCACTGTTTCTGACTTATTGGGAACCTAAAGGTGTTAAGCAAGCTTGGGCTGACCCCAACTGGTTAGAAACTATGCAACAAGAGTATACAACACTTGTGAAAAATAATACTTGGGATTTAGTTCCCCTTCCTCCTAACAGAAAACCAATTGGCTGTAAGTGGGTGTTTGAGTTAAAGAGAATGCAGATGGATCGATTAACAGATATAAAGCTAGACTAGTAGCTAAGGGATTTCATCAAGTTCAAGGGTTTGATTTTCATGAGACTTTTTCTCCAGTGGTGAAACCTGTCACCATTAGACTCATCATCACTCTAGCCATCACTAATCATTGGGATCTTTTTCAGCTAGATGTGAATAATGCATTCCTTCATGGAATTCTTGAGGAAACAGTATATATGATTCAACCTCCATGATTTGAACAGTCTAATACCTCACTGGTTTGCAGGTTAAGTAAAACTCTGTATGGGATTTGTAGCAAGCAAGTGTGGTCCCTCTTTGTTTGTTTACAAGTCAAACTCTCACACTATATATCTTCTAGCCTGCGTTGATGACATTGTCATCACTGGAAGCTCATCTCAGTTAGTGCAGCAGCTTACATCAAAACTCAATTCCAGTTTCTCGCTCAAGCAACTTGGCAAGTTGGACTTATTTTCTGGGTATTGAAGTCAGGACTTTGAAAGACTATTCTCTAGTGCTTACTCAGAGTAAATACATAAGGGATCTTCTTCAGAAAACCAAAATGACTAATGCTCAGCTCATTTCTTCTCCCAAGGTCACCAACTGCAAGTTAACTAAATCTGGGGCAGATTTATTCTCTGATCCTACATTCTACAGATTTGTGATTGGAGCCTTGCAATACACCACAATTACCAGACCAGAGAGATCAGGTTAGCAGTCAAAAAGGTTTGTTAGTTTATGTCAAACCCTTTGGAACAACATTGGGTGGCAGTTAAACGGATTTTAAGATACTTAAAGGGCACAGTGTCTCATGGTTTATGAAAGGATTGGGAGTGTGGCCTTAGAAGTAGGATGGTCCAAAATATGGAGGGTGTATGCTAGGAGAAACAAGGGTGAGAAAAGGAAAGGTGAGGTGGCAGTTGGCATAACAGAATTGCCAAAGGTGTGAGAGGGGATCTGAGGGTATTTAGGGAAGGTTTGATGAGTGAGAAGGGGTATCTGGAAATTTAGAAAATTCAGTTATGGACAGATGGCTGTAGCCTCTCTGTAGGAATGTAGCTCTGTGGAAGTAGGATTCTTATCCTCTGTATTCTCTTTTGTCGGCAAATAATAATTACATTCCATCATTTACTGTTTCACTATCATTTCTGTGTTTTGGTCCCTAACAGTTTATAATTAAAGTCTGCTGTTTTGGGTCACCCTTTCCCTATAAGAGCCCTTTGTGATGCTGACTGGGCATCCGAATTTGATGATAGACGATCCACCTCTGGTGCAGCCGTTTTCTTGTGTCCAAATCTCATTTCATGGTGGTCCTGCAAGCAGCAAGTAGTGGCCAGGTCCAGCACAGAGGCAGAATACAGAAGTTAGGCACAAACTTCAGCAGAAATACTTTTGGATTCAAACTCTGCAAACAGAACTGGGTGTTCCTTCACCACAGCAACAGTTTTTTGTGATAATCAAAGTGTTGTTGCACTAGCTCATAATCCAGTTCTTCACAATAGAACCTAGCATATGGTGATAGATGTCTTTTTTGTTCGAGAAAGGATCCTAGCAAAGCAACTAGTCATTCAGCACAATCCTGCACTTGACCAGTGGGCAGATGTTTTGGCAAAACCTTTACTACCACTCGGTTTATGTACTTAAGAGGCAAACCCAATGTGATTTAGTCTCTTCCAAGCACTCAACCACCTCGAGTTTGAGGGGAGTATTAGAGTATGTAAGTGCAGCAGTTATTCAACTGCTAGCACCGTGTAGTTATAGAGTGTTAGTTCTGTTTTGACTTTTGACAGCTGTCTCAACAACAATTCTGTCTATATAAACTCATCCATACCATTCTATTACTTGTTAATGAAATCCCATTTTCATCTCCTTTAGAATTCTAATACAGGGGAATAAATTCAGTTCCCCTCCTTTTCCATTTTTTTTTCTTTTTTTTCTTTTCAAACAAAGAACTTTTCATGAATTGGGAAAGACTAAGATAATAAAAACTTATTAAATATAATACTAATACATTAATTGTCCTATGCAACATATTGCATTAATAATTGATCATGCTTGCAGCTGCTGAATCTAAATGTGCTCAGTTTTACACACAATCATCTTAACTGACTACAGTACTACAAAATCAATCAACAGCCATAAGTGATAAATTTATTCAATTTATTCCACTTTCCATGAATCTTGTCAAATTATAAAAACTGGATTGTTCAAAATAATGAAGACAAATTGCCCAGTAGCAGGAAAAGGTGGCTCAGTTCTGTTAGTGAAATGTGATACAGATAGTTACATATATCAAAGGAAGTTACAATGTAAATTTTCATTTTGTTTCTTTTTTTTAAGGTAGAAAATATTATCAAAGATTCAAAACCAGTATGTCACAGGTGGAGGGCCTAAATAGAAGAGTCTCATTGGGAAGAGCTTGTGGATCTAGTGTCTTGGTGAAGCTGTGCCTGGGTAGAAGGAATGGGAAGGTGGTGGTGTGAGAAGATATGGGAAGAAGGGTTGTTGTTTTGAGTAGCGACATTGAGGGTCTCTCTTGTGAAGTCACATTGGATTAACAAACTCTAATCACTAATAATGGGTTAATTCAATTTTAAGAAACATTATAACCCTTATTTATCAGCTTAAACTTAAAGCATTCAATAAAGTACGTATTTGGTAATATGAAATAGTATCAGAATTCAGAGGGATGACTTTCACCAAGTACAGATGCAAAAGGATATAAGAATTTCATAGGAGAGAAAAGAGGTACACACTGAAAAAATAAGGGATGCTTTAAAGGTAATAGAAAGCAAACAAAAAAGAAAAGCAAAATAAGTGAAAAAATAGAGAAGGTTAAAAGGAACTTTCCAGTCTCCTCACATCAGATAAATAGAAACCCTCTCGAAGAGATAGGTAGAAAAGAACATTCTCAGCTTTTTTCGCTCAAATATACAACTGAGTGCTTCCCTATCATATCCAGTTATGCTTTTGGTTGATAATTGAAGTTCAGTTACCAAATTAGAAATTGAAAATTGACACTCTGCATTCACCAACCAACATAGATCTATAAGGATAATAGTGTCACTTCTTCTTTGCTTTTGTTATTGCTCTTAAAATATTTTCAACAGTAGAAGAAAAACAGGCACACAAAAGGCAGAAATAATACCAACAGGAAACCACACACCAGACTGTCTCAGAGTGCGAAATTGCTTCATTTGCTGCCTCAACCTTTTAGACAAATTAGGGGAAATTGATAATTTGAAATTATAAGCACACTTCAGCATTTGAGTTTATAAGCCCTTTTAACTAAGCTTCCTCATTTTCATTCTTATTATATCTACTGTCATGTATCCTTAAGAAAACATCATTATACGCATGATGAATTTTTTCTCATGTTCCATGCTTTTAATGTGCTTATCCAATACATCATGAACTTTTCAAATGGCAAAGTTATGAAATGTATTTCTCTTGTTAGCTGTTAGCTGGATAAAATTTCTTAGCACCGCAAAGTTAGCTATCCACACATTGGCAAGCAAGAGATAAATTATAAAGTAATCTGTTGGGAATGATTTCAGGATGCACTCTAACTATGATAAACCTCTAAAGGTTTATTATAGAAGGAAGAAAGGGTCAAATAAAGGATATAAAGGGGCAAATACTTGTAATTGACTGGGTCTTTTTTGTGACTGATTAGGAGTTTGTTATATCTGTTATTAGTTTGTTATTTAGCTTTTGATAGGAATTTGTTACAGTTTGTTATTGGGTTTGTTAGGAAGAATGTATTCCCTTATATAGTCCCTCTGTTGTAGATGGGAGGGGATATTTTGATAATCAATTTAACTGGGAGTTCCAGTGAGAAAAGGAGAGTGCTCCTTTTGGGGGTAAACTTGTTTACCTTGGTTCTATTGTGTTCTTGGTTCTTTGTTCAATAAAGAGTAAGTTTCAGTATTTTATTCTTCTGTGATGGAGAGTTTTCTTTGTTAGGATTTCAGTCTTCCAATCTCAGAAAGAGATTCCTAACATAATCATTAGCTATCATTAACCCAATTGGGAAAAGATACTTATTTAGAATCTAAGGCTACTATAATCATTTGAAGTCAACATAGTCAATAAAACACTACCTATTTGTACAAAGACTATGGTCTCATAGCTGGTCCCTGGCTCGAGTAAAGGACCGTTATGTTAGAAACTCGACAGTCAATGTAAAACTTGTTGAAACCCTTAACCTTAGTCACTTACCAAAGACATCACCCAGTGGAATAACACTTTTGCGGTTGTACCTATTTGTATAAATAGTTTATTTTTAAGTAAGGTTCCAAGTTTGAGTCTTGTGAAAAGGAAAAAAAAAAGTTGCGGGAGACTTTTGTTCCTTCAAATGGGTCCACTTGACTCCACTTAGATTCATCGGGATTGGTCTATCGTAAAAAAAAAAAAAAAAGACTAGTAGTCGACAGGATGGGTACTGAGCAATGTAATGCAAGCAGACTAGAATAACATACATGATTTTATAGATTACATTAAGGAGTACCATCAACCTTGCAATACTTGGTATACAGACGAAGGTAAAGTTCTCTATTTCCATAAAAGAACACAAGTAGTTTTACTGTTTAATATTTCAACATCACAAGCAAACAAACAAGAATAATTGAAGACAAACCTTGACTCTTGAGAGTACGAGGATTGCATGTTTCTCTTGCCACTGAGAAAGTTCATTTCGAACTTTGGTTGAAGAGGATTGAGTGTCTTCCCCATAACTGCCTTCAACTTCATCTGCAACCAAAACACAGTTAAAATAAAATAAAATAAACTTTGTATAAAAAAATAGATAAATGAAAAATAGCACCGTATCATTATTGGGTTTCCCTACGAAGAGTGAGAAACCAATGCTTCCAATTCCAAGCAATCTATGATTACTATTTACTTAGTATTAGTATAGGAATTAAAGAAATTTATATAATCTGGGGTGAATGGGAAAACACAGGCAATCAAAATTACGAAAATCGGAAATTAAAAAACGGAACCCATAAATCGCACTATTTTCGTTCAGCAAGGGGACAGATACTAAAAGAGAAAACCTTGGAGAGGGAAATTCTTAAAGGTGTCAAGGGTGAAGGTCTTGATGTGGTTGATGAGTTCCTCGGTAATCCCGTATATGCTTTCTTCTAGGTGTTGCTGTACTTCGGAGTTGGACTGCGTTTGGATATTTGGGGTTTTGCTATTCCTTGAACCCCTAGATAGGCTGCGTCTAAGCCAATCCATGACTCTTACACTAGAGAGTATACAGAAAAAGGTGACACTCACCACACTACTATTGAGCTGTTATGGTTGAAGTAATCTCGTTCTCTCTTGAAATCAAGAAAAAAAATGATGAGAAAATGGATCCTAACTGTGATATGCTTGTAGAATTAATACTATAAATTTTAAACAGAAGAAAAAAGAAAGACTTTCACAATAGAAAAAATAGTGAATTGATTAATATTCAATTTATTTTTATTCTGGTTCTCTATTACATGACTTCTTATTTATAGGAAAGTAGAAAAACAAGTAATAAAAAATAAATTCTAATCTTATGAACTAAAGATAAAATCCTAATAAAGAAAACACATCTTAATAAAATATAAATAAAATAAATCCAAAGATAAAATAAAGTCCTAATAAAGAAAACAAATCTTAATAAGATATGATCATCATATGTCCTAAAAAATAATGAATGTCATATGTCTTGTCTTAGTCAATGTATCTTCTATCCATAGCAAAGGATTTGACATAATTTGGCCTTGACAGGTTTAGATCACTATGTACGTGTTGAAGAATTTAGTATTCGACTTCCTCTTCCTCCCTTCAAAGCACCCTTTTGAACTTTTACCAAATTTTCTCATCCCAACTACATCAGTTTCATATCATGATGTACAACACATATTTTAAAGATCTCAATCTTCGGCTTCCCTTTTCTCCTTTCCAAGTTAGTATTATGAACTTTTACCAAGTTTGCCTATCACAACTACATCCTAATAGCCAAACTTTCATTTTGGCTTTTGAGAAATTGTGTGAATGGTTGGGATTAGGCTATTCAAATCATGGAGGTTGAATCATATATATTGTTTCCTCAAGAATTCCATTAAAGAATGCATTATTCACATCTAGCTAGAAAAAATCCCAATGATTAGTGATGGCTAGAGTGATGATGAGTATAATGGTGACAGGTTTCACCACTAGAGAAAATGTCTCATAAAAATCAAACCCTTGAACTTGATGAAATCCCTTAGCTACTAGTCTAGCTTTATATATGTCAATTGATCCATCTGCATTCTTTTTAACTCAAACACCCACTTACAACCAATTAGTTATTTGTTAACGAGAAACGGGAACTAAATTCCAAGTATTATTTTTCATGAGTGTTTTATACTCTTGTTCCATAGCTTCTAACTAGTTAGGGTCAGCCAAAGCTTGCTTAGCATGTTTAGGATCCCAATAAGTCAGAAATAGTGATGGATGAATTTCGGGTTGGGGAATTCTAGACTTGGATCTGGTTTTGTGTTGAATGAATGTTAAGAGGTTTAAAGGGAGGGATCTTGGCTTTTGAGAAATTATGTGGATGGTTGGGATTGGAGTTTCAACAAAAAACTTTTCTATGCAGATCGTATCACAAAAAAAATATGAATCGAACATAATCAATACTTAATCAATCCTTTCTTACACACGATCCTTCATTAACATCCTTTCTTTCACAATCAATAAACTTGAATCTTTAAATCTTTGATAAAAAAAATTGAATAAGTTGATTAAACCTTAAATGAGTGAAAGATATGAACAAGAGAAAAAGACACAATCTTTTATATTGGTTCACTCTCTATTTCTAGAGAAGCTGAGCTAGTTATCTAATCCACAACTTGAATTAGATTTCCACTATGCATCAAGAATTCTTAGAAGCAATCATAATCAATCTACAATTCTCACCCCAAAAAAAGAGACTAAGGCATCCAACACTAGGACCCTCTGTGAATATAAGCCTAACAAAACCCTATTCTTAGCCCAAACTAGTTTATCATATTCTAACATGTCGTAAGCAATTCACGCATAAACACAAGACAGTGTAAAAACCATACACATGAAAAAACCAAGTAGGAGAGATACAACCTGACCAATTTTTCCACAAAAACCTTGTTGAATTGAAAAGTTGATCTTTTTTTACTCAAAAGACATAACTCACTTTCAAGAAAAGATCTTCCAAATCAAAAGATTAAGAAGTTATGAGTTACTATAAAGCTCTTTTCTTCTCTTCTCTCATTCACTATTGAAAGCACGAAATCTTGCTCATTTTGAGGCTAAGAAGTAATTTTCGTGATGTAATGATAATCATCTCTTGATTTTCAGATTATTTAGATGCGAACACCAACTGGTTATATATAGAGAAAACAGTTATAACCACCTGTAATCGATTATTTCAACGAATTAATCGATTAGATTATCCAAGTGATCGAGTAAAGTGTTCATCCAACATCTGGAAAACAACTCAAGAACAATTTAATCGATTAGATGACCTAAGTAATTGATTAAAGTGTTCTTTTTTCACCCTTGAACACTCAAATGAGAGAGAAGTAATCAATTAATCCACCTGGTAATTAATTTATCACAACCTACCCTTCGACAGGAGGGCGACGCGAGGGCTCACTGGTGCGTCTTCCAAGAAAGGAAGATGTGCGGAGTCGCCACCAACGTTTATTCGAGGAAAACGTCGGAAAAATCGGAAAAGACGTGGTCTACGAACTTTAAGTGTGAAAGGTTCGGGAGTTGTATTTACGCACAGGGAAGGTATTAGCACCCACGCGCCCGTCACAAGGGACGACAGCCTTTAATCAAGTGTGCAAATATGACTTCAATTTGTTTTATTTCCCTTTTACGTTTTTATGTCTTTTTATGCCTTTTTGTATTTTTTATCTTTTTGTGGTCGACAAGGGTGTTTCCCTTGCTCCTACGTATTCCTCAATTGCGATAAGGAAATCAAACCTACGTAGTTCTTCGAGAACTAAACGTTGGTTAAGTTGTCTTTATCCTTTTTTGCAAGATATATTTTAACTGAACAAAAGGTCATTTAAGGCGTTGGACCATTAAACGATCTTTTGATTTTGAAAGGAGACAAATGTTAAGGTGTTGGACCATTAACGATCTCTTTATTTTTTTTTTTTTTGAAAGGAGAGAAACGTTAAGGCGTTGGACCATTAACGATCTCTTGGGGTGGTCGACAAAAGCGGAGCTTTTGCTCCTACGTATCCTCAATTGCGATGAGGAAATCAAACCTACGTAGTTCTTGCAAAAGCGGTAAAGTTACATGTTGATTTTATGCTTTTGAACGGTCCATGTTAACCGATAAAAGCAAAGAGGACCGTTTAAGGCGTTGGACCTTAAAACGGTTTTTAGTGATTTTTGGGACAAAGCTTGATTTGTGAGTTGATTTTAGCCTTAGTTTCACTTTGGTTATTAGTCAATTGATCCAAGGAAACTTCCAAAGAAAAACGCCCGATTGATTTTTTTTGATTATTTTATTCAAAGATATTTTGATTATTTTATTATTATTTTTCAATATATTTTGATTATTTTATTATTATTTTGCCTTTTTTGGTTTAACCGAGATTACAACGTGAACGATCAGTTAGATTTTGTTTTAACAGTGATTAAATGAGATTACAACGCAAATGATCGGTTGAAATTCATTTTATCATTTATTAGGTGAGAAAACGGCTTAAATGATCGGTTAAAGCTCGTTAAAAATGAAAGAAAAGAAAACCAAAAATGAACGAAATGAAGATGAAAGCTAAAAAAACAAGGAATGAATTAAAAGTCTCGGATTCGAAAACTTACCCGTTGAAGAACGAAGAACGGTGAAGAACGACGGAAAACCTTCACGGATTTGCTCACGGAAACGTCTTGGAAGCGTTACGGAAGCACTTTGGCTAGGATTTTCTTCACGGAAACAATTTTTTTCACCCAAAACAGCTGAAATGCATAGCCAAGGGGATGAGGGATCTTTGGAACAATCCCCTTTCTCTTGTTTTCTTTTCGTAATGTCGCGAAACTTTACGGATTATGCAACCATCCCCTCTTTGACTTCTGGAATGTTACGGAACTTTATGGATTGCGCAATAATGCTTCCTTTCGACTCTCGACATGTCATGGAACTTCACGGATTGCCTAACGATGCGTGTCAAGTACCTCGAAGCGGTCAAGCGAAGGTTGCATGCCACCAAACAATGGTCCCCAAACGAAATTAAGGTATGACAGTTGCCCCTCTTTACTTATCTTTTATTGGAGATAAAAGGGAAGTAAAGATAAGACACTAATTTCGTTCGAGCAGAACATCATTCGGCTGGTCGATATCCCTGCCAGTGGAACCTTCGCTATTGCACCCGATCGTCTCTGCCCAGCAGAGAAGAATCCCGCGCGTCGTTGGGCTTTGAATGTTTTCGGACGACGAGAGTAAAAACCTGCAAAAATTTTGAAAATGATCAGCACCGAATGACCAACATCATCCAGATACCGTCGAATTCATTCCCCTCGGTTGACGAAAGGCGCGGATGACCATAAGGTATCTCCGCCCACCACCTGACTCGCTGTCTGTGGATGACAAAAGGTGCAGAAGATGATGTTAGTCTCTGCGTGCTATCAGGCATCGAGTCCTATAGATAGCAAAAGCGTTCGGATGACCATGATTTGTCTCCGCATGCTATCGGGCTTGATTGTCCCTGGATAGCGAAGAAAAGAAGGTGCAGATGACCATAATTTGTCTTCGCGTGCTATCAAACTTGATTGTCTCTGGATAGTGAAAAAGGGTGCGGGACCATAAGGTTCCCCCGCATGTCATCGAACCCGCTGTCTCTGGATGAAAAAAGGTGAAAAAGGTGCAGGACCATAAGGTTCCCCCGCATGTCATCGGGCCCGCCGTCTCTGGATGACAAAAGGTGAAAAAAGTGCGGGACCAAATGGTTCCCCGCATATCATCGGGCCCGCCTCCTCTGAATGACAAAAGTACAGAATGACCATAATTTGTCTCTGCGTGCCATCGGACTCGATCGTCTATGGATGGCGAAAAGGTGTGCGGATGACCATAATTTGTCTCCGCATGTCATCGGGCCCGCCGCCTCTAGATGACAAAGGTGCAGAATGACCATAATTTATCTCTGCGTGCCATCAGACTCAATCATCTCTGGATGGTGAAAAGGTGTGCGGATGACCATAATTTGTCTCCGCATGTCATCGGGCCCGCCACCTCTGGATGACAAAGGTGCAGAATGACCATAATTTGTCTCTGCGTGCCATCGGACTCAATCATCTCTGGATGGCGAAAAGGTGCGCGGATGACCATAATTTGTCTCCGCCTGTCATCGGGCTCGCCGCCTCTGGATGACAAAAGGTGCAGAATGACCATAATTTGTCTCTGCGTGCCATCGGATTCGATCGTCTCTGGATGCGAAAAGGTGCGCGGATGACCATAATTTGTCTCCGCATGTCATCGGGCCCACCTTAGGTCGTGGTTTCCTTTCTTTTTTGTTTACTTGGTGACAATTCTGTATTGTTCAAATGTTGTCTGGTCCAAAGACCTTTCTGCATATTTCTTTTGTTTTCTTCCGATCCTTGATCGGGAATTTTCTTTCTTCTTTTTTTTGCTTTCTCTCACTCTTCCATTGGGATTTTTTTTTTTTTGCTTTCTCCCACTCTTTGATCGGGAATTTTCTTTTTTTGTTTTCTTCCGAGGGCAAGGATTGACATTCTCACCCTGGGTCAAGGTTTATGGTAAGTTAGGATTTTGGCTCAAGGCTTGTAGAACGGCTGGACATGATATATGTCAGGGTTTGGCCAACGGCTCGGGGATAAAGGGGATGTCCCACATTATTTCCATGATACACATGCAACAATGATGATTAGGAAATTTTATGCAAAACTGGTCATGCATGCACCTATGTGGACACTCAAGCATCAAGTTTTTATGGTCATGTGATACTAGGGCTCAGGATTCATTTTCTCTATTTTAGTCAACCCAGTGTTTTCAAAATATGTTTTTTTATCAATTCATGCATTCATCCGAGTCTATTTTGGGCGTTCGGGAAAATTTTCACAGCATTCACTCTTCAATTGTATTCACATTTTTTTTTCAAAAACTAGTTATGATCAGTGAATTTTTTCAAAGAAAAGCTGGAAGTTATCTCTTTTCAAAAGCATGTTGGTTTTTTAGCTAGACAAATTATTATTTTTTTCTTTTTTCTCTCTTTTTTCTTTTTCCATGAGGTATTTTGCTACCTAAACATATGTATATTTTTGTGAGGTATTTTTCTATATACATGCGTGTCCAAGGTATCTTGCTACCTAAACATACATATATATGTTTTGTGAGATATTTTTGCTATATACATGCATATCCAAGGTATCTTGCTACCTAAACATACATATATATATTTTGTGAGGTATGTTTGCTATATATATGCATATCCAAGGTATCTTGCTACCTAAACATACATATATATATTTTGTGAGGTATCTTTTTGCTACATACATGCATATCCAAGGTATCTTGCTACCTAAACACACATACATATATTTTGTGAGGTATCTTTTTCCTACATACATGCATATCCAAGGTATCTTGCTACCTAAACACACATACATATATTTTGTGAGGTATGAGTACCTATCGAGCTTGTGCTTGTTTTATTTAAATTCCTAGGATCATGAGCAACTAGGTGTGTCCTACTATAAAAAGTGATCAAATAACAAGCATAGATTCGAAAGGTACTAGGTTGTCTCCTAGTAGCGCTTCTTTAACGTCTTGAGCTGGACGCTTGATGACTTGTCGGACACGGACCTAGTACTTTGCTTACCTTTGACTTTGGACTTGGTTGCCTATTGGTCGGCCATGTGTTGTAGGCAACACTCTAACCATTTTGTTGATGAGCTGAGATGAACTCTAAAGGTGGTGGCGATGCGTCTGTTGCCCGCTGTCGACAATCCCCAGGCTGTTGTGGTGTTTCGCCCTGCGCCTGCCTGGGGGCGCAGTACTTCTTGATGAAAGCTCGATTAGTAGGGGGCTTGATGACCTTGTTGGGGGTGACAGGCACTCCGTAGAACTGACAGAGGCCCGTAATCAGAGCTGGCAACTCCAAGACCCTGTTGGACTTCTTCGGGTCCACTGGGTGTCTTGCGGGCGCGATCCCTGCAAACAATAGATGACATCAGAAATCAGTTGAGCGATGTGCATACTTACCTATGTCATGATGGCGTGACCTTGCTAGGGGGAACAAACACCCTATAGGACTAACAGAGGTCCGTAACCAGAGCTGGAAACCCCAGGGCCCTGTTGGGCTCCTCCGGGTCCACTGGGTGTCTTGTGGGTGCGATCCCTACAAATAATAGATGGCATCAAAAATCAGTTGGGAGAAGTGCATACTTACCTATGTCACAATGGCATGACCTTGCTGGGGGGACGGGCACCCTGTAGGACTGATAAAGGCCCGTGACCAGAGCTGGAAACCCTAGGGCCCTGTTGGGCTCCTCCGGGTCCACTGGGTGTCTTGTGGGCGTGATCCCAACTGATACTTCCGCAGGGGGAGATCGGCATTGCGGTCACTGGGCAGAATGTTGCTAAGTAGAAACGTCATCCATATCTGTGTAAGAGTGGTCATGTTGGTGCGCATGATCCACACTCGTCTCTTTGTAGCGGTACGGGTGAAATCTTGTCCCGATATGCACAGTAGTTGCACGATAGCCTCCTCCTCTGGTTGTACTTGCATAGTTGGCCCTCCTCCAGGATCAGGGGGTGGCCCCGGAGCTGATAAAAGGAAATTATTGGCCCCTTAACTGGGAGCGGAAGTCTCGGTTAAGCATTTAAGGCCAGAGGACTGTAAATTCTCCTAAGGTGAAGATGTGGAGCCCACTAAAAGTGAGGACGTTAGCCCTCTAAAGGCGAGGGGGCGTGCAGCCCTCCGAAGTCGAGGACGTGTCGCCCTTTGAAGGTGAGGGCTTGCAGCCCTCTAAAGGTGAGGATGTGTAGTCCTCTAAAGGCGAGGGCGTGTATCCCTCTAAAGGTGAGGACATGTAGTCCTCTGAAGGCGAGGGCGTGTAGCCCTCTAAAGGCGAGGGCGTGTAGTTCTCTGAAGGTGAGGACGTGCAGTCCTCTACAGGTGAGGATGTGCAGTCCTCTAAAGGTGAGGACGTGTAGTCCTCTAAAGGCGAGGGCGTGTAGCCCTCTGAAGGTGAGGACATGTAGTCCTCTGAAGGCGAGGGCGTGTAGCCCTCTGGAGGTGAGGACGTGTAGTCCTCTAAAGGTGAGGGCGTGCAGCTCTCTGAAGGTGAGGATGTGCAGTCCTCTGGAGGTGAGGACGTGTAGTCCTCTGAAGGTGAGGGCGTGCAGCCCTCTGAAGGTGAGGATGTGCAGTCCTCTGCAGGTGAGGATGTGCAGTCCTCTAAAGGTGAGGACGTGCAGTCCTCTGAAGGTGAGGGCGTGCAGTCCTCTAAAGGTGAGGACGTGCAGTCCTCTAAAGGTGAGGATGTGCAGCCCTCTGGAGGTGAGGACGTGGAGTCGTCTGAAAGCGAGGGCGTGTAGCTCTCTGATGCTGAAGACGTGCAGCCTTCTGAAGGTGAGGGCGTGCAGCCCTCTGATGGTGAGGACGTGCAGCCCTTTGAAGGTGAGGGCGTGTAGCCCTCTGAAGGTGATGACATGTAGTCCTCTGTTGGCGAGGACGTGTAGTCCTCTGAAGGCGAGGACGTGTAGTTCTCTCAAGGGGAGGACATATAGTCCTCTGAAGGTGTGGGTGTGTAGCCCTCTGAAGGTGAGGACGTCCACTCCTCTGAAGGTGAGGACGTCCACTCCTCTGAAGGTGAGGACGTGTAGTTCTCTGAAGAGGAGGACGTGTAGTCCTTTGAAGGCGAGGACGTGTAGTCCTCTAAAGGTGAGGGCGTGCAGCCCTCTGATGGCGAGGACGTGTAGTCCTCTGAAGGTGAGGGCGTGCAGCCCTCTGATGGCGAGGAAGTCTAGTCCTCTAAAGGTGAGGGCGTGTAGCCCTATGAAGGTGAGGATGTGTAGCCCTCTGAAGGTGAGGGCGTGCAACCCTCTGATGGCGATGACGTGTAGTCCTCTGATGGCGAGGACGTGTAGTCCTCTGAAGGTAAGGACGTGTAGTCCTTTGAAGGCGAGGGCGTGTAGTCCTCTGAAGGTGAGGATGTGCAGTCCTCTGAAGGCGAGGGCGTGTAGCCCTCTGATGGCGAGGACGTGTAGTCCTCTGAAGGCGAGGACGTGTAGTCCTCCGAAGGCGAGGGCGAACAGCCCTTCGAAGGCGAGGGCGTGCAGCCCTCTGAAGGTGAGGGTACTAGTACCCATGGGTCCACCCTTATGAGAAAACAAGAGATTTGAGAGGGTCGATCATCCCAAATTCAAAAGATTGGACATTAGATGTAGGAAATCTATGCAATTAACTTGAAATTTGATAAATACGGACTTCATATGAAACAATGCAATGCAATGGAAAGTTGTACAATGTTCATGACATTCTTTCCCTATTTTGTGATTTTGATTTTGATTTAATTTTTTTGTAAAACACAGATTGACTGTCCTTTTGAAAGAGGTGATAATTCATGCAACCTTATCCTATCTTTTGCAAATCTCTCCGGGAACTCCCTCAGAGTGTGTGTTCCGTTTGATTTAGTCACTTGACCATTTTGGAGTGACGGTAATGGAGTCGTTTGATGTTTAATCAATCCATTGAAATTCCAGGGTTTGTCCCCCCCCCCTTTTTTTTGTTTAAAAAAACATAGATGGGTGAGTTTCTATTAAATAGGAATGTGATAACTCACTCTCTGTGTGCTATTTGTGTTTGGATCCTATGATGATCTCGAACCTTATGTTCGTGGGAACAGATTGTTAGGTGGATGACTATGAAGAACCTCATGCTAAAGGACATGGGAACACAATGCTCTGATAGGATGTGACATTGGGGTATAGATTTCTATATTAATTGCATGAAGTCTTAGACAACCTTGTTTTGAGTCGAGATGATTTATTATGATGTTAGAAAAGTGAATGTGAGCCTTTTACCCTTTAGAAAGACATTTATTTAAATGTGTTTTAAAAAATATTAATTAATTCTGCATTTTTATTCCTTTTATTATTAGTACATATGTGTGCGAAGATGATGTGAGACGTGCTCAGGTTGCAACGATTCGCAACGTGCTCAAGCTGCATCAAGGTGCAACAATGAAAGGTTACCCTTGTGCTTTTGAAATCATGTAGTGTGCGATGAGGAGTGGATTCTTATGCCTTTTCCCTCTTTATTTTAGTTTTTGGTAAAAAGAAACAAAATCTTATCATAAAAAAAAATATTAGTCATTAAAATATGCCACATAGGTGGGTGTAGTATGGGGAACTGTTACTGTTCAGCGAGTTGTATATCACTATTCTTTTTATACTCAAGTATGAAAAATTATTAATTTTTATGATAATTATCTCAAAATTAATTAGTTAAAAATATAGAAAAAATTACATTAACAATAATATATAAAAGTTAAACTTCTTAAAATATCTTATTTTGAGCCAAGAGTTGGGAATATATCTGGCCCGACCCCACGGGCCAACATCATTTCATGGGAGTGTCAATGAACAAATTATTTGGTGAGACCCAGAGATCACAGTACGAACCTGCATCTCAGAAATTAGACTTTAAATAATTATTTAATTTTTGAAAAAAGATAATTTGGAGAGTGACTTGTTTAATTTTTTGCTTATAAAAATTATATATTTTTAGTTTAAAATTTTATATTGAATCGTTTTAGTTATTAGAGCAAAGACCAACATTTTAGCAGGTATTTTTAAATTTAAATAAAATAAAATCTAAATTGAAAATTAAAAATATCAAAATTAGCCTGAAATTTTACAAAAATACACCTAATATCTCTTTTTATATTAGCCTTTTTATAATTAGTATTTTGATGTGTATTCCACAGTATAAATGTTTGTTTTTATAATTAAAATTCATCATAAGTAAATATTTTAAAATTATAATGTATATTATAATTAAAATTTATAAAAAATAAATATCTTTAAATATATAAAATATATTTTAAATTACAATATAAGGTTATTTTTACCTTAACCCTCAATGATAACTATATATTTCTTATTTCAGTATACAAGATTCAATCCTCTTGAAGATGTTATTTAAAGAAATTAAGTTCAATTCTACTTGAACTAGATATATTTAGCTTTAATTTATTTTTGTTTTTCTTTTTTATCCAAGGCAATCGACCATAACAAGGATTATATGTCCCTTTGGTATGTTCCACAAAATGCTATAGTAACCAATCATACTCACAAAATTAAACATAAGAAAAATGTTAATTTGTGTTCTTATTAAGGATATTGGTTAAAGAAATAAAAAAAATATTAAAATACATAAAATTACATCGTTCATGATTTATTTTATTTTATGTTCTCTTACCATTTTCACAATAAATTTTTATTTTTAAATTTTTTTAACCAATATCCTAAAATCACTAATTATTAAAAGTCTAAACATAAAGTTTCGATGGGAGGGGGACCACAATGGAAACCAAGATATTTCCCTTCATACTACGAAATATGAAATGCGTGAATGATATATAGCTAGCTGGCAAACAAGAACAAATCTTTAACTCAGACGGCAGACCACCCCAGCCATGGTCTATAGTTATACCCATTTCCAATGAAGGAAAACAAAATAATACTATAGTTATACCTTTAATTGCCTGCCTTCTCACGCTGCCCAATATCCACAATTGGGAGGAACAAGTACACAGCACATCATTAAAGCATGGGCTGAAAATTCTATACAAATTGGATTCAAAACGAGACGTTATTATGTTAATACAATCAATAATTATACATCATTTTGCTAATAATTCTATTATCTTGATTTCATTTTCCCACATTAATCACTTTTCAAAAGTAATCATGTTTAAGTTAGTGTCAAGTATTGTATGTAATATTTCTTCTAATTCCTTTTCACAGGATCCAATCACTTGTTGATTCAAATATCTTGATATGATAAATGTTAAATTTGTTTTACAATTTTAAGATTTTAAACTTATTTTTTTTATTTAATATTTTCATTTAAAAAAAAGATATAATATTACTTTAAGAATGTGTTTGTTTCATGAATTAAGAACTCATTCTAAAAAAATATGAACTTAAAACTATAGTACTCCTATAATTTGTTTGGAGTCTCTTAAAATATTCCAAAGACCAATGTATTTCTCATTCTCATAAAAGTAGTTACTTTGTTACACGACTCCATTTTTAAAGGTGGAAAAGTTGTACTCCCATAACTTTCATTTTTTAAATTATTTTAATATATATTTAAATAATATTTATTGAAAATGCAACATCATTTTGTAAATAACATCACTAATGCAAATATATATATAAAAGGAGGGATCAAATCAAACCATTTTTATTATTTGATATAAAATATATTTTTTATTGATCCGACCATTAAATTATATCTACATATTACAAAGATGATTTGTGTCAAATTTTATCAAAATTGAACAAAAACAAGAAGTTAATCAAAATCATCCATATTTTAGTATATTTTGAAAAACTTATACTATGTCGATTTTAATTTATATAAATGAGGTAACAAATTATTTTGGATTAATATGAAATTTTGCATATGTGATGCATGTGAAATGAACTTTCAATCCAATGTGAGTTTTAAGAAAATATTATTCAATTAAAAGTTATCAAATAATGTTATAATTGTCAAAGTTACAATGATGTAATTTAATCCCTCATCATATATATATATATAGAGAGAGATCAAATTATTATAAGTATGATACTATCTATAAAAGAGAACCCTCTGGAAATTCCTAAAATACCCCTACCTAAGATTGTGACAACTGTCCATTTCCTTGGTTTTTTTTGGTCATTTTGCCCCTTTATTTTTTTGCATCTTTTTTTGTTGCCCCCGCCACGTGTCGCGTTGCATGTGCAGTTTTGAACATATGTCACTCCTTGATCGGCGGATTTCAACTCTCCATTTAATTTCACTTAATAATCGGAACTCTCCTCTCTCTTCCTGAATCTTCTCCACGTTACTCTCATTTCCTCAATCTTCTCCTTCTCTTCCTCAATCTTCTCCACGTTACACTCTATTCCTCAATCTTCTCTTTCTCTCTCTTTCTCTTTCTCTTCCTCAATCTTCTCCTCTTTTTCTTTTATCTTTTATCTTTCTATTTCTGAATCTTTTCCCTCACACCTTCTCTCTCCGTTTCTCTTTCTTTTCCTCCCTTGCATGCACCTCTGCCACAAGAAAATGGATTTGTGGGCGAGTGAGAGATTAGATGGGACCAAAAGGAGAAAAAAAAACACGAGAAGAGGGGTTTTGTTATACGATTTTTTCCTCTTCTACATTATTCTTCTTTCATTGTTTGGTTTTGTTTTTTTTACTACCGTTTATTTTTTCCCCTATGTCAGAAGGCTGTTGAGAAGGCAAAGAAGCTCAGAGGCTTCATCGCTGAGAAGAGATGCGCTCCTCTAATGCTCTATTTGGCGTGCGTTTTTTTTTTATTTTTTTATTTAACATTAGATCACTGTTATTTACGATTGAGTTTATGGATTATCGTTTTGACGCGTTTTGGTGTGTTTCGTGTGCAGATGGCACTCTGCTGGAACCTTTGACAAGGGCACAAACACTGGTGGACCCTTCGGACATCGCTATTAGGCTTTTGGAGCCACTCAAGGTGGAGTTCCCTATTTTGAGCTACGCCGATTTCTACCCGGTGATGTTTTTTTGTTTTTGGTGTTTGTGCACTTAATGTTGTGTTTGTGTTGACGCAGTTGGCTGGCGTTGTTGCCGTTGAGGTCACGGGTGGACCTGAAGTTCCATTCCACCCTGAAAGAGAGGTATAATATTGCAAGTTTTTAGTTCTCACGGTTGCTTTCTGTTATTTGATTTGATTGTGCCTTATTGTATAAAATAATAATAATAATAATAATAATAATAATAATAATAATAATAATAATATTTGGATGCTTCGTTGCTATTTTTACCTTAAACTCATATTTCTGATATTGTTCAGAGTTTTACGGGATAATCTACGAGGTAAGCTATAATTTTTATGTATTTTCCTCAGTGCTTAATTATCTAGATTTGCATGCAAGCTCTACACCTCACAGTATCTTTTTGCGATTTTTATTTTTGAAATTTTTATTTGGATCAGGGTGTTTGTGGCTCAGTGGTATTTTTAGTGCTCACAGTTATGCATTTTCTGATCATGTTCATTAGGACATTTATTGGTTGCAGGTTATGGGTTTGATCAAATGTCAAGATGATATTTTTGGGTATGTTTTCTTATTTCTTATTTTAATTTTAAATTTGTGGCACTTTTAAAATTATTAGTTATAACTAAAAAGTGCAGTTTGGTTGGATCCAATCTATACTTTGAAATAAACAACTCGCTTTCATATTTGTTTTTTGTTTTTTATTTCCCTCAACTGCCATTTCCCGTTGGTCTAGAGCTACAACCAGAGCTGCCAAGGTATTTCTAGCATTCTCCTTCTTCGTATTTTTTTTTTCTGCTTCTTCAGGTTCTTTTAGATTTGTTGACAGTACGAATTTATTTTTTTTGCTTGATCAGGTTCTGAGGGTAATTTTAGGAGCCTCCATTCCCATTTGTTAAAGGGCCAAGATGGTTTTCCTTTTGCATTGAAGGTGTAAGGAAATGATTTGTTGACAATATGAGTTTTTTTTTCTTTCCCTGTTGTTCTCATGCATGTTTTATTTTTGTTCTCATGCATGTTAACTTTTCATTTTTCTATGTTTTTGGTCCCTTTGCTATTTTTGTTCTCATGCATGTTAACTTTTCATTTTTCTGTGTTTTTGGTCCCTTTGCTATTGTCCATTTTTTGTTGAGTGGAGAAGTTTTGACTTTTGCTTCCTGTTATTGATGTTTTCCTGGTAATTCATGGTTGTTTGTTTAGTGTTTTTTATGTTCTCATGAATGTTTGGTTTTAGTTCTCATGCATGTTTGCTTTTCTAATGTTTTTTATTTTTATTTTTTGCTGCAACAGGTATTATGTTCCAAGATATCACTACTCTATTGCTTTCTGTTGTTGCAGGTAAAAAAAACAATAAGGAAAAAAAACCTTGTTGTTGTTGTTTTATTTCTAGCATAACATTAAAAAAGGATATGAACATTTTCACTGCAGCTTGGTAGCCAATATTTTTTACTTCATTTTTTGCTGCAGCAGGTATTATGTTCCAAGACATTACTATGTTATGCTTCACTGGTCGGTGATGTGTTTCTTGCCACCATATCATTCATGTCTACCTTTTTTTTTGCAGTTGAAAAATAGGAGTAGTAAGCATGTGATTGATGAGTGTTTCTGCGTTTTGTTTTTATGTTCCTGGTGTTGGAAGTTTTAAGTTCTGTTTTGTTTTTTTGCCAAATTTCCTCAGTTTTTGTGTGGATTATGGTTTTATTTTTTATTTTGTTTTTTTTTCTTTTTTCCTTTTAATCTCTTTGCAGGAAATCGTGCCACTTGAGGAAGTTTTTCAGACTCTGAGGTGTGATTCAAATGGACTCACAATAGCATCTGCAGAAAGGTATTCAGTTTCTTTAATAATGTTTTAATTATACAACTCTATTTTTGGAATGAAAAATGAAAACCTGAAACAGAAACACAAACTCAAACCCGCAAAACACCACCATAGCAAACCTTACAACACTTACTGTGTGATCCTTTGCACGTACTAAAAAAAAGTAGTTACATAATTAGAAAAATAATTCCCAAATTATGTTGCATCAATTATTTTTAAAACATTTAAGAAAATAGTTAATTTATTTATTTATAGTATTTGTTTACCATCATAAAAAAACAAACTTTCTCTTTTTTTGAAAAAGAGGCTGATTCTATAGAAAAGTATTTAAAATAATATATTATTTTCTTAAAAATTTGATTGATACCTAATTCTCATTGTTACAATTCCCCCCCCCCCCCCTTCATTCTATATTCATGTATCATTTGTGTCTGATAATTTTTTGAATTTCACATATTTTTTATTTTTTTTGGAATTCAAATTTCATGCAGTTGTGACTTTATTGATGGATTCTATTTTATTATGTTTTTTCTCCTGCTTGATCAAGTGTGATGATGTAATATATTTTTTTGGAAGTTTTTGTTAGCATTTTAGAGTCAGAGATGTGGAACCATGTGTCTTGATCAAGTGTTATTGATGAGCTGCATGCATAGTTACTAAGATGGTGGAAGAAGAATTTCTCAAGTAGCAATTTGTTCATAGCTCTTGCTTGATGAAAACAGAAAATTATATTAATTAAAACAACATTCTTTTTTTTTTGTGTGTGCTTTAATGTTTATTTTTCTAAGATTCTGCATTTTTTTATTCTCACTTTGGGTATATCAATTTTTAGGCTTTCACATTCCGGCAAGGATAGGATTTTCGCTTCAATATTCACAAAATTGAAGTTACTGTGGCTCTTTCATCAACCAATGATTGGAAACTATTTGTTTTTTGTTATTCTTATATGACAAATAAGTCATTGATTCTTACTCAATTTTTGTTGCTCGAGATTATGCATTTTTTTATTATCACTTTTGTAAAATAAACAACCTATTCTTCGCTTATAGTAATAGCAGATTATATTATTGGTTGGTGAAATGAGTGAGTTGTATAATGTAGACCCATAATTAAAAGAGACAAAAATTGATATAAATCAAGAGAAGTTGTTGAATCAAATGACAAAAAGATAAAGCGAAGGGAATTGAGAGAAAGTAACGGAGGAGGGGTGGAATGAAAGAGTGCGGCCCTGAGAAAAGATTGGAGATTAATAATAATGATAACAATAATTAATCAAAACAAAAAAATAACAAAAATTAAGAAAGAGTACAAAGAAAGATGGGAATAATATGATAGGGCAACATGTGCCATTAGTAGTGACTACAACGTATTCCCGTAGAATGACAAATTTTTTAGATGGATTGGCTATTATTATTATTTAGTTATAGTAATTTGTTTCATGTTTTTCCTTATTGTGTTTATAAAATTGAAATTGAAATCATGCAAGATTTTAAAATTTCTAATTAAAATTTGAATTATCGTATCATTAAGGTTAATATATAATACTTTAATTGTTATTATTAATTTATTTATTAAATTATTAACATGTAATCAATTAATATTTATTTAATTTATTCAATGTTGATGCTAATATTAATAGTAAACATATTATTTCAATTGATTTTTTTTAATTACTTTAATTGTTATCCAATCAAATCATCGTAACATACGATGATTCAGCATCAAAAAATTATGGCTTTCATTACATTTATTAACATATAATAATTGATTACTATATATAACAATTCATTAAATATTATTATACACGTAATTAATTGTTGAATCATTGTATCATATTTTTGTCATTATTACATTTGATTACATTCAACAATCAAGTTTCTTTTTGTGTGCTTTGTTTTATTATTATTATTATTATTATTATTATTATTATTATTATTATTATTATGTAAGCTTTGTTCTCCTATAGTTTCTTAGTTTGTTTTCTAATCAGAAAATAAATAAAAAGAATTAGGGAAGAAAATAAATTGATGCTTTATTGAGTGGATCTACAACTAAAAAACATGAGCTTCTCCTAAACATGTATATGACTTACTATATTTGAAGAAATATTGAGTGGACAAGCTTCATCTGATGTGTTAGTAGGTAATTTCTAATTTGCATATTAATCATTATAGAATAAAATATGGTGTATGCTTTTGCGGGACAATTTTAGATTTATTATCTTCTTTTTCTAAGTAGATGTGATTAACTACACTAAACATTGGCATTGGTGACAAATATATTGTTCAACCTTCGTACCAGTTTCTCGCGGACAACGATTTTAGCCATGGAGATGAAGTTACATTTTACTGTAGGTATTATTATTATTATTATTATTATTATTATTATTATTATTATTATTTAGTTTGTTTCATGTTTTTCCTGCATTACTGATATTTCCTGTTTTTTCTTTCTTTCTGATTTTCCCACTCACAAGGTGATCCACGAAAAAACATCCAGCCGCCAAGTTTCTTTCCTTTGCTTTATTTTATGCATGTTTATTATTATTATTATTATAATTATTATTATTTTGATGGAAGGTTTAAGTTATTTGAGAGGTACTTCAACTTCAAATTTCATGCTATTCTACTATGGATTTATCTCTCTTTTTTTCATTCTTATTAATTCGTGTTTCATTTTTTTCTTTACAATTGCAGTCATGTTATTCTCATTTTTTTTCGTTCGTCATTCGCTTTTGTAATCTTTTCTCTCCACCATCACTAAGTCATGGCAACCACGGGATTTGAAGATGTTAGAGTTCTTCTCATTTTTAACTTGAATTTTTTAAAATAAAATTTCCATGCTCTGTTACACTCGTTGTGTATTGATTTGCAATTGCCTAATTTTTGTTAGTTGTAAACATTTATATCATAAATGTTAAAATTATTTTTATTATTTGTTCAATTCTTTGGTTTTGAAATAGGTAGTGACAATTCCTAGAGAGAGAAAGAACCAAAAAGATAACAAGCTGGTTAAAAAAACATTTATATAATAATAATAATAATAATAATAATTACTAAAACAAAAATGTTCATGCATAACATGTACATCATATAAAATGAAAATTAATAATAATAATAATAAATTATTATTATTATCATTATAATAAAAATTATTATAATAATAATTATAATAATAAAAATAATAATGATAATAATAATAATAACAACAACAATAAAATTAAATAGAATCCTAATCCAACTTCTTGCAACAAACTATCTAACAAAAGAGATGTACCCGTTGTGCCCATACCTAAATGATTTATTATTATTATTATGTATGCTCCAACTGAAGGCTCTTTTCTATGTTGTAATGTCGGGAGTGAACATTGAGATATTTTCCTTTGAGGTTCCTGATGTGTCATTCTCCAATCGATGGATTTCAACTTTTCATTTAATTTCGCTTAATAATCTGGCTCAAATCTTGAATCTTCTCTTCTTCCATTTATCTCTTTTTCTTCCTTATTACTCTCTCTTTTCGTTAATTTTTTTTCTCCAACTTTCATCCATCTTCTGCTTTTGTTATTTTGATATTTTAATTCTGTTTTTGTAAATAAATAGGCACCATTGTTGTTCCCAACAAGTGTGTTGCATCTTTGGCGAGCACAATAGAACAAGAGAATCACAATATCAAATAAGTGAGTTTGCTTTGAAGATCGGAATGTGTCGTGTGTTGGATTTTCTATTTTTGATAGAGTTCTCTTCTGATCTTTATTCTATTTTTTGTGATTTTGATTACGATTCTTTTACTTTTTTTGGTTTACTTTTTGGTGGTTTGATTTTTGGGACAACTTGCAAGTAACAACGACAGTGCTGAAGATAATGGTGCTTAACCCATGTAAGGGTTGCAACAATAGGATTAATAATAATAATATATGAATGTTAGTCTTTTTGCAAAACCACTCGTACGTATGTACGGGTTACCGACTAGTTTATCATTAAAAGAATAAATACTTAATTTACACCTTAAATTTGCAAAGCATATGACACGTTGACCCTTGAATTATGGAAAAATAATTTTTTTTTTTCTGAATTTTTAAAAAGTGTGACAAATCCTTCCCATCATCAAATATTTTTGTTAATCCTATAAACCAAGTTTACGTGGCATTGCTGGATGTATTTGACATTGTTGCGTGTGCTTTTGACTTAGATGGACAAAATTTTTATATGAAAATTCGAAGGCTTAATTTGTCAGGAAACTTGAAATGTTAATTTTTTTTTACAGCCTGAAGAAATCTAATTGTTGAAATCCAATGACTACTACTTTATCTCCCCCATCCAAGCTTTATATATTCATTCTTTCGCACAAGCCCAACGGATACTTCTCCCCAATCCAGGTTTATTTCTTCTTCTCCCCCAAAGAGTCATTCCCAACCAAGGTTTATTTCTTTTTCTCCCCCAAAGAGTCATTGTGCAACCCAAATCTCCCATTGTCAACACCCACTAACTTCTTTTTTTATCTTGTTACATTTTTTTTTTCTTCTGCTGCACAAATCAAGTGAAAGCAAATGGATGGTGATGAAGGTTGTAAATAGAAACTCAAACCTTAAAAAATTCAAGGGGGAGATACTTCAAAAACCTTAAAAAGGAGCTGAAAATTATAAAATACTCCATTTTTCTTTGTTTTATGTTATGGTGGTTTCTTTATTGTTAGGTTAGGAGTTTTTTCTATCGTCAAGCTTTCTATTCCTCAAAAGCGTTTTGCTCTCCCTCTAACTCTTAGTATTCTCACACAAAGACAAGGTAATCACATCAGTAATTAATACTTACTACTAATAAAAAACAATGAGTCATTTAACAAGGTAGCATTCAAGAGAGAAGACAACCAATTTCTTTTTAACAAGGGAGCATTCAAGAGAGAAGACAACCAGCTTCTTTTTAATGTGTCAACAACTAATATTATCATTAATAGTGAGTCAATGACAAACAAAAACCCCGTTTCAAAATATTAAAAACAGAAAGACCCCGTAACCATTGGATTAGACTAACACCCATAACAATTAGATTAGATTAATACTAAAAATCAACAGACAAAGAGGCCTATCTTAAATGGACATGTGGGTCCTTTTCCCTAATTACTGCAGCTTAAACAAAAAATGGAAAACGGCAACAGTCAGTCAGAACAACATCAACAGCCATTAAGCCTCCACATCAGCACACTTTTTTCCAGGAGCGCAGAAGAGCCAAACAAAGCCGTACGGATCCTTAACCTTCCCCACGCGCCCACCGCAGCACGCGTCTTCACCTTCCGCCACTTCACCATCCGCAACTGCACCAGCGCTCACCGCTTTCTCTATCGCCCCTTCAACGTCCTCCGTCTCCAAGCACAAAACGACACGGTTTCCTCCGGCCTTCGCTCTGACAACCAGCAAAAACGAAAACGACACAATATCCATTAATAAAAAAAATTATAAAACTAAACGAGTGGAAAACACATTTATATAAGCGAAAGCTAAGAGAAAACAAACACCGAAGCCGAGGAATCAGGGCTTCGAAAACGAAAAAGGAAGGACAGAAACTAAAAATAAAAACAAAAAGGAAATCATCTCGAAGAAAAATCATTTCTATTTTCTATTAATCACAGATCGGGTGGATAAAGAAGAAAATGTAAACACATAACTAAGCATGAAAAAGCATAAACAAAAAATAACATCAAAATATCCAAATAGCCGAATAACAATAACTACAATCTTACAAAATAAGAAAAAAAAAAGAAAAAACAGAGTTAACATTCATAGATCTAGATTAAGATGAACGTCAAAGGGAAAACTAACGTTGAAGCAGAGTCATCAACGAGGTCAGCAACGAGAATGGTAGAGCCAGCGATTTTGAGCTCTGCGGAGAGTATGAGAGGAAGCTCGTGCTCCGCTTTACGCTTAGGGTTGAGCGTACGGCCAACCTCCTCAGCGGCAAACGCGGCCTTGTAGAACAGAACGGCGTCGTTCGCTTTGGGAGCTTCGATGAGGAGCTGCGGCTTCAAAGCGACAAACGACACCGCAGCAGCGGCATTCTCCGACCCACCATTCTGAGCATCTTGCTGAGCCATGGAAATAAAACGACAGAGAGAGCAACGAAGAGAAAAAAACCCTAACCCTATGAGAGAAGAGAAGAGAAGGTGAAGCAGAAGAAGAAAATGAATTGAGTATGAAGGATGAAGTGGTGGTGGGACAGTGTTTATATAGAGGCGGGGGAGCGGAAACGCTTCGGGGCTAAAATGGGGATTGTGGAAAAAATGTGAATTCAGTACGTTACTTTACCAATATATTATTTTATTTAAAATTAAAATAAAAAATAAAAAATAAAAGATTTGGGTTTTGGATAAAGGGGAAGGAGAGATTAGCCTGGTTGTGGGTTTAATTTACGAAGCGACGCCATTATGAGGCTAACGGTCTTTTTCGAGTTGTTTGTGACTTGTGAGGCCACGCGCAACTAAACGAAGGGCAAGCACGACGCGCCGTTTTGATGTTCAGCAATGCGTTTGATATTTTTAAATGAAATATAAAAAAAAAAATTGGATTCCCTGTTTAAATTATTAAAAAACATTATAAAAATAAGATAGGCACTAAATAGAATATATTTTTTCTTGTCTTAAAAAATGGGATGAAACATATATGTATTTGTAAAATATATAATAATTGAATGATAGTTTTGTTGTGTTTTTTCACTCTATTTCATTTTGTTCAATTTTATTATATGCATTTAATTAATGAGAATATATTAATATAGCATACAAAATTGTGCTTCCATCTAACAATAGATTATAGATAGTTATACAATTGAAATTATTAACTTTATAATAAATGTTTTAAACATTTATATTTAAAATCATTTTAATTCATTTATAATATATGAAACTTTTGCTCTTATTATGTTTTATTCTTTCTTTTTTCACAGCAAAAAATATTTATATTGATATTAATGGAACCAGACTTTGTCACAAGAAATTCCAAAGACCAGCCACGGCCATACAACCATTCATGTTAATACAGAGGTCCAACCCATTAAGGATTGCCAATACCATCAGCAATAGGCAGATATCAGATGCCCGATTCTAAGAACAACTTGATACCCTTAGGCGAAACCACCATTGGAGGTCTTTATTTTTTTTAACATCTAATCTAATCTAATTTAAGAAATCTTTAAGCCCTAGAAATTATAATTTTGCCCTCATTCCATGTTTCAACATCTGTCCTCCCTTTGTTGATAAAATGAGAAATTTAAAAGATTATATTCGGACTAACTCAACTACTTCTTCTTGATCCCTCACCAACAACAAAATGACACCATTGTTTTTCTCCTTCTCTTTCTTCGTCTCCTCTTTGTTCTCCTCTCCCTCTCTCTCTCTCTCTCTCTTTTCTTCAAACTTATTTTTTCTTGGTTACAAGAATGGATGGGGTTCAATAGCAACTACGGGGGAGGTGTGGGTTTTGTTTGACAATGAATGACGGTTTTTGTGTTCACTTATTTTTGGTAATGAGTTATGTTTTTTTTTTTTTACGTTTAATTTGTTTCAATAGACTTTTGTAAATAATAGAACACTACTAAAAAAATGTTTTTTTTACGACATATATTTAAAAATGGTTGTGGATACATTGTCCTTGTTGAGTGGCGGTGGTCTTTTTGTAATTAAATGAAACTTTTCAAAGACGGGTGTTGTTAACACCGTCTTTAAACTTAGATTTTAACGTCGTTTTTAGAAAAAACCCGTCCTCCTCGAGAAAATTTCTTCGCATCTGTTTGTCTTCTTAATATTTTTTATTTTCAACTTTTAATTCCCTCCATTCATTCCTTTCCCTCGCATTCATTTCTCTGTGTCTGTTCCTCTTTCTCCTCGCATCTTTTCCTTTTCCCCGTGTTCCACTCCATGGAAAGAGCTACACATTTGAATGGAAGCAGAATCGCATTTGGATGGAAGCGGTGGCGGAGGGGCTATAGGGAAAGTAGTGAAGTGCCTCGAGCTATTCCACCGCAAAAACAGGTCTTGCACAAGGGACTCGAGCTCACTACGTCCATTGGAGAAAGATCGGTCGTGGCGCGTTTGGCGCTGTGATTCTCGTAAACCATAAAAGCGAAGAAGAAGAAGAAGTGCGTTTGCGTCTCGATTTTTTTGCGTTTGCTCTGCATTTATTCAAATTTTGAGAACTAACGGTTCGTTTGGTTCGTGGATTGCAGGTACGTGTTGAAGAAAATCAGGCTCGCGCGACAGAATGAACGATGCAGAAGATCTACTCATCAAGAGGTAGGTTTTTGGTTTCTTCAATTTCTTGCTTGTTGATTTGCTTCGTGTTCTGTGATTTGACCATTGTGGACTGTTTTGGGAATTGTAGATGGCTCTTATTGCTCGAATTTAGCATCCCTACATTGTGCAATTTAAAGAGGCTTGGGTGGAGAAGGTTAGAGAAAGCACCCCGTTTCAATTGTTATATTGCAGTATGCAGTAATGCACTTTCTACTATGTTTGCATTGTTACTGGATACTGTGAAGATGGAGACATGTAAGTGTATTGGATAATACTTGTGAAGTCCTAGTGTCATGTGAAGTTCATGGGTTGTGTATGTCCAATTACTTACTATTTTGTTATGTTTGTTTTCTCTTTAAATACTTAATAGGGCTGCATTGATGAAAAAATCAATTGGGGTTTACTTTCCAGAGAGGTATTTTTGCACATATATATTTGAAAATATGGCTTCTTTTTTTCCTCCTTAATCTTCCATTTGAAAATATGTTAAATTATTTTGTCCACTCTACTGGCAGTGTTCCAACATCTTTCTAACCAAGGATCAAGATGTTCGCCTAGGTGAGTTCATATATCATATTTGACTACTTTAGGGATAGATTATGACGTTTTCATCCTGAATTTTGTCTGTAATTTCCTGACATTTATATAGGGGATTTTGGGCTTGCTAAGACACTAAAAGCGGATGATATGGCTTCTTCCGTATGTGAGAAATGGGAACTTGTTGCTTTCTTTTTCTTCTTTAAATCCATTTTTTTAAATGATGTTAGGATTCATGCTAACTATTATTCTGTCTAGTTTCTACAACATTGTTGAATCCTACATGTTAGCATCAAAGGAATGAACCTCAAGGAAGAGCAAGAAGAAGGAAAAGTAACCTATGGAAAAACCTTCGAGCAAGTCACAAATTAAGAAAAGGCTTTTGGTTTTACCTCTAGAAACATCCATCATTGCTATTGTCTTGCTTGTGTTGCTAGGTGCCTTCTATGTGGTAATTGCATACTATCATATACAAATGTCTTCATCATTGGCATGCATTTGAATACGAGAGCACAACCATATTTGATTACATAGTTGATGGAATTAATGATGTCATTAAGGCCAATAATTTGCTATTATATTACTATATATATTTGAATTGTGGGATGGATGCTTTTGTAATTTTTATGAGATTTAGTTCATTAGAGTGACATCTTAACTTGTGCATGAGCTTTGGCACCTAAATTGTTAGCTAAAGTAATTAACAAAGTAGCTACTTTGTTGATTGTCCATTAACTTTTGTGCACTTTGAATCCGTGGCAATTGGAGTTTCATGAATGAACATTGCTCCTAGAACAATGATCTTTCAAATTTGATCAGAAGGAAAATTTATGAATATTGAATGACCTTGATCCTAACCAGCAATGTCACTCATGTTGGATCAAGTGACCTCGAAATAATTAAGAAGGGGGGGGGGTTGAATTAATTATTAATGAATCTTTACTAATTAAAAATCTATCCTTCTTAATGTTACTAGATTCAATTAAGCTTTTACTATAATGTTAAGAAAGTAAAGAATAGAAATAGAAACTTAACCAAAAGTAAAAGCAATAATTAAAGTGCATAGCGGAAATTAAAGAGTGTAGGGAAGAAAAAGACAAACACAAGAATTTTATACTGGTTCGGCAACAACCCGGGCCTACATCCAGTCTTCAAGCGACCTGCGGTCCTTGAGATTTCTTTTCAACCTTGTAAAAGCCTTTACAAGCAAAGATTCACAAGGGATGTACCCTCCCTTGTTCTCTTTGAACAACCAAGTGGATGTACCCTCCACTTGAACTGATCCACAAGAGATGCACCCTCTCTTGTTCTCAGTTACAACAACCCAAGTAGATGTACCATCTACTTATACCACAAAGGATGTACCCTCCAATGTGTTAAGACAAAGTTCTCAGGCGGTTAGTCCTTTGAAATCTTTTGTTTAAGGGAAAGGAAAGAATCAAAAGAATTCTCAGACTGTGTCATTTTGAATTCTTTGAAAAGGGAGAAGGGAGATACAAAAGAATTCAGGCGGTTAGTCCTTTGTTCTTTTGGAAAAGGGAGAAGAGAGATACAAAAAGAATTCAGGCGGTTAGTCCTTGTCGAATTCTTTTTGGCAAAGGGAGGAGAGAATGAAAAAGATAAATAACACACTTTTGTTTTCTATGAAAGAACAAGGTTTGAAAACCATAAAACTTAGAAAGCTTTTGGCAAAGGAAGAAGAAGAAGAAGTTTAAGAAGATGTTCAAAAGTATATATGAAAAGTTATATCAAGTTCTTAAAATGCAAGTCAAGGTCTTGCTTTTATAGACTCTTCATGTCTGGTCAAGAAAACCATTGGAAGAGTTATAACCTTGAGAAAATCTTGAGAAAACCATTGGAAGAGTTACATCTCTTGATTT
Organism: Glycine soja; assembly: GCF_004193775.1. Lineage (NCBI taxonomy): Eukaryota > Viridiplantae > Streptophyta > Magnoliopsida > Fabales > Fabaceae > Glycine > Glycine soja. The sequence continues at coordinate 30,099,493 of NC_041019.1, forward strand.
TTATTCAAAACTTGTCACTGGTAATCGATTACCAAAACCATGTAATCGATTACACAAAACATTTTATGAAAAGATGTGACTCTTCACAATTGAATTTGAATTTCAACGTTTAGATACACTGGTAATCGATTACCAATATATTGTAATCGATTACACCATTTAAAAATCAATTGGAACGTTACAAATTCAGTTAAAAGCTTTTGAAATCAAACTTTGCCACTGGTAATCAATTACAGAAAACTGGTAATCGATTACCAAAGAGTAAAAACTCTGGTAACTTAGAAAATTTTGAGAAAAACTTTTCTTGTAAAACAAAATTGTGCTATGTTTGGTTTTTGAAAAATTCTTTTCAATACTTCCCTTGTGAAGTCATCTTCTCTTGAATCTTGATTCTTCTTGATGTCATTTCTTATCTTGATTTTATCTTGATCTTGAACTTGTTGACTCCATCTTGAAATCATTCTCTTGGGCTTTTTGTCATCATCTTTGTCATCATCAAAACTACTTGAATCAACTTGATTCATCATCATGAAGCTTGCTTCTATAACTCAGCAAACAATGAAGCGTGATGAGAGTTGAGAATGCTGTCTTTTTGTCTTCTTTCTAGAATAAAAGCAACAGACCTTCAAAATTGGTAGCAAACAAATCCCCAGTAATTATATATAGAGCTGGAAATTGAACTCTGGAGTTTACATTTAGCTGCAACAGAACAAAATTATAAAAATTGATTCAAGTTAAATACTCATGTATACAGTCATGTATAATATTCATTGCCTTGTACATATCCCATCTAAGGATGGCTCATGAGTTGCCACAACAGAGATAAGTAGTGCGCAGAGGAATCACAAGAAGAGGATAACCATTTATAGTGATCACGAGAGAATATAAGTGAAAGAATATAAAAGATGGCTATATATGAATTATGAAATTTTTATTTTCTTAAAAGGAAAATATCAAATGAAAACATGTGTGGACATAAAATATATTTTTATAAATTAAAATAATATAAGAGATGTGTGAAGATAAAAATATTTTAATATATATTAATATTAATAATTATTATATATAATATTTATTGACATATACTAACACACTTTATTAAAATTTAGATAAAATTCTTATTAATATTTATTGATATATATGTTAATAATATATTAAATATTGTACTTTATCTTGTAAATGCAACACATGTTATTTCACAAATAGGTGTGTCTCATTCATTCCAGTCACTCCATAGCCTTGATCTACCATAATTCCACCTTCCTAGCATGCAAGAGCTCCTGTAACTAGCTGTCTGCACAAAGCATACCAACTCCACCATTCAATTCCTTCCCAAGACCTACCATCAGCTGTGTTTCTTGTGAATAGACTAGGAATGTAATTAGTGAATTGTTTTAGTTACATTCAACACACTATGATTTATATACATCAAATATCTAATAATAGTGTTCATTTACAAGAATAATAAAGAGTACAATAACATTGCCCATGATCTTATGTTACCAATGCTACTTGAGAGTTGAAACTAATTCCTGACATTGTTGGTCAGCAGCTTTGTATGATTTTATAAAAGGTTAGCATTCACTGTTATACCCTTGAAGCATGGTTGGTTAGATGCTTTTTACTTTCATTGCACAACCATACTTTCATTGCCCAACATTATAATGGCTAAAAGATAACTAACTTTGTCTTTGTCTTTTTGTGCTAGCATATTTTGAATGAATGAAGATGCATTGATTCTACTTGGTCAGCCACACTCATTCATTTTATTTCTCTCTCAAACTTGATTCTACTTTTTAACTTCTGCTCATTCATCATTTCCTTCTTGCATGCCCTTAATCTTGTTTACTTTCTTCTTGTTACAGTCTATATTCTCTGGCTTTTTTAGTAATGATTGTTGGTTGATGTTCCTTCAGGACTGCAACCAAGGTGAGTGAGATGCTGGGAAATGTCAATACAAGTAGTGCTCTTTCAGCTTTTGAAAAGATGGAAAAGAAAGGTAACAAAATTCATTGAGTCTACTTTGGTTGTTTGGATATATAAATAATACTTCTATATAACCTGGCATGTACTTAATGTGTACTCTAACCACACCACATACAAACATATAATTTCATTGCCATTCCCGAGATATTTTGAGGTTCTATGCTTCCTATCCAGCTCCCCTTTCTTTTTTCTTTTTGCAAACTGATAACGAATTAGCATATGCATAAAAATTATAAAATGAACTCAAGCAACACAACTTACTCTTTCTAAGAACCAAAGATAGAACTACGATTTAGCAAGGTTTTAGGAATATACACCCACAACTATGACTTAGGCATTCTTGACACTAGTGACTTCTATGTTGTGATGTCTCTATATAACAATCTAGTGTTTTGACATATTGGGGAAAAAACAAGATTTAGCTTACCCTTGTATTAGAGACAAGATTCTCAATAACAGTCTTTTGTTGATCAAGTTGAGCTTTCAAAGAACTGACATTATCCTGCAACATATTAAAAGCATATAATGAGCTTTCCGTTATGCGATATGCATAAAAGCCCCAGACTATTTGAAATCTAAGTAAGAGTCAAAAACCTAAAAATAATGACATTCAAATTTCCAATTGAAATCTTTGAGCAGAAAACACTAGCTAAGCCAGGTGCCTGCTTAGCCTGGTAAATTTAGCTTACATTCTAATTTCTATAACTTTGTTGTGTGACAAAATTCTGTTGTTATTGTTTCCAAGACTCAATTGTAAATTTTTAGTTATATCTCAGCATGTTCATGATTCAAATGCATTCAACATATATGTTAATACACACTGACACAAGCTCATGCTAAATACGCATGCAAACAAAGATGAACTTAATATTTGATTCTTCAATGCAGCATGGTGCTAGAAAGCTGTGAAAATAATAAGTTATATAAATGGATCCACCTAAGGAACTCTTCACAAGTTTCAATTTATTTCATGTTATAATAGGAGAATAAATTACATGTAGGCTATTTGCTGGTTTTATAGTTGTGTCTAAGATTTTATTCCTGATTGAGTTACAAATATTTTGTGTACATTATCAGCTGAATTGAAGAAGAAGAGAACAAAACCTAAAAGACCATCTATTAAGTCTCTAAACAGTGTTCGATGTTCATTCACCACAAGGATACTTGATGAAGATGAAGCACTTCTTAGTTCAATTAAAGCAAGAGGTACTTTACTTAACTGCTTTTTGTTTTTGCTACAGAAGGGGTAATATAAGGTTGTTTAATTTACATTAAAATACTCTCTGTGTTGCACTTACTTTTGAAATTGATATATGTGCAAAGTTTGATTTTTAAAATTCTAAGCTTGATTTTTAAAGTAGCAGTCAAATTTGTTGCAATAAGCTATTAGAAGACCATATATAGTATTATAGTGTGCTTTGTGTATATTATGTGGTTTCTTCTTTATGGAAATATATTGTGTATATTATGTGATTTTTAAAGGATAATGATGAATTTTATATAATTATCTTCAAAGTCATACCAATGGTAATTATCTAATCAGCAATTATATACTTAGTTTCATGAATGTTTAATTATATTTGTTGATTATTACTTAGATAATATTGTAATTATAAATACACAGCTTTACATATTAAAATCAATATTTATAATTAGAAAACTATTTTATATGTTACTAATAATCAATAAATATATATATTTATTATTGATTATTAGTAACATATAAAATAGTTTTCTAATTATAAATATTGATTTTAATATTATATAATAATATTTATTGATTATTAGCAATATTGATAATATCGTAATATTGATTTAATTTACCTAAAATTTAATTGCAGGTAATTCAACATTTAACATTGGTGCTCAAGTCAGGAACGATGTAGAAATATGTAGTTTCTAAGACGGTGCTGACGTCACCGATGTGGAAACGAACATATTCTACATCGTTTGTGAAAGAACGACCGAGTTAGAAGATGTAATTTCTACATCGGTGGCTTGGATAGCACCAATGTAAAAAATGCGACTTTCAAAGACGATGGTGGGGTTAGGACTGATGTAGAAAATGTTGTATTTCTACAACGATGGATTTGGGAATGATGTCAAAACATAACACTAACAACGACGTCTTATTCTACATCGGTTGACCATCGATGTAGAATGTCGTTTTCGATCAATGTAAAAAGCGCGCTTTGTAGTAGTGGAAATAGCTTAGTCTAAGAGAGTTCTTCTTCTTTCCCATCTTCACCTCATAACATTGGATGCTTCAAGCACCAGGTGCCACAAGTTACATAGATTGCATAAGAAAGGACAAATTTGGAGAGGAGATGAAGAAGAAATGTACACTTGATGGTGTAAAGGTAAGTTTAATCTTGTGATTTGTCTCCTCCTTTCTTTGTGATATGCTACTATGTGTTTGACCTAAGAATACCATTTCTAAAATTGACTTTATTCATTCAAAAAATCAGATTAACTACTATGAAATTGACTGTTTGGTATCTGATGTAGCTCCATGTGGAGCTTGTAAGTCTTATATCTTCTTCATCAATGAAGTCCGTTGCTTCTTGAAGATCAATGATAGCGGAATGGAAAAGGAGGAAAGGTGATTTGAGACACCACTTCATGGAGAAGATGAGTCAAGAAGAAGCTCACCACCATAGGAAGCCATGGATAAGAGCTTGAAGGTAGGAGAAGATGAGTGATGGGAGAGGGAGAGAAGGGGCACGAAATTTGTGCCTCAAATGAGGTCTGAACTTTGAAGTGTAATTTTTCAAATGATCAAAGTTAAAAAAAATATACACACAAGACCTCTATTTATAGCCTAAGTGTCACACAAAATTGGAGGAAAATTTTAATTTCTATTCAAATTTCACTTGAATTTGAATTTGAATTGGTGGAGCCAAATTTGAAGCCAAAATTTCTCTAATTATGATTAGTGAATTTTAGCTATGGTTCAGCCCACTAATCCAAGATCAAGTCCAAGATTTTCCACTAAGTGTTCTTAGGTGTCATGAGGCATGTAAAACATGAAAGACATGCACAAAGTGTGACTATATGATGTGGCAATGAAGTGTAGCAAGCAAATGCTCACCTCTCCCTTAAGATGGTCCAAAATTTAATTGGACTGAACTTCTCCCAATTCAATTAAATTTATCTTCCAACACACACATCAAATAGTGCACTTAATGCATGTGAAATTATAAAATTACCCCTAATACAAAAACTAGTCTAGGTGCCCTAAAATACAAAGGCTGAAAAACCCTACATTACTAGGGTACCCTCCCTACACTATGGAACCTTAAATACAAGGCCAAAAAATAATAAAACCTTAATCTAATATGTACAAAGATAAGTGGGCTTATACTTAGCCCATGGGCCCAAAATCTACCCTAAGGCTCATGAGAACCCTAGGGCCTTCTCCTGCATCTCTGGCCCAATCTTCTTGGAGTCTTCTATCCAATGTCCTTGGGTGGGGGGATAGGATTGCATCAGTATCCCTGCAAGTTCTGTTGTAGCAAATTCCAAGGTGAAGGTGTCACGTTAAAGTTTCTTTCATGTTTGAACAAATTAGTTAATTTCTTTGCATCTCACTTTCCCTTTTTTGTTATCATCACTTTGTTTATTTTCTTTTTCAATTTGATTCAATTTGGGTTCATATAGATGTTTGTTAAGTACTTCAAAATTGTGAAAGTATATGGATATGTTCTATCATACACTCAAAAAAGGTATGATTTTTTTATTGAGTTTGTAAAAAAGTAACAAGTATTGGTTATTTCAATATCAGCATTCTATTGCTCTTACATGTTATTTTGCATTCATTTGTTTAGGTATTGTAGTTCACTCTAAAAAAAAGGTATTTGTTTCTCTCTCTTTCTTTGTACGTGTGTATTCATATCATAGGCCATTTGAATTTATTACATAGTCTTAAAAGAAGAGTGTACTTCAAATTTTACAAGAGCCATTGTGTAAGAGCTGTTATGAATGTCTTACAAAATTCTCTTAGAGTATGTTTGGATAGAGAATTTTAACTAAGGAAAGTAATTTATCAGAGAATTTGAATTTCTGTAATCTAGAATTCATTGTTTGGATGTTTTTTTGTGAAGAATTTAAAATTTTGGAATTTTAAAACAGAATTTTAAACAACTGAAAATCTGAAATTTCAATTTCCTTCTAAAAGGTGAGAAATTGAAATTCTCTTCTTACTGTCTTCTTCAAGAAATACCATATGAGATTGTGGAACATCGATCGGGTCTGAGCATAGAGGAACACGTATAACTAGCAAACCAATCATATATTTTCTTTTTTTTCATTTTTTTTCACCCTCATAATTTTAACTTATTTTATCCAAACACAAAATTTTGAAAATAAAAGAATTTCAATTGAAGTATTTGAAATTCTTAGAATTTAAAATTTCTTAGAATTTTAAATTCCTCCATCCAAACACACTCTTAAGTTAATCTTATGTACAGAAAGCAATTTCAGAGGCTATGGTTGGGGATGTGGAAAAAGGAGAGAGGTTTCTTGATGGTTCTCTTAACAATGAAATTCATAGTGAAATTTGTGATTGATCTAAAAGATCCACACAAAGAGAAAAACAATGAAATTACCTTATAGCTACATTTCACCATAAGGTAATTGTTATTTAGTTGAATGAATTTTTAAGAATTTTTTTTTTGAAAAAAGGTAGCGCTTGAATACTTCTTAATATGATTTTTTTATATCTTCGTAGTTTTATGTCTACAAGGTTGTATTCTATAATTTTATCTTTGCTTCATCTTTTATTTGTGTTACTTCTATATGAAATGGATGAAATTTTCAAATTAATTAGATTTGGAGTTTGAGTTTGTTAGGCATTGAAGTTCTCTACGGTTTCAAAAGGCTCATGATATGGTTGGAACTTGGAGGACTAAGAAAAGAATTCGGGATCACAACTCTACCAAGAGCTGAATAGGAGTGACTATAAAGCTTTAATTATGTTTAAATGCATTGAATCGAGGATGTCTCGCACTAAGGCTTTTCTTATGTTAAATCACTTGTACAAGCAATTGCCAAATCTTAATAGTAATACCTCCTACTACATTTCTAAAAAAATGTATATCCAAGAATCATCAAATAATCAGTCATTATGCTTTCAAAATGTAAAGATTTTTTATGTGATATTTTATTTCTACTAAACACATACTATTTATGTTCATCTTTCAAGCAATAATTGAGGTATATTAACATTTTCATATACTTCCTCTTCTATTTTGTTAATTTTTTTGACAACCCCATGACAAAAAACTGCAGAGCAATATATGAAGACAGAGCAGTTAGAGAAACTAGCAAAATCGAAAGATTTGTGTAAGCAAGTTCTTATTATTACTTTCTTGATAAGGGTATGCATTTTGCCAGTATTTTTAAGTACATATTTTTTATACTGAAGAAAAATTAAAATTGTAAATTATTAATTTCTTTATATTCATAAGTGTGGTTCAAAGACCATGCCAACATTAAGAACAAACATGAGCTTTTTAGCTTCATTTGAGATGTAACATTAGAAAATTATTTATCAACCCAATACCCAAATTAGAGGATTGACGGACATTTCAAAGTTGCAATGTACTTGAAAAATTGGGTGAATACATGCAACCAATTATTTAGCCTTCACAATTAACTTGGTAATTTTCTTGATTTGTTTTTACATGGATGTTTATTAGTGCATATTCATTATCATGCTACATTCAGAATATGGTCATTTAAGATGTGTCTGATTTTTTTGTGCTTAATATCTATATCTTTTCACTATTTTTATGATTTTTTTTCATATGAAAATATGGACTTGGACTACTATACTACAATATGATAAAAGAAACATATATATAATTTGTTTTGTTTGGTCATGTTACATTTTTTGAATGGACAATTTGGTTTTTCTTAATTAGAAATCTAATTATTTTTGGTATGTTTTGTAATTGCTATATAAGGGTTTGAAGTTTCTTGGTTTGGTCTAAGATAAACAGACTATTGCTCTAGAAACCCATTTGCTCAATTCTTTCTTTCATGGTATTTCACTTCTCTTATTTTTATGATTTTGGTGTGGCTTAATTGATGGGTTATGGAGAAATAGCTAAATATTTATTTAATTTATTCTATACTACTTTGCGGGTTGAAAGCTAGGTGTTTGGTTAAATGCCCAAATGTACTTTGAGATTTTCTTTGGCTATGCAGAAAAGATTTCTACTTATTTGTTCTTTTAATGTTTTATATGGATAATGTTATATGAGTCTTTGCACATTTTGTTTGAATGATATTGTGCTTTTTTTTATTCATTTTGGATTGATTTATGAGTTGCAAGTTATGTGTTTGGTCTAATGCCCAAATGAACTTTGAAATTTTCTTTGACAAGGTTTATTGGTTGGTTTTTTAAATAATGACGTTACATTCAATGCATACTCACTGTCACGCTACATTCAGAATATGGTCATTTAAAATGTGTTTGATTTTTTGTGTGCTTAATATCTATATCTTTTCGCTTTGCAAATTTGTCTGGAAAGGAAGAATGGAAGAAGAAAGGAAGTGCCTGAGTTTTTTTTTGCTTTGTTTAGTTAACTTCTTTCTTTCACTATATTTCATTTCTCTTATTTTTATGATTTTTTTATATGAAAATAGCAACTTGGATTGCTTTAGTACAATATGATAAAAGAAACATATATATAATTTGTGTTTTGTTTGGTCAGTTTATTATAAAAATTGCGAGGGGTGAGTTTATTATAAAAGAAGTTAATACAAAAATCAAATAATCATAATTATTAAGACAACATTATCAAATACCATAAACATACACAAACATTCATTAGTCCAGCACACACTCAACAAATAGTCATCATTTGTCCATAGTTCCAATCAATCATGCTCAGTATGATGCATGCACTTGATCTCAACTCTCAAATGCAATGTGATACCATCCCCAAGCAAATAGCCTAAGCGTGTCCACACAACACTGTCACGTAGGAAAACTAGGCAGTAAGTGTCGAGGTCACCCAGTCGTGCACAGGCAACTCCCCCCACGATGATCAGCCTGAGTCTCAAGGGAGTTCCAAACCGAGTGACATACCCCCAAGTACAAATATTCCTCCTCATGAGAAACTACAAGTACTTACTGACAAAGTTTATACTATTTCCATGTCATATGAAGTATGAAACATGGGCACCATCAATGCACTGGCCGTGGATAATTAAAGATTCTAAGCTATCCCCTTCCAGAAATGCTTAAAACTCTTTAACCACTCTATTTCCCCCACCAGGGATATCCAACAAGGTCAGTGCACCCCCCATGTATATACACAACATACAACGTATGAAACATGGGCACTATCAATGCACTGACCATGGATAATTAAATATTCTAAGCCATCCCCCTCTAGAGATGCTTAAAACTCTTTAACCACTCTATTTCCCCCACCAAGGATATCCAACAAGGTCACTACACCCCCATGTACATACACAACATAACATCATCACAATGCATTTTCAACATCATCAACATTTCATCTCAATATCACTCTCAACATCAACATCATCTCATCTCAATGACATTATCAACAACAACAACATCATCTCATATTATCATAATCATCAATAACAACATCAATTCATATTAACACAATCATTCAATAACAACATCATCTCATATTAATATCATCATAAACATCAACATCACCTCATATCAATTAATGTCATCAATAGAAATATCATCAGTAAGTCACACTCTGCATATACATATATAGTTCATACTTGCGATTCACACTCCTCAGGTCTTCAAACAACACAAGTCTAATAGAAACAATAATGTTATTCATCAATAATAGATATATCGCATCCCATTAGTCAAAAACATTGTTTTCTTGAAAACCAACATGCAACATGGATAGGCATACATTCCTATAGTTAGGTTCCCTGACTCCAACTATGGTATTAAAAACTGTAAACTATAATAAACTCCCCTCACCTATTGTGAGCTCTCCTTTAGTTCCTCTTTGTGTCACTCAGAGGTCTCTCTTGTTCATGCTCGTCAGTCCAAATGCAAGGTTCTATATACCAAATTGAAGGAAATTTAGTATAGATTTTAGAAACAAGGTTAATGACAACATTCGGGGTCAAATACCCCAGTCAAAACATAAAGGGCTGAGGGGTGTTTCACTAAAAAGAGACATCATTTTAAAATTCCGATCACGCCAATGTGATTGAGGTTCAGTGAAGGTCACGAAAATAACATCAATGTTATAAAAAGATAACTTTTACATTATCTCATTTTTAAGGGTTTTTCAAAGGAAGTATAAAAACACCCTATTATAGTACCCAAAACACAAGAGACACTAAGAGAAACTCAAACTAACTAGGAGAAAGGCTTAGAAGTCAAGATTACCTCAGAGAAGTTACAAAAAGGAAGGATTGAGGGAGTTTTCTCCACCAAATCCTTGAGGAGGATTCTGCTCCGATTAAAATGTTCCTCTTGGTGTGGGGGTTCGGTGGTAAGCAATGGCGGCTCGTGGTGGCCACCGGTGGTCGTGGGTGGTGGAGAAGGAGGTGTTAGGGTTTGGGTGGCGTTTGGAGAGGAGGAGAGAGTGAAAATCGTGTTTTTCACGCTGAAAAACGTATTTATAATATGTAGATCTCACTTAGCGAGCTCGTCTCGCTAAGCAGAACTCCACTTTTTGCGCGTAGCGCGACAATTCGTGCTGAGCGCAACTCCCTCTGCACTAAGTCTCGCTCAGTGGGCCAATTCGTGCTGAACTTTGTGTTGGCATCATCTTCTTTTAACCACTTGACACTAGATTTTTGACATAGGATTGACTCTTGAACTTTTTATTTCCTCCAAAAGTGTTGCACAATTTCCTTCCTTTCACAAGCCACTTCAAAGGATAACCCATCCATCTCCTCCTTCAAATCCAAGTTGTTTATAGTGCACACCAACCCCTATAAAGTAGCCTTCTATTCATCAAATTTTTCCATACTCCACTTCTTAATCTCATTTTTCAACAACTTTAGTCTATTATTGTTCGCTTCCGGCAAGTGCACTGGATTGCACAACTAGTATAAAACAGTAAGAACCGAGTATTGAACTCTCGGGGAACTTGTATTATTTGGTAAGCTATTTCAGCAAACTGGTGTCTGGTGTGTAAAGATAAGTGTGAATATGAACAAGTGTGTAAAGTATTTGTGCAAAAAGGAAAATCATGCCAGAGAAATGATGTGTAAAAACAAGTAGAAAACACGTTGACCTTCCTAATAGGTGCCTGATACTAAAAAGATATTCTCTATTTAACAATGCTCATGTGTTCCTATGGTGTCTCTTGAGATACTAAACCCCAATTCCTCATGATAGTTTAGCCTAATCCTGATCAAGCATTGTCCGCAGATTCCTCTTGTTGGACTAAACTCAACCAGGACCACATTAAGACACACATACACAACTAAATTATCGCACCTCGATTCCTCGTGATAGTACGACAACTTAGTTCTGTACTATCAAGGACTTTAGAATCAGACCAGTTTCCACTGTTGAATGACCCTAACAAAGCATGCATCTACGTGGTCAAGGTAAAGGCATATTGGAGTGAAAAGCAGATAGCACAGAGAACACACAAAACATCATTAAATAGATAGAAATATATTTACATCAGGTACCTACAGGGAAGATCCAATAGAGGATTTAACTTTCCATAACCAGGGAGCCTTCTTTACAACAAAGAGAAGAACAAGATGAAAGATTGAAAAAATACAAGTGGTGTGGATGTCTCCTTCACCTCTAGGATCTCACAATCACTCACAAACTCATCTCAAGCTTTCAAACCGGCTCCTGCTTCAAGCTCTAGTCTTTGTAGATCTTCACACAGCAAAATCTCTCTAAACTCTCTGGAACTTGGACCTTTCTCTCTCTAGAATCTCTAGACATGCAAAGCTCTGAATCCCAGTCCAAACTCCCTCACAAAATCTGATTTCTGGCTTAAATAGGTGGCTTTGTTCGTGCTCATGTGCTTAGCGCAATTATGGACCGCTTAGCGTACATTAGTGAATTTTGGCTTAGCGCGTGCCTTTCTCGCTTAGCGGATGGACTGAAGCGGTGTGCTTAGTGAGATGAAGTGGTGCGTTTAGCGAACCTGTACATCTCATCTTCTTCCAGAGTCTTCCTCGCGCTTAGCCCATGAGTGTTGCGCTTAGCCCATAAGTGTTGCGCTTAGCGGATGCTCGCTAAGCCAACAGATTGGTTTAGCGAGAAGGTGAAAAACAACACTTTTCAAAGCTTGCCTAATTAACCTGAAATTGAGAGAAAATGATTATTAAAAACACAAAATGGAAGTACTAAGTATTTATTAGCTATACTTAATAGAAAATACTTATAACACTACAAAATAACCATAAATTGGAAGAGTTTGATACAATTTACACATGTTTTATACACAAAAGTTAGTCGTATTCACCGACTAACAACTCCCCCAAATTTATAGTTTTGCTTGTCCTCAAGCAAAAAGAGAACAACTTACTTGTCCTCAAGTGACAATAACATGCAGTGACTATGTACAAAGGTGTATGCAACAAAAGTTACTGATTTATGAGAATGAAGCAAAATGCCCTCATCACTTGTCTTTCACAAGGTATGCAGTTATCCAAAGAGAAGAATAAAATCTAACCTGAACAATTAGATGGAGTTAGGCTTAAGATAGATATCAAGGAAAGTAGCTTAAACCACAATCTCACGGTTACTGTTTCACTCAAGCACAATTGTTTAAGCTATTCATTAATAGCAACTAACAAAAGATCCAATCTTTGCACTTCATCTCATGCCATAAAGTAAAAAATGTATCAACTGAATCAGAAGGACTTTCCCAGGCTTGTAGTGAGGCTTGGCTACAAAAATTCATAGGCTTTTCTAGGATTCAAAGGCTTAGATTCTAAGAGAGCACAAATCCTAGACTTATCCCAATGGTCTTTTTAATACAATTGGCTTATTCACTAGCTTTTCACTTTCATTTGCTTTTGACCTTGTTACATCAGCACACTTTTCTTCTTTCTTTCTTTCCATTTTTTAACAGACAACTTGTGTGTTGTGTGCGCTGATGCTTTATCTCTTTCTTTGCATCCCAATTAGTTCCACTCCCCCAAATTTAGGGTAAATTTTCCTTGAACTATATGCTCTCCTAGAATCTAAACAAGGTATATGGAGATAATTATTTAAGTTCAGGGTTCAAATTTTTGACAATATCATTCAGCTCAAAAAATGTGCAAAGGATATAATTATCATTCAAGGTAAGCTTTTTGGTCAAAAGGCTTGTGTATGTACAATCATGGCCTTCATCATGTCCTCATTTATACATTTCATTCTAAAATTCAAAGATTCATGCAAAGATTATTACTCACAGGTAGTCGTTCACTCACAGAGTGAGGTCACACTCTCACCGGTTTTGGTTCAAGATTTTCTTTCACAATCAATCTGTCTACTGACTAACAATTCTAAATGCAAGTTCACATTCTTGTTCTTTGTTTGTCTAACATACATACTTGCTCAAACTCATGAAAAGAAACACAAACTCCATCAAAATCATGCACTCAATTCAAAATAAAAGCATACAACCATTTTCATAAGTCAATAAAAGTGCTTCACTTCCATATCTTTAAAAACCAAGTTAAACTGTTCAAAATGCTTCAGAATAAGCAAACCAAGTATCCAAAAATAAAACTAGCAATGTATATAAACATAAAGGAAATACTGTATTAAAACCACAATTAAAATAATAATAAACCAAAAAGCAAAATGTGTCATCAGGAATCAACAATGTCAACAGTGTCTAAACTGGGGAATCAGTGAGAGCAACAACTTCTCCAGATGGCGAATAAAAAAGATCGGCAATTCCTCCAACTGGGGAAGTAGGAAGGTCAGCTGTTTCTCTGGCTGGTGAATCAGGAGGGGTAGCCGCTTCATCTGATGATGCATCAGAGATGATAATCAGAGGTGGAGATGGGGGAACTACTTCACGCTCAGGAGAAGACAGTGGATTCACCACTGGAGATTGTGGGTCAGTTGGCTCTGGATCAACCTGCACAGGTGTGGGCTCAGGCAGAGCAGCCTTGTTGGGTCTCACCAATGGAAGTTGAGCTTGAGGCCAGGCTACTTGCTCAAGAAAATGCTCCATAGTTATGATTGGCTTGTTATGAGCCAACTCTTGCAGGCTGTGCATGATAATAAACTGTCCTCGAAATAAGCTTTGTAGCATAGGGATTAAAGTTTGTGAGCTTTGGACATCCTGTCCTACGGTTACTGATGGAGGAACTGGAGTGGATGATGAAGGGATGTCTTCTATTCTAACTCTTTTTCTCGATGCCATCTGTAACTAAAAAGAACTAAAAATTCCTTAGACCAAAATTGCTCAGGTTTAACAATAGAAATAAAGGCTAAAATTAACAATAGGCGCTTAGCGGGATACAGCTCGCTTAGCGCACCATCAAAAACATAACATATCGGCTTAGCTGGAGCCAAGCTCGCTTAGCCCAATAGTTGTTGTGATGAAATGGGCTTAGCTTAGGTAGACTCGGCTTAGCACAAGGCTTCCAACACAAAATTTTCAAAGTTACCTTGGCTTAGCGATTCAGCCTCGCTTAGCCACAAGTATCTCAATAGGAGGATGAGTGTTCATCCTCACAAGATGAACTCGCTTAGCGCGTTAAGCGTGCTTAGCGAGTTCGTCTGGAAACGCATATGTTCAATGAATTTTGATGAACTTGCTTAGCGTAGCATGCTCGCTTAGCGAGTTCATCGCGTTCTCTAGAAAAGCAGAAAATGCAGTTCATTTCCTTGTCTTTTTAAGCCTCTAAAAGGCATTATCAAACATGCAAGACAATTGAAAATATCTACACAGCACAATCATATAAAAAGTCCTAATTTTTACCTACTCTAAAATTATGAAAAACCCTAAAGATTGAAAACTAAAATCTATGGTTTTTTCTACCCTAAGGTTCAACCACAAAAAAGAATGAAGGGAGTAAGGAATTTACTTGTATCGTTGATGCTTTGATGCAGAAGAAGATGAAAATGCTGGAAAATGAGTGCGAGAGAAAGGGTGCAGGCAGTTCAGCAGTTTCCAACAAGTATGAGTGTAACTGCCATTACACTTACATAAGCCATTTTGCTTTCTCAAAGTGACGTTTGGTTTTTCGAAGATGCTCGCTTAGCGGCACCATGGGCTTAACCAAACTTTGAAATTCAAGTTTTTTTTAGCACACAGATTTGGCTTAGTGCGCGGGTAAGTCCGCTTAGCGAGGTCTACAGATCAGAAAAGCTGCAACTCTCACTAAGACGGGATCTGGGCCGGCTTAGCTAAAATGATGCATCTTAAGTACAGAGGAGCATGCACTTAGCTGATAAGGACTCGCTTAGCGCTCATGTTGCTGCAAGGAATTCAGTTTAGCCGCCATGATTGGCACTTAGCTTTATGAACCCTAGTTTTGGCCACAAAGAACTAAGCTTGGCGGAAACGTATCGCGCTTAGCCAAAGATAATATTTCGCTTAGCGGTTAGGCTTTCGCTTAGCCAAATCCAAATCGAATTGAAGTTGGCTTAGCTCAGCCTTGGCTAGCTTAGTGGACCAAATCAGCCTCAGATGCAAGGGTTGGGCACTAAGCGCTTGAGACTCGCGGCTTAGCGCATGACCAAAGATGCGCTTAGCGCGAGGCTTGCGCTTTGCAAAAAGACTATTTTTTTTCTTCAGAAAAATGCTTTCTAAGTTATTTTTCAGTCCCTTCCTCAACAAATTGAAACCCTTATATCTAACATTCAAGGATAAGCTGATATACTCCACTGCACAAATTATAAAGCAAGTTCCACATGATATAATGCATGAAAAACAAAGATAACAGAAATTAAAACTGGGTTGCCTCCCAAGAAGCGCTTCTTTAACGTCATTAGCTTGACGCATAGCTTAATACCTTCAAGGTGGCATGTACGTGACATAGAACACATCTTCCTTGCAGTTTCACCTTTTAGCTAGAAATTCCATGAACTTCGTGTAGAATGGAAGTACAATCCAAATTATTTCAAGCAAGGTGGTAGTGGTTAAAGAAAGAATGGCACTTAAGGTTTCCTCATGCTCTTCTTGGCTTTTTTTCTTGAATCCGTTGACGAGGAAGGTTATTGATTTGGAGAATACTTTCTTGATTGTTTTCTACTGTTGAGTACTTCTCCCATTGTTGTTGTGCTTGTTCCTCATCTTTTTCTCTTGACTCATGCTCTTTTACAAGGTTTTCCTCTTGAGCTTCAACCTTTACAAAGTATTTTTCTCGTTTGGTCATAAATTGAGTCACTTCTTCTACCAGCACACCAACCTGGATTTCTACACTTTGGAGTCCTCATTGAGTTGATTTAGTTGTTTCCTTGAATTGCATCAACAATTTATCCAGATTGGAACCTCTTTCTGCTTCATTTTGATAGTAAGGTTGTAACTCTGGTCCCCTTGAAAGTTTTCTATTGAGTAGCTCTTGCCAAAATGAATTTCATGATTTTTCATTGAATTTTGATTGGCTTTTGAGCTAGCATGATATGCCATGAATTCCTCAAACACACTTTCAAGATTAGGAGTTTTTTCTTTTTCATATTGATTGTACGGACTTAACTCCTGCTTCCACCCTTGATCGTGTGCAATCAAGATATTCATTTCTCCCCTTAAAAAGCTCCAAATCTCATGGAACTAAATCATCTGCAGAAGATTTACTATGCATACAAGCACTAACAAAAGCAGCAGTCACCAAATCAAGAGGAAAACAAACAAAAACAAAAACAAATATTCTCAAGTAATAAAAGGATAAAGAATAGATACCTAAGACTGAATTAACTTTCCAAATAAAAAGAAGTTCCCCGACAACGGCGCTAAAAACTTGTTCGCTTCCGGCAAGTACACCGGATCGCACAGGTAGTATAAAATGGTAAGAACCGAGTATCGAACTCTCAGGTGTCATACCCTAATTTCGTACGGGGACCTTTGCTTGGTGGCATGCAACTTTCATTTAACCATTTTGAGGTACTTGGCACCCATCGTCAGGCAATTTGTGAAGTTCTGTGACATGCCGGAACTCAAAAGGAAGCATCGTTGCACAATTCGTGGGGTTCCGTAACATTCCGTAAGTCAAAAAGGGGATGATTATGTAATCCGCAAGGTTCTGTAACATTACGGAAAGAAAACATGTATCGTTACGAAATTCGTAAGTTTCCGTAACTTTACGGAAAAAGAATCACCAAAAAAAAGGCAGGGGGTGTATTTAGCAGAAATGGGGGTGCAAATAGCAACCAGACCCAGTTGGGCCCTCCTGAAGATTCCTCCAGAAGCATCCTTCTGGAGGAAGTCACCTTGCTTGCCTGGGCGAGCTGGGTGGCAAGCATCTCCCCCATTTTTCTATAAATAGGGGGAGAAATGAAGAAGAATTTCGTTGAGCCCTCCTGGTAATTCAAGAATCACTTGAAATTAGTGAAAAAAATTGGTTCCGTGAAGAAAATCCGAGCCGAGGCGCTTCCATAAGGTTTCCATGGGGATTTTCGCGAAGATCTTTAGTCGTTCTTCAACGTTCTTCGTTCATTCATCATCGTTCTTCGGTCTTCAACGGGTAAGTTTCCAAATCGAGCTTTTCAATTCATTCTATGTACCCGTGG
Source organism: Glycine soja (assembly GCF_004193775.1). NCBI lineage: Eukaryota > Viridiplantae > Streptophyta > Magnoliopsida > Fabales > Fabaceae > Glycine > Glycine soja. Next base: position 30,117,155 of record NC_041019.1, read on the forward strand.
TGGTCCCCATTTGTTTTTACATGCTTTTTATTTTCATTTTATTTACTTTCCGTACCCCCTTTTGACGTGCTTTAGTCATTTGCTTAAGTCATTTTCTCATCTAATCAAAAAATAAAATAAATTTCCACCGATCGTTTGAATTATAATATCCGTTAGTTTCTGTTAAAATGAAATCCGACCATTCGGTCATGCCGTAACTGCGTTGGAAACCAAAAAAAGGGTAAAATAATAATATAATAATAAAAAATATCTTTTAGTAAAATAAGTAAAAAAATCAATCGGACGTTTCTCTTTGGGATTTTTCTTTCTTAATCAAACCGACTAATAACCAAAGTGAAATTAAGGCTAAAATCAACTCATAAACCAAACTTTTGACGTTGCCTTAAAAAGCCATTTTCAAAGGTCCAAAGCCTTGAAATGGTCTTTTCCGCTTTTATCGATTAAGTGTAAATTTCAAAAGGGCTAAAATCAACATGTAGCTTTATTACCTCTTTCAAAAATAAAGAGAACATTAATGGTCCAACGCCTTAATGTCTTCTCTCTTTTCAAAAAGAATCGAAAGTTTGTTTAATGGTCCAACGCCTTAAATAACCTTTCATTCAACAAAAACATATCTTGCAAAAAAGGATAAAAAACAACTTAACCAAACACTTTGTTCACAAAGAACTACGTAGGTCTGATTTCCTTATCGCAATTAAGGAATACGTAGGAGCAAGGGAAACACCCTCGTCGACCGCAAAAAGATAAAAAAATATAAAAAGTACAAAAATAAATAAAGACGTAAAAGGGAACATAAAAATTGAAGTCATATTTGCACATTTGATTAAAGGCTGCCGTCTCTTGTGACGGACGTGTGGGGTGCTGATACCTTCCCAGTGCGTAAATACAAGTCCCGAACCTTTCACTTAAAGTTCATAGATCACGTCTTTTCCGGTTTTTCTGACGTTTTCCTCAAATAAACGTTGGTGGCGACTTCGCGCGTACTCCTTTCTTGGAACACGCACCCGTGAGTCACGCGTCGCCCTCCCGCCGAAGGGTAGGTTGCGACAGTTGGTGACTCCACTGGGGACTATTTTTTGAGAGTTAGACCATTTAATCTTGTGCAATGTTTTATCATGACATCCTCGTTTGTTGGTTTCCCTTTATTTTTATTATGTTCTTTGTATATAACTCTTTGATGCTTTTAGTGTGTTTCAAAATGTATGCATAAGGTAAATATTTATTCATTTGATGCACACAAACACCAACACTATTTGCACACACTGTGAGTTGAAAAAGGGCCCTATACTCGGGTTCATGGGAACATAAGGAGTGGAGGTGAATCTGTGATCATGCTAGGTCTCCGACTTGCTTGATTACAGTGAACCCTCATCTAGAGTTTTCCTCTTTGAAAATGTATTGTTGCTAGTAGTCCCTACTGCTACAATATGTTCTTCGAAGGGGATGATACCTCTAGAGACCTTCAAGAGAGATATGACCACCTTGGGAATTATCACTAAAAGCCTTGTTAGCTCCCTCCCATATAGGTCCCTTGAATAGGGGCACAGAGCGGACATGCTGCGTGCCATTTTTCACACTGCCATGCATAAGTGTCACGTACCCTTTTGCTTATATTTTGTGAATATTGTCATACTGTACATTCCCGTGTTGCGCCTTTCGCATATGCATCACGCACATTGGAAAACCAACGAACGGTCCGTGTCACCTTCTTTAATACATACGTCGGGCACTTTGCTACCCCAAGATGTTGTATCTAAGAAGGAGACAATTTCCCGGGCTCCCGTGTTCATAAATTGCATTTGTGTCATATGCATTTCTTCATGCATTCATCCATTCCACCCATGATAGATGTCAGAGTTTTGATTCACGCTAGATTTTGTTTCACTTTAGTAAAACATGGGATCAAGTCAAATGCCTTCACTTAAAAAGAGGTTCAATCAAGTCGAGGTCAAGAGCCTTGGGACGACCAGTCTAAAGGAGTTAGGGCAGTTAATGGGTCAGCTCCAGCGGCAAGCTTTTCGCAAAGATTACGGTAAAATCTGGGACTTAGCCATGGTAGAAGTCTCTACAGAGGCCATTGCCTCCCTTGCCCAATATTATGATCAGTCGATGGGGTGCTTCACCTTTGGGAACTTCCAGCTATCACCCATGGTAGAAGAATTTGAAAAGATCCTAGGGCGCCCTCTAGGGGGAAAGAAACCCTACCTCTTCTCAGGGTTCTATCCCTCATTAACTAGAATTTCCAAAGATAGTCCATATCTCGGTGCAGGAATTAGACATAGGAAGCAAGTCGAAAATAGGGTGGTTGGAGTATCGAGAAAATATTTGGAGGCAAGAGCAAGAATCTTGGCAGGTAAAGGCGAAAGGGCCCTGCTCATAGACATTCTCGCACTGTTGATCTTTGGAGGAGTCCTCTTTCCAAATGTGGATGGGTTGGTGGACCTAGCAACGATTGACGCTTTTCTTGCCTATCATGACCACAAGGAAAGCCCGGTCGTTGCTATGCTAGCCAACCTCTATGACACCTTTGATCGAAGATGTGAGAAGAGCAGTACGAGGATTGTCTGCTGTACTCCTGCTCTTTATGTATGGTTGGTTTCACACCTTTTTTGCCAAGAGGTGAGGCATGACTGCCTGTTAGAAAGCCACCGTTCATGCACAGAGAAAGGAAGGGCGAATTGGGACCAACTCTTAGCAAACAGAGAAGGAGCATCTGTCAACTGGTTCCCTCGATGGAAAGAAGGAAGAACCGGAGTTCTTATCTCGTGCGGAGGATTTTCGAATGTTCCCTTGATGGGGACAAGGGGTTGCATCAATTACAATCTCGTTCTTGCGATAAGGCAACTTGGCTACCCGATGAAAGGGGCACCACTAGAGGAAGAGCTCGTACCTGTCATTTCACGAGGTTTCAATAAGACCAACATGGAGACACTTCAGAAGGTCCGCGAGGCATGGGAGGTGGTACAAAAGAAGGACAAAGAGCTCAGAGGCAGTGGGCCCATTGGTGGCTACCGTGAGTGGTTGAAAGCCCACGTGCAAGGTTTGGATTGGCTCCCAAGTTTGAAAACCGCTAAAAGGGACGAAGTTGAGGCAGCGGAGGAAGACGAACAGGTGTAGGCTCTTAGGACAGAACTCGAGCAAACTCAAATAGTCAAAGAAAGGTTCAAATCAGTGGCTCTTAGGATCCGAAAGGAGAATGCCGAACTGAGGGATGTAAATGTAGTGATGGAAGCTTGCTTGTGGAGCTTCTATGGAGGCTGGATCTTTGAGCTTCAATGAGGTCCTTCAATTGTGATTTTTCACCATGGAGATGCAGCGGAAGGCAAAGGAGAAGAGGATAGGGGAGGCACCATCCACTAGGGAATAAGCCAAGGAAGAAGGAGCTTCACCACCAAAAATTTCCTTGGATAAGAAGCTTGAAGAGGATGCTTTAATGGAGGAAATGAAAGAGAGAAGGGGGGAGCACGAAATTGAAGGAATAAAAGAGGGAAAGAAGTGGAACTTTGAAGTGTATCTCATAAGACTTTCATTCATCAAAGTTACAACAAGTGTTACACATGCTTCTATTTATAGACTAGGTAGCTTCCTTGAGAAGCTTTCTTAAGAAAACTTCCTTGAGAAGCTTTCTTAAGAAAACTTCCTTGAGAAGCTTTCTTAAGAAAACTTCCTTGAGAAGCTTCTTTGAGAAAACTTCCTTGAGAAGCTAGAGTTTAGCTACACACACCCATCTAAAAACTAAGCTCACCTCCTTGAGAAGCTTCCTTGAGAAGCTAGAGCTTAGCTACACACACCCATCTAAAAACTAAGCTCACCTTCTTGAGAAGCTTCCTTGAGAAGCTAGAGCTTAGCTACACACCCCTGTAATAGCTAAGCTCACCCCCATGACAAAAAAACATGAAAATACAAAACAAATCCTACTACAAAGACTACTCAAAATGCCCTGAAATACAAGGCTAAAACCCTATACTACTAGAATGGCCAAAATACAAGGCCCAAAAGAAGAAAACAACCTATTCTACTATTTAAAAAGAAGAGTGGACCCAACCTTGGCCCATGGGCTCAAAAATCTACCCTAAGGTTCATGAGAACCCTAAGGCCTTCTTTATCAACTCTAGCCCAATCCTCTTGGAGCCTCTTGCTCATGGCTCTGGTAACTGGTCCTTTCCTAGGGAGGATTGCATCATCCCCTCCCCCTTGAAGAGGATTTGACCTCAAATCTGTTGGTTCCTCCTCCTCTATATCAGCTCCACCTGCAAAAGGAATTAAATCAGAAATATTAAAAGTGGTGCTGACTCCATACTCTCTTGGGAGGTCCAACCTATAGGCATTATTATTGATCCTCTCCAAGACATGAAAAGGTCCATCCCCTCTTGGGCTAAGCTTGGATTTCCTTTTATTAGGGAATCTTTCCTTCTTAAGATGGAGCCAAACCCAGTCCCCCTCATTAAGAACTAGCTCCTTTCTTCCTCTATTGCCCTTAGTTGAATACACCTTTGTTTGGTTCTCTATTTGGGTCTTAACCCTCTCATGCAACTTCTTTACAAACTCTGACCTAGATTCCCCTTCTTTATGTATAAAAGAAGTGTCAAGTGGGAGGGGAATGAGGTCTAAGGGTGTTAAGGGATTGAACCCATAGACAACCTCAAAAGGGGATTGCTTGGTGGTTCTATGAACCCCCCTATTGTAGGAAAATTCTACATGAGGAAGATACTCATCCCAAGACTTATGGTTGCCTTTTAGAAGAGCCCTTAAAAGAGTGGATAAAGACCTATTCACTACCTCTGTTTGCCCATCAGTTTGTGGATGACAAGTGGTAGAGAAAAGAAGCTTAGTTCCTAGCTTAGCCCATAATGTTTTCCAGAAGTGGCTAAGGAACTTAGCATCTCTATCTGACACATTGGTCCTAGGCAAACCATGGAGTCTCACAACTTCCCTGAAAAAGAGTTTTGAGATATGGGAAACATCATCCACCTTGTGGCATGGTATAAAGTGTTCCATCTTGCTAAACCTATCCACCACTACAAAGATAGAGTCTACACCTCTTTGGGTTCTAGGGAGCCCAAGGACAAAGTCCATACTAATGTCTACCCAAGGTGCAGATGGAATGAGTAAGGGTGTGTATAGCCCATGAGGCATCACCCTAGACTTGGCTTGTAAACAAGCCACACACCTAGTGCAATGCTTATGGACATCTTTCTTCATATGGGGCCAATAGAAATTTTCTTTGAGTAAGACAAGGGTCATGTCTATCCCAAAGTGGCCCATGAGCCCACCCTCATGGCTCTCCTTCACAAGTAATTTCCTGATGGTTCCTTGGGGTATGCAAAGTTTTCCCTCTTTGAACAAATACCCCTCAGCCAAATAGTATCCATCTTGGGCCTTTTTCCCACAACTCTTGTAAATGGGAGAGAAATGTTCATCTAAAGCATAGAAATCCCTAATGTTATCAAATCCTAAAATTTGAGCTCCTAGTGAGCAAAACAATGTGTGTCTCCTAGAGAGGGCATCAACTACCACATTTGTTTTTCCCTTTTTGTATTTGATAACATATGGAAATTGCTCTAGGTACTCTACCCATTTTGCATGCCTTTTGTTTAACTTGCTTTGCCCTCTAATGAACTTAAGTGATTGATGATCACTATGAATGACAAATTCCTTGGAAACAAGGTAATGTTCCCAAGTTCGGAGTGCTCTTATTAAGGCATAAAGCTCTTTATCATAGGTGGGGTAGTTAAGGGTGGCACCATGAAGTTTTTCACTAAAATAAGCAATAGGGTGCCCACCTTGCAACAAAACAGCTCCAACTCCCACTCCAGAGGCATCACATTCTAGCTCAAAAGTTTTAGAAAAGTCAGGAAGAGCTAGAACAGGTGCCTTAGTAAGCTTTTCTTTGAGCAAAGCAAAGGCTTGCTCTTGTTTTTCACCCCAGGTAAATGCCACATTCTTCTTCACTAGCTCATTGAGAGGTGATGCAATTGTAGAGAAATTAGGAACGAACCATCTATATAAGCTTGCCAACCCATGGAAGCTCCTAATATCTCCCACACTTTTTGGGGTGGGCCATTCTTGGATGGCCTTGATTTTCTCAGGGTCCACTTGGACCCCATTTCTACCAACTACAAACCCTAAGAAAACTATATTATCTACACAAAAAGTACACTTCTCTATATTTGCATAGAGGGTGTTTTTCCTAAGGACTGAAAGAACTTGCCTGAGATGTCCTAAATGATCATCTAGGCTCCTACTGTACACTAAAATATCATAAAAATAAAAAACTATAAATCTACCTATGAAATCCCTAAGACATGATGCATAAGCCTCATAAAGGTGCTTGGTGCATTAGTGAGCCCAAAAGGCATCACTAGCCATTCATACAAACCAAACTTGGTCTTGAAAGCGGTTTTCGACTCATCACCCTTTTTCATCCTGATTTGGTGATACCCACTTTTAAGATCAATTTTTGAAAAGATATTGGCACCATGCAACTCATCAAGCAAATCATCAAGTCTAGGAATGGGGTGCCTATACTTTACAGTGATGTTGTTGATGGCCCTGCAATCTGTACACATTCTCCATGTACCATCCTTTTTGGGCACCAACAACACTGGCACAACACATGGGCTTAGGCTCTCTTGGACCCAGCCCTTCTCCAACAATTCTTTAACCTGAGACTCTATCTCCTTAGTCACCTGAGGGTTAGTCCTATAGGCTGGCCTATTAGGAAGGCTTGCTCTTGGGACTAAATCTATTTGGTGTTCTATTCCCCTTAAAGGAGGTAGCCCAGGGGGTATCTCTTTGGGAAATATATCACCAAATTCATGTAAGAGTTCTTGGACCTTTGGGGGTAAGGTCTCAAATGTAGGAATTGTGGCAGTGCTAAGGGATGTTTCCCTTGATAGGAGAAGGTAGAAAGATGGTTTAAGAAGGAGTGCTCTTTTAATATCACCTTTTGTTGCAAAATGATTTTTCTTCTTAACAATCTTCTTGGAGGAATCCTTTTCCTCTTTTTCTTTCCCCTTGGCCTTTGAAGACAAGGCCTTACTATCCTTCTTTTTCTTTTCTTTTTCTAGCTTTTCTTCCTCATCCCTCTTATCTTTCATAGTTAGTTGATCTCTGGCCACCTGTGAAGGTGTTTGAGGATGCAACACAAATTTAGTGCCAAGATGGGTGAGGGTAATCTCATTAGTTAGGCCATTGTAAATGATCTTCCTATCAAATTGCCATGGCCTTCCTAAAAGAATATGTCCTGCCTCCATGGGAACTATATCACAATTAACTTCATCCTTATATGTCCCAATAGAGAAAGGTACCTTAACTTGTTGGTTAACTATCATTTCCCCTTGCTCATTGAGCCATTGAAGTTTATAAGGTTTTGGGTGGGGAATGATAGTGAGGTTCAACTTGGAAACTAATCTTGTGCTACAACAATTGCAACAAGATCCACTATCCACAATGAGAGAACAAGTTTTATCTAAAATTTTGCATCTTGTATGAAATATGTTCTCTCTTTGGGATTGCGATAGATCACAAGATTGACCTCCAAGGAGCCTTCTAACCATTAAGAGGTCACATTCTTCATAGGGGTAGACTTCCTCACTAGACTCTTCACCCCTTACTTCATCTTCACTTCCACTAGAGGAAGGGCAAGAAGTAGTTTCCTCTTGACTACTATAAATGTCTTGACCCCTCATAATGATGGTTTTCTTTGTGGGGCATTGAGAGGCAATGTGACCTCTCCCAAGACATTTGAAGCATTTAATGTTGCTAGTCCTTTCTTGGGAACTAGTCTTAGGGGTGTATTTCTCCATGGTCTTACCCTTTTCTTCCTTGGGTTTTGAAGGTGTAGCCCCCAAAACTCCTTTTGCTTGGTCCTTCCTTGGATAAGAGTGAAAGCCATAAGATTTTGAAGAAGGCTTTCTTTTTAGTTGTTGTTCCACTCTTATACAAAGTTGGACTAGTTCATCTAGGCCCCTATATGGAAGGAGTTCAACCTTGTCCCTTACTTCCATATTAAGCCCACTAAGGAACCTCGCTATGCTTGTCCTTTCCTCCTCCCTAAGTCCAGCTCTTAAAAAGAGTAGTTCCATTTGTTGTCTGTATTCTTCAATACTCATACTCCCTTGTTTAAGCCTTTGGAGCTTGTCCATAAGCTCCCTTTCATAGTAGGGAGGAATGTGCCTCTTCCTAAGGGCACTCTTAAGATCATTCCAATACTCTATTGGAGGATCCCCATGAATCCTTCGTTCCCTAACAAGGGAAGTCCACCAATAGAGGGCATACCCTTGAAAGCTAAGGGTATCCAATGGAACTTTTCTCTCTTCGCTAATATCATGGCAAGCAAAGAGTTGTTCAACCTTCATTTCCCAATCTAAGTAGGCCTCAACATTATCTTTTCCATGGAAATATGGAAGACTAATGTTAACCTCTTGAGGCCTTCTATCCCTTTCCCTTCTTTGGGAGTGATGTTTAGTATGTGAACTATGGCACCCTCTATAATAGTCGCTAAGTTCTTCACTTAAACTCTTGCAAGAGTCATGACTACTATAGGAGGCATGTTTTTCTCTTTTCATTTCTTTTATTATTTTTCTTCTTTCTTCCTCTCTTATTTTCTCTCTTTCATGTTGACTTATTTCTTCCACTCTTTTTTTTCCTTTTTCTTTTCTCTCTTGTTTTTCTTTCCATAACTTGAGAGAACTCAACTCATCTAAGATTCTAGATAGAGGGTCCTTATGACTAGTACCCTCATCATTAACACTAGTTGAATGATGACTCATGTTGGTTTCTAAGTTGTGGTTCTTTCTTGTTGGAGGTTAGAAAACAAAAAGGTAAAAGAAAATATGGTTGAAACTAGCCAAAATAAACACTAAAAGAGGTGTGAAAGATAAGGTAAAAAAAACTAATTGGTAAAATGCAAGCTATCTAGGCGATTTGACAATGGAAGGTAAAAGAAATAAGCTATGAAAGTAAGCAAGAAATGTAAACTAGGTGAATCCTAAGAGTGTTTGGATGACCACATTCAAGGTTCCCAACAAAACACTCACTATCCTAAGCAAAAATTGCCTAAAATTATTACACACAAATGGAAGTTTGGTAACCTATTGGAGGCTCCCAACACACTTCCAATGAAAGGCCTTTTTGTTACAAAAACTTGAAAGCAATGAAGCTAAGTAAATTGCAAATTACAAAATTACAAAACGGTCCTCAATTTTGGTGGTTGTTCTCTCTTTGGTGATTCACTCAATTTGGAGTGCTTCTTAGTCCAATAGCTCTTAAGGTGGTTGGCCCCTTGCTTCTGGACTCAAATTCTTCAAGGGATGGCACCAATCCTCCTTCCAATTCCCTATATGGCAACCCACAAACAAGGAAACAAAGAGACAAGCAATAACCAAAGACCAAAAAAATGAAATGAAAGCTAAACCAATGGAGTTTTAACAAGACAATTTTTCAAGGATTATTCAACAATTAAAGCAATGAAAAGGACATAGAAGCAAGCTAGGACTCAAAGAGAAACTTAGAATGGCTCTAGAGTAGAGTAAAAAAAACTGAAAAAAAAAAGACTCAACAAAACTCTAGCTTTGGCACTTGTCTTCACACTAATTTTGAATTGAAATTTCCAATTATAGAATAAATTTTGAGCCAAAACAACAAGCACCCTTCCCTTTCACCTTTTTTTTTTCTGGATACTGATTTTCCTGCCAACTTGTGCGATTTTTCGTATTTTTTCCTTTTATCAAAATCACTTGTTTCTTTTTTTATAACTTTTTTCCAGATGTCTAGAAAATTCAGTAAAACTTTCAGCTCAAAATTCGAAGTAACCAATTCTCAGTAATTTTTACAAGTTTGTATGTCCAAGCTGCCAGCACCTGCGATTTGTTTCTTTAAGCATGGTATATTGATTGCCTTGGGCTTACTTTCAACCTTCCTATGTATGTTGAACTCACTAGGATTGTTTACCACAGTTTTAGGAGTTCAATATTCACTTAGGATCCACATTTCAGCCAGCAATTCAATCACCAAAACTCAAATTCACAATAGACACAATCATAAAGAAACCTAAAAGTTCAAGAAAAGGTTCACAATCAAAGACTCTCTAAGAATTTTGCATGAACATGTTAAGGACTAATTAACATGAAAGATTTGACTCAAATCAAATAATAGGCTAAAAGAATTTCATACACTCATGAACAAATGAGTTAGACAAAGAAACAAGAAAATAAAATTCAGCACAACATAAGAAATCTTATGTGACAAGTTTCATGACTAGACATGACTTCTATGACAAAACTACAATAGGTGAACAAGTCACTCTAGATTTTTGAGGTTTTCTTCTACTTTAATATTTTTGTAAGAATTTTATGGTTTAGGTTTCAGCCACAAAAAATAACAAGACAAAACTCAAAGGAACCTAAACTCAACACAATTCATGGTTCAAGAACAAGAACAAGAAATTTGAACCATAGAAAATCAAATCTAGCTTCTATAGCAAGTTTAATCGGTGGAAACTCTAAAGAATCATGTTAACAACATTTAGAACAAGACATGTGAGGAGATACATGGAGAAAAATGAAGAAACAAGAATGGAAGAGAAGGTAAAGAAAAAAAATTAATGGAGGTTTAAGGAGCACCTACTTGAAGCTCTTGTGCTCTGATTACCACTTGATGGAAGCTTGCTTGTGGAGCTTCTATGGAGGCTGGATCTTTGAGCTTCAATGAGGTCCTTCAATGGTGATTTTTCACCATGGAGATGCAGCGAAAGGCAAAGGAGAAGAGGATAGGGGAGGCACCATCCACTAGGGAATAAGCCAAGGAAGAAGGAGCTTCACCACCAAGAATTACCTTGGATAAGAAGCTTGAAGAGGATGCTTTAATGGAGGAAAAGAAAGAGAGAAGGGGGGAGCACGAAATTGAAGGAATAAAAGAGGGAAAGAAGTGGAACTTTGAAGTGTATCTCATAAGACTTTCATTCATCAAAGTTACAACAAGTGTTACACATGCTTCTATTTATAGACTAGGTAGCTTCCTTGAGAAGCTTTCTTAAGAAAATTTTCTTGAGAAGCTTTCTTAAGAAAACTTCCTTGAGAAGCTTCTTTGAGAAAACTTCCTTGTGAAGCTAGAGTTTAGCTACACACACCCATCTAAAAACTAAGCTCACCTCCTTGAGAAGCTTCCTTGAGAAGCTAGAGCTTAGCTACACACACCCATCTAAAAACTAAGCTCACCTCCTTGAGAAACTTCCTTGAGAAGCTAGAGCTTAGCTACACACCCCTATAATAGCTAAGCTCACCCCCATGACAAAAAAACATGAAAATACAAAAAAAAATCCTACTACAAAGACTACTCAAAATGCCCTGAAATACAAGGCTAAAACCCTATACTACTAGAATGGCCAAAATACAAGGCCCAAAAGAAGAAAACAACCTATTCTACTATTTACAAAGAAGAGTGGACTCAACCTTGGCCCATGGGCTAAAAAATCTACCCTAAGGTTCATGAGAACCCTAAGGCCTTCTTTATCAACTCTAGCCCAATCCTCTTGGAGCCTCTTGCTCATGGCTCTGGTAACTGGTCCTTTCCTAGGGAGGATTGCATCATGTAGCTACCACCAAGGCCTTGGAACAAGAGACCAAGAGGGCTCGTAGGGAAAAGCACGAGCTTAAACTCCGGAGGGAGGAAATGGACCAATCGCGGGTAGACAGTTTGATCTTGAAGGCTAGCTCGAGGTCCAAGAGAAGTTTGTCTCAGCGTTTATGCGAGACAGAGACCAACATGTTAGCCATCATCAACAGGTACCAAGAGGAACTAAGTCTAGCCACGGCCCATGAGCATAGGGTGGCGGACGAGTATGCCCCAGTGTACACGGAAAAGGAGGCTAGAGGAAGGGTGATCGACTCGTTACACCAAGAGGCAACCATGTGGATGGACCAATTTTCTCTTACCTTGAACGGGAGTCAAGAACTTCCCCGATTGCTAGCCAAGGCCAAAGCAATGGCGGACACCTACTCCGCCCCCGAGGAGATCCACAGACTTCTCAACTATTGTCAGCATATGATAGACTTAATGGCCCATATAATTAGAAACTGCTAGGAAGTTTGTATTGTCGCTCAGATCTTGACTAGTTATAAACTTTTTGAATAAAATGAGTTTATCCCGCATTTTTACTCCAAAGATCAGTGCGAATCAAATCACTCCCGCATTTTATCTCTAGCATGCATAAGCATCTCTTCATGGCATCATAATGAACATATCGTTCCTGCATTTGTCCGTTATCATATTCCAGCATCACATTTTGCATGAGTCATTGCATCATCATGCATATGCATTCAACATACTTTTTGTTCTACAAACTACATACCTTTTGTTTTCATGTTTGCTCATGCGTGATCCTTTCATTTTCCTCTACAAAACAAAAACAAAAAAGGAAGCATGAAAATTCATGATGTATTCTTGGTTGCATATATTCGGTACCATGAGCCAACCATGTTGGGATCATAAACCCGTTTCACTTAAAAACAAAATGAGTGAATATGGTACCTAATGCATGGTTAACTAAGAAAAGATGTTTCTTCGGGCATCTCAATTTCATAATTACATTCTCCATGCATAGTATGCGTATTCCCGAGTCTTTCATCCCTATGAAATGTTGTTGAAGTATTGGCGATCAAAATTGCCATTCCCTGGGTTATGGGGTTGAACCAAACTCATGCTTTTTCGAAAAAAGTTCATCAAGTCAAGTTGAAGTATGGAAGTAACCATCTTGCAAAAATTGGGGCAAAAGATGAATCTAGTTACATCACTGCTTCATTTATTGCCAAACACATTTAGGACTGTTGATGTCCTTGTTACTTCCAGCTTCACCTTGACCAAGATGTCATGAACCATGTTGAAAAATCTAAATTGATTCAACCCCATGTCCTGCGTAAAAATTCGCAATACTTCATCTGTGTATCATTCACATACATCCATGCTTTTCATTGGTTGCATTTCTCATTGCATTCTTTCCTTAAAAAAGAAAATAAAAATAAAATAAAATAAAATAAAATAAAAATGAACTTAATCGTTATTATCAAGAAGAAAAAAAAACACACTTTACGGCGCCCTTACCGAACCTGTGCTAGAGCTAGAGTAATGGATGAAATAGAGAAGGTGCAAGAGCAGATGAAGGCCGACACGGAGGCCTTGAAAGAGAAAATGGCCACAATGGTAGAGGCCATGATGAGCATAAAGGAGATAGTGGAGGTCAGTGCAGCTTACCAAACCCGTGCTGGAGCTAGAGTAATGGGTGAAGTAGAGAAGGTGCAAGAGCAGATGAAGACCGACATGGAGGCCATGAAAGAGCAAATGGCCACAATGATGGAGGCCATAATAAGCATGAAAAAGATAAGGGAAGTTGATACAGTTGCAGTTGCTGCTACCAGCGCTGTTGCTAAGGTGAACCCGATGCCCCCATCTGGCCTCAACCAAATGAATCATCCAACCTCAAATATGGTAGGCAAAGATTTGGGAAGTACGGACGACCCCATGATGTGCAAATTCAAAACAAGCATGCCTTCCCGCCATATAGCTTGCCTCCCAATGTGGCGTACACTCCCAATGAGGATGTCAATAACTCCGCTCCTATACTCATTGAGAGCCAACAACCCCAAAACAGATCATGCACATGTCTCTCAACCCATGGGGGAGGCACATGAAATTCCCCACCACAATCTAGCCGACTTCGAGCCTTGCCTCGGATATGCCACTGAAAGGCAAGCAGTTGGTGGTATACCCATGCCAAACACTTTGGAGGGCCCTCAGTTTTGCCCACAACGACAACCCTTGCATTTTGCGGTGGGAAGAGCCCCTCCTGCTATGCCTGAAAAGGGAAAGGTGGATCATCTAAAGGAAAGGCTCAGGGCCATTGAAGGAGGTGAAGATTATGCCTTTGCTAACCTAGAAGAGTTGTTCCTAATACCCAAATGTGGTCATTCCCAAGTTCAAGGTGCCGGACTTTGACAAGTACAAGGGGACTACTTGCTCCAAGAACCATCTAAAGATGTATTGTCGGAAGATGGGGGCATACGCAAAAGATGAGAAACTGCTGATACATTTTTCCTAAGAAAGTCTTACTAGGACAACTGTCACCTGGTATACTAACTTAGGAACCTTCCTAAGTCCATTCTTGGAAGGACCTAATGGTTGGTTTCGTTAGGCAGTGTCAGTACAATTCTGATATGGCTCCGGATAGGATGCAACTACAGAACATGTGCAAAAAGGGGGCACGAATCTTTCAAAGAATATGCCCAAAGATGGAGAGACTTGGCAAATCAAGTAGCACCCCCAATAACAGAGAAAAAGATTATCACAATGATAGTAGACACGTGACCGGTGTTCTACTATGAAAAATGGTGGGTTACACACCTTCAAGTTTTACAGATTTGGTCTTCGCCAGCAAAAAGATCGAAGTGGGTCTGAAAAGAGGCAAATTTAATCATCCTACTTGGACGGATGAGAAAACTAGGGCAAATGAAGAGGGTGAGGATGAGGGAGAAACCCATGCTATGACTGCCATTCCTGTACGGCTAAGTTTCCCACCAACCCAACAATGTCATTACTCAACCCTTCTCCTTACCTACCGCCCATTTATCCACAAAGGCCATCCCTAAATCGACAACAAAACCCACCTACCACACAACCAATGCTAAACACCACCTTTGGCACAAACCAAAACACCAACCAAGAAATGAGTTTTGTAGCGAAAAGCCTGTAGGATTCACCCCAAATTCCGGTGTCATATGCTATCTTGCTCCCATATCTACTTGATAATGCAATGGTAGCCATAACCCCTGCTAGGTTCCCTCAAACCTCCATTTTTCTGAGGATACGACTCGAACGCAACATGTCCATATCGTGGAGGAGCCCTGGGGCATTCCATTGAGCACTGTATGACCCTGAAGCATAAGGTGCAAAGTCTAATTGATGTGGGCTGGCTGAAATTTGAGGAGAATCGCTTGTTGAATCCTAACACTGACAAGCGACACCACACATGGGGCAATTTTGAAGGCTGTTGTTAGGTGTCTCTAATGACTCATCAGGATTTCCAAGTTTATGCCATTATTGTAAACCACAGTTAC
The DNA here is from genome assembly GCF_004193775.1 of Glycine soja. Classification (NCBI taxonomy): domain Eukaryota; kingdom Viridiplantae; phylum Streptophyta; class Magnoliopsida; order Fabales; family Fabaceae; genus Glycine; species Glycine soja. The sequence goes on from NC_041019.1 coordinate 30,132,265, forward strand.
AATGCTAAAATGAATGAATTTGACATCCTTGTCTCTCTCATCCTTTCACAAACACATCTTTGCTTATTCAACTTCCACCGAAATGTGAGTGTAAGCCATTGGTTTGTTTGCTCTAAGCGACATGCGCTCTTGAGTGTTAACTTCCAAGACCGTTCAATCAGAGATTGCTCGTCCTGCACGTTGGTGGGGGTGCCGTAAAACAACGAGTAAAGTTCAAAACAAATAAGTTTAAAAAAAAAAAGGAAAAAAGAAAAAGAAAGCATTTGATTGACTGTGTTTTCAAGACGTTCATGTGACCTCATTCCAGAAAGTTTGTCTTTTTAGAGAGAAGTGAGTTATCAAGAATAGGATGTTGGACAAATGGCCTCAGTTACCTTAAGAAAAAGGGGGGTTGAATTAAGATACAAATACTATTCCCCAATTAAACTTTCACTCTCTTCGAATTAACAATGCACCCTTAACATGAATTACTCAAAAGGCAATTCAAAATAAACTTCTTTAAAGCAAAAGATAAATAGCAATAAATAAAAGAAGTTTAAGGGAAGAGAGGAATGCAAACTTGATTTATACTGGTTTGGCCACTTCCCGTACCTACGTCCAGTCCTCAAGCAACCCACTTGAGATTTTCCACTCTCTTTGTAAAACTCCTTTTACAAAGTTGAACCACACAAGGACAACCCTTCCCTTGTGTTCAAGAATCCTCTACAACAAGAGACTCTCGGTCTCTTAATCCCTTTTCATAAGTAAGAAGAAGAGAAGAAGAAATCTCTCATGAAAGAGATAGATTGTACAATGAAGATCAATCAAAATTCCTTATTGAATATGCAAGTGGTTGACCAAGGAATCTTTTTGAGAGGATAAGACATTTTAGTTCAGAAAAACTCTCTTCATCTTTTGAGAGGATAAAACTTTTTGGGCAAAGAAAACTCTCCTTAAATTCGTGTTTTCAAGTCACATATAAATAGAACTTTGATGGCCATTCATAAAACATTTGAATAGATGTGACTCTGGGAAATTATTACAAGACTGGTGAAATCGATTACAGGCTTTAAAATTTGAATTAAAACGTTCAATAAACTGCTGGTAATCAATTACCATCCATGTGTAATCAATTACACGTTATAAATTTTGAATTCAAATTTCTAGTGACTGTTATAAACATTTTCAACTATTGGTAATCGATTACCAGAGAGCAAATCTCAATTTGAAATGATAGAATTCTTTGGTCAAACCTTTTGTTTGTTTTCAATTTGGAAACTTCTTCCTAAAGATTCTAGAGATCAACTTGATCATATATCTTGATTTTCTTGGATTCTTGTCTTGAATAAAACTTAGAAGCACTTGATCCTTTAGCATCATCAAGACATCAAAACATCTTGCTTCTACATAGGAGTCATTTGACTTAATCCATCAATTGAAAAATCCTTCAACTATTTCTCGTCCTTGGAAAATTCTTTTTGCAAGAATCAACTGCATCTTTCATTCTTCCTCACTACGAGGTTGTGAAAACAAGACAACGATTGTACCTCAAAGCCTTACACTGGGGCAATGAAAGGCACCATGCAAAAACCTCAAGCGAACCTAGGGGTAGATTAGAAGCTCTCACCCAATAGGTTCCCAGCTACAAGGTCATGACGAAAGATAACAATTGGTACCTCAAAGCCTTACACTGGGGCAATGAGGGGCATCGTGCATGAGCCTCAAGTGAACATAGGGGCAGATTAAAAGTTCTCACCCATCGATGTCTTTAAACAAAAAAAGGGGGGGGGGGAGCAAACCCTGGAATTTCAATGGATTGTTTAAATATCAAACGGCTCCATTGCCGTCACTCCAAAATGGGCAAGTGACTAATTCAAATAGAACATACACTCTGAGGGAGTTCCCGGAGAGATTTGCAAAAGACAGGATAAGGTTGCATGAATTATCACCTTTTTCAAAAGGACAGTCAATCTGTGTTTTCCGAAAAAAATTCAAAATCAAAATCACAAAATAAGGAAAGAATGTCATGAACATTGTACAAACATTCCATTACATTGCATTGTTTCATATGAAGTCCGCATTTACCAAATTTCACAACAAAGGTTACATGCATCTACATTACTAAACATCATGTTAACTACATAGATTTCCTACATCTAATCTTTTGAATTTGGGATGACCGGCTCTCTCGATGAGTCGATCTCTTGCTTTCTCATAAGGATGGACCCTTGGGTACTAGTACCCTCACCTTCAGAGGGTTATGTACCTTCACCTTCAGAGGATTACAAGTCCTCGCCATCAGAGGACTACACGTCCTCGCCATCAGAGGGCTGCACGCCCTCACCTTCAGAGGACTACACGTCCTCACCTTTAGAGGGTCATGTACCTTCACCTTCAGAGGACTACACGTCCTCGCCTCCAGGGGACTACATGTCCTCGCCTTCAGAGGACTACACGTCCTCGCCTTCAGAGGGCCGCACGCCCTCGCCTTCAGAGGACTACACGTCCTCACCTTCAGAGGGCCGCATGCCCTCGCCTTCAGAGGACTACACGTCCTCACCTTCAGAGGGCCGCACGCCCTCGCCTTCAAAGGGTCATGTACCTTCACCTTCAGAGGACTACACGTCCTCGCCGTCAAAGGGTCATGTACCTTCGCCTTTGTAGGGCTACATGCCCTCACTTTCAGAGGACTACACGTCCTCGCCTCCAGAGGACTACATGTCCTCGCCTTCAGAGGACTACACGTCCTCGCCTTCAGAGGGCCGCACGCCCTCGCCTTCAGAGGACTACACGTCCTCACCTTCAGAGGGCCGCACGCCCTCGCCTTCAGAGGACTACACGTCCTCGCCTTCAGAGGGCCGCACGCCCTCACCTTCAAAGGGTCATGTACCTTCACCTTCAGAGGACTACACGTCCTCGCCGACAAAGGGTCATGTACATTCGCCTTTGTAGGGCTACATGCCCTCACCTTCAGAGGACTACACGTCCTTGCCTTTAGAGGACTACACGTCCTCGCCATCAGAGGACTACATGTCCCCCATTTTCAAAGGGCGACACGCCCTCACCTTTAGAGGACTGCACGTCCTCGCCATCCTAGGACTACACTGCCTCGCCTTCAAAAGGCGTCACGTCCTGAACTTCAGAGGGCTGCACGCCCTTGCCTTTAGAGGGCTACGCGTCCTCACTTTCAGTGGGCTCCATATCCACACCTTAAGATAATTTAAGGTCCTCTGCCCTTAAATGCTTAACCGAGACTCGTGCTCCCGGTTAAGGGGCTAGTAGTTTCCTTTTATCAGTTTCTGGGCCACCCCCTAATATTGGAGGGCGACCAACTGTGCAAGCAAAACCAGAGAGGGAGGTTATCACACAGCTACTATGCATACCGGGGCAAGATTTCACCCGTGCCGCTGCAAAGAGACGAGTGTGGATCATGTGCACCAACATAACCACTATTACACGGATATAAATGACGTTGTTACTTAGCAACATTCTACCCAACGACCGTAATGCCGATCTCCCCCTGCGGAAGTATCAGTTGGTCTGTGTCGTCCCGACATAGGTATGTATGCATTATTTCCAACTAATTTCTAATGCCATCTACTATTTGCAGGGATCGCGCCCACAAGACACCCAGTGGACCCGGAGACGTCCAATAGGACCATGGGGTTTCCAGCTCTGGTTACGGGCCTCTATCAGTCCTACAGGGTGCCCGTACCCCCTCGGCAAGGTCATGCCATCCCGACATAGGTAAGTATGCATATGGTTCAAACTGATTTCTGATGTCATCTATTGTTTGCAGAGATCGCGCCCGCAGGACACCCAGTGGACCCAAAGAAGTCCAACATGGTCCTGGGGTTTCCAGGTCTGATTATGGGCTTCTGTCAGTTCTACGGAGTGCCTGTCACCCCCAGCAAGGTCATCAGGCCCCCTACTAATCGAGCTTTCATCAAGAGGTACTGCGCCCCCAGGCAGGCGCAAGGCGAAACACCACAGCAGCCTGGGGATGGCCAGCAATAGGAAACAAATGCACCGTCGCCACCTCTAGAGCCCCTCAGCTCATCCACAAAAAGGTTAGAGTATTGCCTACGACACATGGCCGACCAATAGGCGACAAGTCATAAGGTGTCCAGCTCAAGACGTTAAAGAAGCGCTACTAGGAGGCAACCTAGTAACTTTTAAATTTTTGCTTGTTATTTGATCACCTTTTGTTTCTTAAGTCATAGTAGGACACACCTAGTTGCTAATGATCCTAGGAATTTAAATAAAACGAGCACAAGCTCGGGAGGTAGTCATACCTCACAAAATATATATATGTATGTTTAGGTAGAAAGATACCTTCGATATGCATGTATGTAACAAAAAATACTTCACAAAATATATATATGTATGTTTAGGTAGAAAGATACCTTGGATATGCATGTATGTAACAAAAAGTACTTCACAAAATATATATATGTATACCTTGGATATGCATGTATGTAACAAAAAAAATACTTCACAAAATATATATATGTATGTTTAGGTAGAAAGATACCTTGGATATGCATGTATGTAACAAAAAATACTTCACAAAATATATATATGTATACCTTGGATATGCATGGATGTAACAAAAAAAATACTTCACAAAATATATATGTATGTTTAGGTAGCAAGATACCTTAGATATGCATGTATGTAGCAAAAAGACACCTCACAAAATATATATATGTATGTTTAGGTAGCAAGATACCTTGGATATGCATGTATATGGCAAAAATACCTCACAAAAATATACACATGTTTAGGTAGTAAAATACCTCATGAGAAAAAAAAAACAAACAAGAAAAAGAAATAAACAAATGATAATGAAAAAAAAGAATAATAAGTTGTCTAGCTAAAAAACCAACATGCTTTTGAAAAGAGATAACTTCCAGCTTTTCTTTGAAAAAATTCACTGATCATAACCAATTTTTGAAAAAAAATGTGTGTACACATTTGAAGGGTAAATGCTATGAAAGTTTTTCCGAACACCCAAAATGGACTCGGATAAATGCACAAATTAATAAAAGAACATATTTTGGAAACATTGGGTTGACTTAAAATAGAGGAAATGAATCATGAGCCCTAGCATCACATGACCATAAAAATTTGACACTTGAGTGTCCACATAGGTGCATGCATGACCAGTTTTGCATAAAATTTCCAAATCATCATTTTTGCATTTGTGTCATGGAAATAATGTGGGGCATCCCTTTTATCCTTGAACCAAACCAAGCCCTGACATGTGTCATGTCCATCCGTTCTACAAGCCTTGAGCCAAAGTCCCAACTCACCATAAACTTTGCCCTCAAAAGAAAACAAAAAGAAGAGGGGAGAAAGAGAAAAGGAGAAAAGGAGAAAATTCCCAATCAAAGAGTGGGAGAAAGAAAAAAAACAAAAAAAAAAGAAAAAAAGAAAAGAAGGAAATTCCCAAATCAAAGAGTGGGAGGAAGAAAAGGAAGGAAAGAAAATCCCCGATCAAAGATCGGAAGAGAAAAGAAGAAATATGCAGAAAGGTCTTAGGACCAGACAATATCTGAACAATACAGATTTGTCACCAAGTAAACAAGAAAAGAAAGGAAACCACGACCTAAAGTGGTCCTCTCCCTTTTATTGCCAACCAAAAAAACCTGTGTGTCAGCGGCTTTTTCGCCCCGCACTAAACAAAAACAGAAAAGGAAAAGGCCAAAAATTCAAAGCCAAAATTCCCGCAAAAAATACCATTCCCAAGAAAAAGTCCTACTGATCCATGATCACGCATGTAATCTTTGAGTTGATAGGAAATGATTTGCAAAGTCAAGTCATGACATATCTATGGTTCGGAATTAGGATGAAACACTTAACTGTGCGAGATTGATACACTTTGAGTGAGTTTCTTCTATTTTTGCTAAACCCAGTGTTTCCTTTAAATGCTCATTTAGAAGCGAAATGCTAACATCCAAAATCTCATTTATGGTTATGAAAAGATTTCATTAGTTTACATTCCTTCCCTGGTAGACACATTGTTTTTCAACCCAAAAAAAATATGTTGCTCTGATCAGTTGGAAGTTTTGTCTCTTTACTAAAGCATGTTCGCATTTTAGTGAAGAAAACACCGAGAATATTTTTAGTCTCACAAGTTATCCAGAACTACGTAGGTCTGAATTCCTCATTTGAGGATACGTAGGAGCAAGAGCCTCGCTTTTGTCGGCCGCCCACAAGATCTGTCATACTGACACTGGAGTCACGTGACATGCGGAGATACCCAAGTGGTAGTCCGCACTTTCAAAACATTCTTTTGCTATCTGTAAGACAGAAAGCCTGATAGCATGCAGAGACTAACGTCGTCTTCTGCACCCTTCGTCAATCGCGGCCCAACAAGCCCGTTGACACGCATAGATTTACGTCATCTTCCGCGCTCACAAGATCTGTCATATTGACATTTGAGTCACGCTGACGGGCGGAAATACCCGAGTGGTTATCCGTATAAACATTCTTTTGCTATCTGTAAGACAGAAAGCCTGATAGCATGCAAAGACTAACGTCGTCTTCTGCACCCTCGTCAATCGCGGCCCAACAAGCCCATTGACACGCGGAGATTTACGTCATCTTCCGCGCTCACAAGATCTGTCATACTGACATTTGAGTCACACTGACGGGCGGAAATACCCGAGTGGTTATCTGTATAAACATTCTTTTGCTATCTGTAAGACAGAAAGCCTGATAGCATGCAAAGACTAACGTCGTCTTCTGCACCCTCGTCAATCGCGGCCCAACAAGCCCATTGACACGCGGAGATTTACGTCATCTTCCGCGCTCACAAGATCTG